>NC_092790.1:40851597-41151597 GCF_047496795.1 Chiloscyllium punctatum | reverse complement strand
AAGCTTCCTTCTTCTCTCTTGATTAGATGCTAAAGTCCATGTGGACAATGCTTACTGCTCTTCCTTCATCAAAATCTGGCTACCTCCTCGAAGAGTCAATCCGGTTTGTGAAACATTGTTTTCCACTCTCAAAGCCATGCTGACCATCTCGATTCAGCCCTTGTCTTTGTAAATGTTAAGATCTCTTTTCTCTCAGAATCTCCTCCAACAACTTCCTGATCACTGGGCTCACGGGGCTGTAATTTCCGGGCTTTTCCCTGCAGTCCTTCAGTGATGGAACAGCGTTAGCCAACCACCAGTCTTCCAACATCTCACTGTGTCAGTTGATAATATACATATCTCTGTAAGGGATACTGCAATCTCTTCCCTAACTTCCCACAATATTCTAGGATCGACCTAATGAGCTCCTGAGGATTGATCTACCTTTATTTGTTGTAAGATTCCAGCACTTTCTCTTCTCTGTTGAGGATTCTATCCAAGACATCACTATTTATTTCCCCAAGTTCCCGAGTTTCCATCTCTTTCGCCACAGTAAATACTGACAAGACTATTTTGTCTAATATCTCACCCAACTCCTCTGGTTCCACACATAGGCGACCTTATTGATCTTTTAGGGGCCCTATTCTGTACATAAAGGCTTCTGATAATTCAAATACACCATATCCCCTATACCAGTACACCCGTCCTACACCCTTACAATTCTGCCATTTATATTCACACCAACAAATTCAATCCAACAGGCTCGTTGCTGTATCAGTCGGCATGGAGACCACTGTCACACACAGTTACTGTACTGCCCTTGCCATAAGTACATTCAGTGTCCTGACTGTAACCCTATTGACATTCCCATCACTGTTTGGTGCCTACAAATGATTTCCTGCTAATGGTTCCTGCTGCTTGCTTATTCTCAGCTCCACTTTTGATATTCAGATCCACATGACTGTCTCATTAATGCATTAACCTCATCCTTCCTTCACAACGTGTTGGCTTTTTACCTAGTGTGAATTAGATTGGGTTGGAATATCTGCTCAGCATGGATGGGTTGGACCGCAGGGTCTGTTTCCATGCTGCACATCTCTCTGACTCTATAACTCTATCCCAACAACCCTTCGTATTCACTTCCCAGCGATGGTAATTCTGCAGCTGTAATGACAGTCCCATCATATCTGTTCACTGTCATTCCATCTGCCTTATGGCGAATACAGGGAGTCATTCCTCAGTAGTGGGGGGTTGAACAGATGGGTAGAGGTTACAGAGATAGGGAAGCTTAGAATTAAACAGAGTTACATCTGGTCAAGAATGTCAGAGGGACAAAGGTGTTTGGGGATTGGAGGAATTTGCAGAGATAGAGGGAGCTGGATTAGATTCTGGAGATAGGGATATGGATGGAGAAAGGAAGAGGCAGGCAGTCCCAGCGGCTCAGAAAGGGAACTGTTTCATCTCGGAGAGTATTGTGCACACTAACAGAGATATGGAAGGTTGTCGTGACTGAAGACATTTACAGATATAAGAAGGCTTCTAGACCCTGGAGGCTACATAGATAGGAAGGCAATGGAGAATGCCAGGTTACTGGGTTGGAGACAGTTACACAGATGGGGAGGGTTGCACATGCTGAAAGAGGCTCCTGTGGTCGGGAGGGGTATGGTGTCGGGAATGAGGGTGAACTTTAACAAGATAAAGATCAAACAATTGGAGAAGGACAAGGAGATTACAAATTTTTCACAGCTAAGGAAGGGTTGTAGGAGCTGGAGAAGATTACATAGATAAGGACGGATGGAGAGGTTAAAGACAAATACATTGACATGGAGGGTGGTATTGGTGGGAGAAGCTCACAGGGATAGACAGGGCTCTCAGGGTTTACGGGATGAAGGAATTTAGTATCTACTGGAGAAGGTTAGGGATTAGGGTGTTAGGGACTGGAGAACGTGACAGAGACAGAGACAGAGACAGAGACACAGAGAATGACGTGGACGAGAGGAGATTCCAAACAGAGGAAGGATTATTGGGACTGGCGGATATGACAGAGATCAGGAATACAGCAAGCGCCAGGATTGATGCCTGCGATCCCCTGTATTGTCTCAGGGAGGACCAGCACAGAAGAGGTGAAAACAGGACGCTCACACGATGGTGGGAATGAAACCTAGAATGTTGCTGCTCCTTGCCCAGCTCTGTATCTATGTCCGGTCTTCCAGGCCTACCTCCACCCTGTACTGTTTACTGTGAGCGATATTATTGGCTGCAGGAATTACTGAAGGCTCCAGACCTCCCTCTCCATTTCTCTTGGCTGACCAACCAGGTTCAATGAGGTGATGGATGAGAAAGGAGTTAGGAACATCCTGATGACATGCATGAGACTGAAATAGACAGAATGGGAAATTAGACTGATGTAATGAGGATAATTCATGCAGAGTGGCACTGAGTACAGCAGAGATCTCGAAAATCCCAGTCTCCATCCCTTGCCTGTGCTGCTGCAACTCTCTGGAATGGACAATTCTGTTGACTCAGGATCTCAGACCATCTGTAAGAGGGAGAAATGCTGACAGAGGCAGTAAATAGACCGACACAGTGAGGGATACCAGATGGAGAGATACTGAGTGATAGCACATTATTAGATACTGTATAAACAGGGAATTGTTTGAATTTGTAACAAAGACACTGGGATAATTGTGAGGGGATTCAACCTTCCTATCTCATCATCTCTTTGGCAGTGTCTCACAGATGAGGCTGACTCTCTCCCACTCTCAGTGGGGGTGGGGGAGTCTGGAGTTGGTTGGACAGACCGATGTGGCCTTCCACAGACGCTGTTACACTTGAGGCAGAAGATGGACAAGGAAAGGGGGTGGGTGGGGCGTTGATATGACAGCGCGAGCCTTGTGCTGTTTTCTCCTGGATTCCCGTTTTCCCCACAGAAAGTCTCGAGGTGCTCGACACCTTCCCAATGCTCCTTCCCCACTTCAGACGGTCATGGCCGATTTGATTAAGGGATGAAAAAAAACCGATCAATTCTGAAGTAAACAACATTTAGAAATGTGGAGGAGTGCTTTAGGAAGAGGAAATATTGTCAGTGTTTAATCAGAGTAGCGGAACAGGGAGAGTTGAAGGTGCTGGAGATGATGAGAGTGTTTCAGAGAGGGGCAAAGGCCTGAACAACGTTAGAAAGCCAGTACGGATTGCTGCAGCTAGAGCCGTTTGCAAAGGTCAGGATGGACATCTGTATTTTCATTGATTCATTCATGGCCTGAGGATGTCACCGGTTGAACCAATATACATTACTCCACTGCTAATTGCCCAGAGGCAGCTCAGAGTCAGCCATATTGCTGTGGGATTGGAGTCACGTGAGCCAGGCCAGGTAAGAATGTCAGATATCCCTCCCTAAAGGACAAATGTGAACAAGTTGATTTTTTTCCAGAAAATCAAAATGCTTATACAGAGGCCTCACTAATGTCCTGTACAGATACACCATGTCATCCCAACTCCTACTCTCAATGCTCTGCCCAATGAAGGGTAACCATCTCAAACACCTGCTTCACCAGCCTGTCTACCCGTGACACTACTTTCAAAAAACTCTGTACCTGAGTCCCTGGGTCACTGATTGACAACAGTACCCTTGGCCCGAACATTAGTTGTACATGTCCAGCCTGGTCTGCTTTACCACAATACGACATTTTGCATTTCTCCACCTGTTATTCCTAACCTCACTGGTCCAGCAGTACTGTTGATTCCATTGTACTCTTCGATAACCCTCTTCACTGTCCACCTTTTCACTAATTTCAGTCTCACTCACAAGCTTGCTGACCATGACTCCTGTATTATCATCCCAACTGTTATATAAATGATGCACAACAGCGACCCCGCACCGAACCCAATGACACATCGTTGGTCACAGGCCTGCAGTTTGAGCAGCAACCCTCTATGAACATGCAATGTCTCCTACCGTCAATTCTGTTTTGTATCCAGTTGGTGAGCGCTCCCTGATTATGTCTGATCTAAACTTACTAACCAGTCTGCCATGCAGAACATTGTCAAAGGCCTTGCTAAAGTTCATGTGGACATCGTGTACTGCTCTGCTTTGACCTCTCACTTGTCTACCTTCACACTCAGGATTGAGGCATGATTTCCCATGCACAAAGCCATGCTGATGATCATTAATCTGTCCTTACCTTTCCAAATGCACGATGATCGTTTCTCTCAGAATCTCCTCCAACAACTTACCACCCTGCCATCAGTCTCACTGGTCTGTAGTAGCGGTCGATGATACAAATATCTCTGGGAGGGGCCCTGTAATTTTCTCCCTCACTCCTCACAAGGCGCTGGGATATATCTGACCATGTCCCAAGGTTTTACCTAACTTTTGCATTTTAAGACATCCAGCACCTCCTGTTCTCCAATGTGAACTCTTTTCAAGACATCACTATGTATTTCCCAAGTTCCCGAGCTTCCATGTCTTGGTCCACAGTAAATCCGAACGCAAAATATTTGTTCAGTATCTCACCCATCAGAAGTGATTCTACACAGACAGCCTTATTGATCTTTCAGGGGCCCAATTCTCTCACAAGCTAAGTTTTAGCCCTTGTAGAAACTTGTCAAAATGCTTCTGAAATTTCAAATATCCCTCTACCGCAACTAGCCTACCCCACCCTTATCTATTCTGCATTTATGGTCACACCAAAATATAGAATCCAACAGTTTCAAAAATATTCCTCTTTTATAAATTCATACAACTCCCATTGTTTCTAAGCATCCAATTATCATTTATTGTTATATCCTTTATAACACATCCCAGCACATTCCCGACTTAATGTCAAGCTAACACCGTTTGGTTCAGACTGACTGCACAAAGGATTTTTGGAATCCTTGTGTATCAATCTGAAAAAGGATTGATACACAATCAGCAGGTAATCGAGAAGGCAAAGGGAGTGGAGTCTATATATAGGGAGGTCTTGCTAAAACGATGCAAGGTACAAGTCAGACCACACCTTGGTTTTAATGAACAGTATGAGTGCCCTAAGGAATGACATTCATGAATTGGATGCAGACCTGGGAGGGTTCACTCGGTTGATCCTGGAGATTGCGGGATTTTCCAATGAGAAGAGGTGGAGTAGATTGCCCTTGAACCTAATGGGATTTTGAAGAATGGGAGAGAAATTGAATGAAACATTCAGGATTCTGAGAGGCTTTGACAGGGTAGATGCCGTGAAGTTAGAAACTAGTACAACAGAGTAATAGGCCCTTCGGCCCACCATGGCTGTGCTGACCAAATTAGCTATTCTAAACTAATCCCATCTGCCTGCACATGGGTGATATCCCTGTATTCTCTGCCTGTTTATGTTTCTATCTAAATGCCACTTCAAAACATTGCTCTCGTTGCCACCTCTCCCACCTCCTGAGCTGCTTCTACCCTCTCGGTAAAGACAACTGGCCTTATTCGTCTCACTTAAAACTTCTCACTCTCACCTTAAACAGATGCGCCCTAGTATTTGATATTTCTTCATTGGAAGAAGGATTCCAATTATCCACACTATTCACGCTTTTCCTAATGCTATATACCTATACCAGGTCACCCCTCAGTCTCCGATACTCTCGCAAAATAATCCAACTGCGTCCAACCTCCTTACAGTAAACACATTCTCATCCAGGCAACATTCTGCCAACCCTCTGTTACAACTTCCCCAAAACCTCCACAGCCTTCCTGTGGTGTATCAACGAGAATGACATGCAATCTTCCAAACATGGCCGAATGAAGTTTCATTCAGTCACAACATGGTATGCAAACGTCTATACTCAATACTGTGACCAATGAAGGGAAACCTACCATACTCCTCCTCTACCACCACATCCTGTTGTGTTGTTATTTTTAGGGAGCTATGGATTTGCTTCCAATGTCTCTCTGTTTATCAATGTTTCCAACTAGTCAATTAGTGTACTTCTCTCTTCCATTTGACTTCATAAATGTATCACTTCACACCTGTCCCGATGAAATTCAATTTGCCACATCTCTGCCCAACGTTCCAGCTGATCTACATACTGCTGCAACCTTGAACAGTCTTCCTCACTATCCACAATTCCCCTAACTATCCCTAATCATTACATGCCTTTCCAAATGTCGCCTGCAAAATTACCAATCAAACTGCTGACCTTTTCATCTGAATCACAGACATAAATTACACACAGACTTCGCAGCACTGATCCTTGTGAAACAGCATTGGCCACAGATGTCCAATCAGAAATTGACCACTCCACATGCCTCTGTCTACTATCACCAAGAAAATATTGCATCCAACCTAACAACAAGCATGGATTGTGATTTGATCTTCCAGATCTTCCTTGCTATTTGGAAGCTGTCCATTCAAAATGACTCTATATTTTGATTCCCAGATTAAATTGGCTGTCTCACTAATGCACTGACTGCGTCCTTTCTTCAAAACAAAACGGGACCTTGTTTGGTTTTTTGCTGATCCTGCCTAAATCCCTACCACCCCTCAATAATCACATTGCTGTCATGATCGTTCTGCAGCCACACATTCACAATAACAGTTCGATCATATCTGTTCCCTTCAGTTAATGCTGTCATTCCATCTGCCTTGTTGCAAATGCATGGCGTGTGTCACCGAGAGAGGGCCTTTGAGGGATGGTTAGAGGTCACAGAGTGGGAGAGATGTTTGGGGGCGCGACAATGTTGCAGGGTTAAACATAGTTACAGTTGCGACAGAATTTCTGCAGGAGAAAACATTTTATTGTTTGGAGGAAGTTAGAGAGATAAAGCGTCTTTGATTAGATTCCAGAGATATGGATGTGTATAGGGTTGTGGATTGTTACATGATCGTTAAATGAAACAGCACAGAAGCGCTTCACAGGAGGCTCCCAAGCACTGAGGATGTCACCTAGACAGGGGACGAAATGTTTGCAAGACAAATTCTCAGCTTGGCGAACAGAACAACAAAAACGAGCACCCAAGCTAAAAATCTTCTCCCAAACTTTGAACATGGACTATGTTGATCAGGACGTAGAAACATTCACAGGATTGCAGGATGTTGTACAATTAACAACAGTTGTGTGATCTGGAGAATATCACAGTGATAGGGAGGATGGCATGGACTGGATAATAATACAGGGAAAGCGTGTGAAGTATGGACTGGAGAATGTTGTAAGCACATGGAAGATGACATAAGCTGGAGAATGCTGTAGCAAAAGAGAGGAGTATATGGACTGAAGGATGTTGCACGGACAGGGATGAAGTTGTAGACTGGATACAGTTAGAATGAGAGATGAATTTATGCACAGGAACGTATTTCAGAGAGAGTGAGTGGTGTGCATGCTGCAAGATATGGAAGGGAAGGGATAGGGAAGCTTGTAGATACTGGAGGAGAGAGTGATAGAGAGTCTTGTGAGAGACCAGATTCACTTATGAGCATAGGATATGCTACAGTGAGCAAAGCCTTTTGCAGCTATAAATGAGGATACAATGGCCACAAAGCAGTCACACCTATACATAGGTATATAGGAACTGAAGGAATTGAAGAGATTACACAGGCTAGCAGTGTTGTATGCAGTGGAGGAGATTAACCTGATAGGGAAGCTTTTAAAGGCTCAACCATGTTAGGAAATAATGGGAGTTGCAATGGTGAGAGCAGGTTTCAACAATTCGGAGAATATAGACGTGAAGGAGCTTTGACAGATAGCGATGGTACAGTAAAGGGAATTGTCGTGGCTTCCGTTTCATAAGCAATCCATAAGCACTTAAAAGAGCCTGTTTGACATGTGCATTATCTCTCGACCATTCATCAGACAGCGCTGCAAATATTTCACTGGCTTTTCACTTGCTTAGACTGAACGAGCATTACCCAGAAGGCCCCGGGCCACTCTACGTGTCTATGCAATTTTTCAAATGAAATACAGAGTTCCTTGAAGGTAGAGTGACAGGTAGTTAGGATAGCGAAGAAGGCGCTTGGTATGCATTCCTTTATTGGTCAGGGTATTGAGTACAGGAGTTGGGAGGTCATGTTGCGGCTGTACAAGACACTGGTTAGGTCACTTTTGGAATGTTGCATGCAACTCTCTTCTACTTCCGATGGGAAGGATTTTGTGAAACTTGAAAGGGTCCAGAAAGGATTTACAACAACGTTGCCAGGGATGAGCTATAGGGAGAGTTTGAACAGGTGATGGTTGTTTTTCCTGGAGAGTCGGAGGCTGAGGGTGACCTGATAGAGGTTTATAAAATCAAGAGGGGCATGGATAGGGTAAATAGACAAAGTCTTTCTCCTGGGGTGTGCGAGTCCAGAATTATAGGGCGAGGTTAAGGGTGAGAGTAGAAAGATATAAAAGATAAAAAGGGGCAATTTTTCACGCAGATGATAGTACATATATGGAATGAGCTGCCAGTGGAAGAGGTGGAGGCTATTACAACTGCAACAGTTAAAAGGCATCTGGATGGGGATATGAATAGGAAGGGTTTAGAGGGAGATGGGCCAGGTGCTAGCAGGTTGGAGTACATTGGGTTGGGATATCTGATCTGCAGGATGGGACCATGAATGGGTTGTGGAACCTGGAGGATGTTATGATTTGAACCACAGGTAATGTTTGATTGGATCTTTCAGCCAATCTTACAGATGGTACAATTCCAACATTTAAGAAGCATTTGGATGGATATATAAATAGAAAGCGTTTGGAGGGAGATAGGCCAGGTACTGGCAGGTTAGACTAGATTGGGTTGGAATATCCTGTCGGCATGGCTGGGTTAGAATGAAGGGTCTGTTTCCATGCTGTACATCTCTATGACTGTAAGATCGGCTGAATGGACCAATCAAAAATTACCTGTGGTTCAATTCATAATATCCTCCAGGTTCCACAAGCCATCCCCTGTCCCATCCTGCAGGTTCAATGAATCCCGGAACCGCTAACCTTCTGCAAGTCCCACGTGACTTCCGACATTTGTACCATCCTCCAGGTTCTGCAGCCCTTCATACCTCGTTACATGTCCCAGACTCTCCAACTCCTCCTTCCTCTGCAATGTTTCCCAGAAGAGCACTGGAGGATGGTGGGGGTTACAGAGATATGGAGGGACATCAAGACGGGAGGATTTTGCAGACATTATGAATATAGGGACTTGAGGAGGTTTCAGAGTTCATGAGTGTTGTAGGGACTGGAGGAACTTACAAAGATAGGAGTTTTAGATTGAAGGATTCTGCAGAAAATCTTTACATGGTTAAAGGCAGGATTCTTAGCAGCTTGGAGGAACAAAGGGATCCTGTGTCCCTCAAGTTACCACCCAAGTTGACAGGCTGTTAAGAAGGCTTTTGGTGTGTTGGCTTTCATTAGCGGGGGGATTGAATTTAAGGGATGTGAGATTTTGCTGCAGCTCTACAGAACCCCAGTTAGACCACACTTCGAATATTGTGAACAGTTCTGTTCGCTTCATTATAGGAAGGACGTGGAAGCTTTAAAGACAGTGCAGAGGAGATTGAGCAGGATGCTGCCTGGACTGGAGGGCATGTCCATAGAAGGTAGGTTGTGGAAGCTAGGGCTTTTCTGATCACAGGGAAGGAGGAAGAATGGTGACTTGATAGAGGTGTACAAGGGAATGAGAGGCATAGATAGAGTGGATAACCAGAGACTACTTCCCATGGGGAAATGGATATCACAAGGGGACATACGTTTAAGGTAATTGGCGGAAAGTTTAGGTTAGATATCAGAGGGATATGGGCCAGGTGCTGGCAGGTAGGATTAGATTGGGTTGGGACATCCTGTCGGCATGGAAGGGACTGAGACGTTATTTACACAGAGTGTGGTGGGTGCGTGGAATGGACTTCTAGCCATGGTAGAAGATTCAGACACATTACAGACATCGAAGCAACTCTTGGATAGGCACATCAATGATAGTAAAATGTAAGGTATGTAGGTTCGTTTCATCTTCAGAGTCGGATAAAAGGTCAGCACAATATTGAGGGTGGAAGGGCTTGTACTGGAATGTGCAATTCCATGTTCTAAATAGCAAGAGTTATGATGGCAGCAAGAGGTTTCGGGAAGTGGGAGAGGATGCGATCTGAATGAAGTGACACAAATACGAGGCGTTGCTAAAGTTGTATGAGGTAACAGAGACAGCAATGGTCTGATCTGGAACAGATGATCAGACTGGGAGAATTGTGGGGACTGGAGGTGCTTTCACAGGGAGGGAGGAGCATAGAGCCACAGGAGGTTACAGAAATGTGGAGAGCTGTCGGGCTACAGGAGTTCATGGAGATGGGGAGATTGGGAGGAATGGAGCAGTTTACAGGGATAAGGATGTTGGTAAAATGGGGTATGTTACACAGACAGGAAGGTTTCAGTTGAATGGAGCTGAGTACAGAGATAAAATGGGTTGTACAGATTGGAAAAACAAATCGCTGTATGGAGGGTAGTCGTGACTGAAGATGTTTATAGACACAGGAAGGCGTGGAATCAGACAGATTCTCCAAGTGATAAAGACAGCAATTTTGGTTGGAGACAGTTTCACAGATTAGGGAGCATTAGTAACCTCCTCCAGTTTGGTCAGAGTGGGAAGGGTTGTAAGGGGAGGGTGATGTTTTCACATGTAAGAGCTGGAGAAGATTGTGGAAATGAGTAGATGGATGGAGACACTGGAGGAGCTTACATTGACAGGGCGGGTGCTGGCAATGAAAAGATATCACATATATAGTGGGTCTTGTAGGAACTGTCTTGAAAGAGTCACAGACATTGGAATGACTTCTGCAGATTGCGAGTATTACAGGGACTGAGAGGATTGTAGGGTCTCCACAGATTGATCGTGTCTTTAAGAATATGTAGATACGGACATCTTAACCCCAATGCGTGAAGTCGTCATTTCAAGACCAGAGCCTTATTATCCCTCATCAAACAAGGATCCCTAACCCTGCCAGCTTTACTCTTTGCCCCAATGGGGCATACTGGTCCTGGATTCTTGGGATCACACTTTGAAAAGCCTCCCATTTGCCAGTTGTTCCTTTTCCTTCAAACAGACCCACCCAACAGATGAGAATCGTAATGTGGAGGTGCAGATGTCAGATTGGGGGTGTACAATGTTAAAAATCACCCAACACTCGGTTCCAGTCCAGCCGGTTTATTTGAAAGCACTAGCTTTCAGAACACTGCTTCTTCATCAGGTGGTTGTGGAGCACAATCCTAAGGTACAGAATTTATAGCAACAGGATGACAGTGTTTCTGGAATATAATATCAAACAAATTTAGTTTAAGCCTTCCTTCTGTTACAGTGATCACCAGCGCTTCCAAAGCGAATTGGATTATAACTGGGCGTTGTTCAATTTTAAATTCACAGCATTGACGCTGGCCAGATCCTGTAGAATGGCCCCAAACCTGGCCCTGTTCCAGTTTTCCTCTTCAATCTGTAGACCTGCTGATCTTTTTCCATAACTATGTTAAAACGAAGACAGTTGTGGGCACTGGACCCAAAGTGCTCTCTGAATAACAGTTCAGTCACTTGCCTGACCTCATTTTCTGAGGGGAGGTCCAGTGTTGCACCTGCCTGAGTAGAGTAGGGCCCTCTGCATATTGATTTAGGAACCTTCCTTGGACACATTTGAAAAATTGCCCTCCGTCCAGTTCTTTTTATACTCTAGGTGGCCCAGTCAAGACAGGGAATATTAAAATCTCCAGCCTGCACTCCTCTATTATTCCTATAGTTATCTGCAATCTCTCTACACGGCTGCTCCTCTAGTATCTGTTGGGTCAACAACAGTCTACAATACTGTCCCAACAAAGTGACCCCCCCCCCCCTTCTTCATTCTAACTTCTAACCATGTGGAACTTTAAATGAAAATATGTTTTACAAATTGGACTTAACAATCCATAAATAAGTATTAATGAAAATCCAAACACTTGACCTTCAGAGAAAGACAACAGTTCACTCTCATGTGGTCTGCACGACATACCCACAGCAAAGTGTTTGCCTCTCAATTACCCTGTGAAATGGGCGAGCCAGCTGCTTAGCTCATGGGCAGCAAGGGATGGTAAATAATGGCTAGACAGCCACAGACACCCACATCCCATACCTGATTTTCTTTTTAAAAATCCATTCAGATTGGTCCCAGCACAGTTCCAGTGGAACAATGTCCTGGCCAATCAAGTTGGTAGATTTATGGACAGGGTTTTAAACTGACAGAGAGGATGCAGGGACAGCGTTCAGGTGAAAGGAGCTTTCCAAATCCAAAGAGAAAACGTGAAGCATCAGAGCAGCATGAGAATGTGACCGAAGACAACAGAAAGGAACAGGATGGGACAAAGTTTAACTGAAACTGTAGATCAGCAAATCCATTTGTGACAGGAAATTGTGGGAACGAGTAAATTATGTTTTTCATTAATGCACAAAGTCTCTGCAACAAGGTAGATGGATTTGTGACACAGAGATAAAAGGGATTTAGACACCAGAGAGATGTGGTGAACAAAAGTTGGAACATAAATATTAAATTGTTCACAACCTTGTGAAAATTCAGGGAAAATGGACGATGCTATCAATAATGGGTAAGAAAGGCATTAAAGAGAAAGTGTTTGACATCGGATCATGAAGTAGAGTCAGTCTGAATGTAAATTCTGGCGAATACTTGCCAAGGACACAAGCAGCAGAACACTTTTAGACCACCCACCGAACAGCATTTCATGGCTTGTCATTGCAATAAATAGGAATTCAGTGGAATTTTTAATACAGGCATCGTGAACATTTAGTGAAACGCCAATATTCACAAAGTCTGGGAAAATAGCACTCTCAACAGTGATATTGGAAGAGGAGTTCAGTGTTTCTTAGAATAACACATTGTGCAACTGGCGAGGGACATAACTGTCTCAGAGAGACTGTTGTGTGATAAAACTTAGTGAATGAGTAACGTCACCTGGATAGATCCTCAGGGAAATTGTGATAAATTGCAGTTTAAAGAAATATAAAGTTTTAAAGTGAAACACAGAAAGGTCAAGGAACAACTAGAAACAAAAATAGCCAATTACATGAGTTGGAGAGGAGAACTGACAAAGGAAAACAAGCTAAACAGACTGAAATATGTGCCTTTAAATGAATAGTGGAAAACATTTGAAGGAACAGTGTAAAATACTCAACAAAAGGACATTCCACTGAACCAGACAAAAACTCAGCAAGAAATCCCCACCAGTCCCTCACTCAGGATAAAATGGGTCATATATATAATGAGGCTGAGCATCTCACCACAAAGTACTTAAACTCCTGAAGTGAGAGAGTTTTACAGTAAGTTTAAAGGGGTGCAATGGGACTGCTAGCAGGAGGGGGGGCAATGGGAAGGGGAATCGTTGTCAAGGTTTATTGACACGATACGAACAGGGAGAGGTGAAGGTGCTGGAGTTGGTGAGAGTGTTACAGAGAGTGGTCAGGGTCTGAGCGGTGATACAAAGCCAGTATGAATTGCTGCAGCTGGAGGGGTTTGCAGAGGTCGGGAGGGACATATTTATTTTTATTTATTCATTCATGGGATGTGAGTGTTACTGCCTGGACAAGCATTCTTTGACCCCATGCTAATTACCCAGAGATTGCTGGGGCCCTGTTGGATATATTTAATATTTTGCTGGTCACAGTTGAAGTGCTGAATGACTGGAGGATCGCTAATGTGGTTCCTTTTTTCAAGAAGGGCAGCAGGGATAGGTCAGGTAATTACAGAGCAGATAGTCTGACAGCAGGGGGAGGGAAATTATTCGAAACAATTGTGAGGATGAACCGACACTTGCAAAGGTAAGGATCAACTCGGTTTAGTCATCACGGATTTGGCAGAGGTAGATAATGTCTGAGGAATTCAATTCAGTTTTTTTTGAAATGGTGCTTAAGTATATTGATGAAGGCAGTGCAGATGATGTAGTTTACATGGAATTGAATAAGTCCTTAAACAAGATCCAACATGGAAGGCTGGTCCAAAAGGACTGTGTTCCAAGGCAAGTTGGCAAATTGGATGCAAAATTGGGGGATAGAATATTTTCACCGCCGGGTGTACCACAGGGATCTGTGCAGGAACCATTGAACATTAATAACTCGGATGTGAAAGCAGAAGGTATCATTAGTCGGTTTGCAGATGACATGAACGGTAAGGGTGTTGTTCACAGTGAGGTGGATGGTCTCCGTCTGCAGTCCAATGTCAATCGGATGATAATCTAAGCAGAGTTTAATTCTGATTGAAGTCAGGTAATACTCTGTGCGAGCACGATAAGCGAAGAACAGACTTAATGAACGGTAGGTCCTTGCGGAGTACTGAGGAATACAGGGACCTTGATGGACAAGTCCATAGATCCCTGAAGGTGTCAGCACAGGGAGACAGGGTGGGAAAGGCACCCCAACTGGTAGCGGGAGAGGGACCCATATCCTGGTGGGGAGAATTGATAGAGCTGCTTGAGAGGATATAACCGAGTCTGGCAGGGTGTTGGACCTTAAATAAACATAAGGCCAAAAAGAAGATTGAGGCTGGTACACGAATTAACGACAGCAATTTCAGCAGACAAGACAGGCAAGAACATAACAGGGAATGAGGGAAAACTGATGATTAAACTGCATTGATTTCAATGCAAGGGGCCAGACAGCTAAGGAAGATGAACTCAAGGCATGGATTGGAACATGGGACTGGGATATTATAGTTATTACAGAAACACAGCAGTAGGGGCAGGACTGGCAGTTCATTGTTTCAAGGTAGAGATGCTACAGGAAGGGGAGGCAAGAGAGAACGTGTGGTGGTGGGTTTTGATTGCATGAATCATCACAGCAGTACTGAGAGAGGATATTCCTGTGGGATCGCCCAGTGAAGCTATGTTAGTGGAACAGAGAAATAAGAATGGG
This sequence comes from Chiloscyllium punctatum, assembly GCF_047496795.1. Classification (NCBI taxonomy): domain Eukaryota; kingdom Metazoa; phylum Chordata; class Chondrichthyes; order Orectolobiformes; family Hemiscylliidae; genus Chiloscyllium; species Chiloscyllium punctatum. The sequence goes on along the minus strand of NC_092790.1, from coordinate 41,136,770 downwards.
TAATCGCTTTGATACGATCGGACTGCTGACCCCGAATAATCTGTGGCAGACTGAGGAACAAATATGTTGGAACATCTTAAATATCAACCATAATAACAGGACTGTTATAGTACGATTTTTGAACTTTCCAAACCTAGACTGGGACTGCCAGTGTTCAGTGTTTGCAAGGGAGGAATTTGGTAATTTTGTTCCAGAAAACTCCCAAACAATATGTAAATAGCCTGAAAAGAGAAAGAGGGAAAACCTGAACTCCACTTGGCAATTAAGGTAGGGACAGGGACTGAGATGTGAGTGGGAAAGCGTTTTGCCAAAGTGACCACAGTTCTAGTAGTTTGAAAATAGCTTTGGAAAAGGACAGGGCTGGTCCACAAGTGCAAGTTATAAAATGGAGCCTGACCAATCTTGATCGTATTAGCCAGGAACTTTCAAAATGTGATTGGGGAAGGGAATTATTTACAGGGAAAGGGAAGTTTGGTAGTGAGAATATTTTACAAGTGAGATAAACTGATCGATCAGCGCCAGCATTTTCCTGTTTGTGTGCAGGTCAATGCTGACAGCATTCGGAAACACTGGCTGTCTATTGAGGGTCTGGTCAAGCAAAAGGGGGCACATGTCAGGTATAGCCAGCTGGATCAAGGTAATCCCTGAGGATACACAGAGGCTGTAGGAATAGAGTAAAAAACAGGAATGGAGAAAGGCTAAAGGAAATGGCCTCAGCAGAGAAGGAAAGGGAATCCAAAAGTGATTGTATCAGTATATTAAGAGTGCATAAGTAACTCAGGACAAAATAGTGTCCATTAAAGATCAATGAGGCCATCGATGTGTGGAACTGCAGGATATTTGCTAAGATCCTAAACATTTTTTTCACTCCAGAACTTACTGTGGAGAAAGACTGGGGAACTCAGGGAACAAGAGTAATACGTTAGACCACAATTGGAGTTCTCTGCAATTCCAGTCTCTCTGCTACAGGAAGGATGTTGTGAAACTTGAAATGGCTCAGAAAAGATTAACAAGTTATTGCCCGGGTTGTTGCTGAATAAGCTGGGGTTACTGTCACTGGAGAGTCGGAGACTGAGGGATGACCTTACAGAGGTTTATATAAACATGAGGGGAATGGATAGGGTCAGCATTCAAGGCCTTTTCCCAGATGTCGGGAGTCCAAAACTTGAGGGAATATGTTTAAGGTTAGAGATGAATGGTTTACAGAGGGACTGAAGGGACAGCTTCTTCACACACACGGTGATGTGTGTATGGAATGAGCTGAGAGCCAAAGTAATGGAGACTGACACAATTACAACATTTAAAAGGTATCTGGATGGGCATCTGAATAGTACGGGTGTAGACGTATATGGGTCAAATGCTGGAAAAGGGAATGGATTTATTTAGATCTTCTGGTAAGCCTGGACGAGTTGGGGACCGCAGGGTCTGTTTCTATGCTGTATATCTCTATGACTTGAAAAGAGTGCATGTTATAAAAGAGGTGGTGCTGGAGGTTTTAAAACACAAAGCTATGGCAAGTCCGAGAACCTGATTAAGTTGGGAAGTCTATTGAGTCAGCAACTTCCTGAGTACCTACAGGAGACAGAGAGATAGACAGAATGGGAAATTAGACGGATGCAGTGAGGGTTACACAATGAGAATGGAAATGAGCCCCACAGACATCTGGAAAATACCAAACTCCATCTCTGGCCTGTGCTGTTGCGTCTCTCTGGAGTTGAGAATTCTGTTAGCTCAGGATCTGGAATAACTGCAAGAGTGAGAGACGCTGTCAGAGGCAGCAATTAGACCCACACAGGGAGGGATACCACATGGAGAGAGACTAAGTGATATCACTGGAGTGCTGGAAGACTTCAGGATCACACAATCATGTTGGAAAAATGGGTTTAGCTTCATGTATCAGTGCTCAGGGATGAGCAACCAGTGAGCAGGTGAAGTGACGGCCTAGTAACATTATTGTTAGGGCATTTGTCGAAAACTTCAGCGAATGTTAAGGGGAGGCAGGTTTGAATCCCACCATAAGATATGGTGGAATTTTAAATCAATAATTTTAAAAATAGCAATTAACAATCCATAAACAAATATGAAACCATTGCTGATGTACAAAAATCACAATCCCTTAGATTAGATTCCCTACAGTGTGCAAAAAGGCCTTTTTTACCCAACCAGTCCACGCCATCCCTCCAAAGAGTAACCCACTCAGGCCCATCTCCCGCGAACTAATACACCTAATATTATGGGCAATTTAGTATGGCTAATTCACCTGACCTACATGTCTTTGGACTGTGGAAGGAAACCGGAGCATATGGAGGCAATTCACGCAGACACGGCGACAATGTGCAAATTCCACACAGTCGCCCACAGCTGGAATCGATCCTGGGACCCTGGTGCTGTGAGGCAGGTGTGCTAATCACTGAGCCACGTGCCGCCCACTTGCCCTTTCGACAACGAGATCTAATCATCCTCACGTGGTCTGCACGACATACCCAAAGAAAAGTGTTTGCCTCTCAATTACCCTCTGAAATGGCCAAGCAAGCTACTCAGCTCATGGGCAGCTACGGTTGGACAATAAAGGTTGGTCAGCCAGAGACACCCACATCCCCTACCTGATTTATTAAAAAATCCAATAGGATGGTCCCACTGGAACTGTGCTGGTACCAGTGTCCTGGCCAATCATGTTAGTAGGTTTATGGACAGTGCTTTAAACTAACAGAGAGGATGCAGTGACAGGGTCCAGGTGAAAGGAGCTTTCCAAATACAAAGAGAAAAGGTGAAGCATCGGAACAGTATGGGGATGTGGCTGAAGGCAAGCAGAAAGGTACAGGATGGCACAGCAATTAACTAAAACTGTACATCAGTCAATAGGTTTGTGACAGGAAATTGTGGGAAAGAGTAAATTATGTTTTTTTAATGGACGAAGTCTTATCAATAAGGTGGATGGATTTGTGACACTGAGATAAAAGAGGTTTAGACACCAGAGAGATATGGTTACAGGGTGAACAAAACGTGGACATAAATATTCAATGGATCACAACCTTGCGGAAACTCAGGCAAAATGGGTAACACTAACAATAATGGATAAGAAAGGCATCACAGAGAAAGCATTTGGTCAGAGATCATGAAGTAGAGCCAGTCTGAATGTAAATTCTGGCTACTACTTGCCAAGGACACAAGCAGCAGAACAGTTTTAGCCACAAACAGCATTTCGTTGCTCATCACTGCATTACACAGGAACTCATTGGAATTTTTTTAACAAACACATTGTGATAATTTTGGGAAACATCAATATTCACAAAATGTGGGACAGTCACACTGGCAAGAGTGATATTGGAAGAGGAGTTCAGAGAATTAATGTTCAGTGTTTCTTTGAAAAACAAATTATGCAACTGGCTAGGGACATAACTATCTCGGAGCGACCATTGTGTGCTGAAACCTCGTGAATGAGTAATGTCACCTGGAGAGATCCTCTGTGAAATTGTGATAAAATGCAGTTTAAAGAAATATAAAGTTTTACAGTGAATCACAAAAAGGACAGGCTACGTCTGGAAACAAAAATAACGAATAACACGAGTTTGAAAGGAGAACTGACCAAGGGAAGTAGGCGAAACAGACTGAAATATGTGCTTGTCAATGAACAGTGGAAAACATTTGAAGGAGCAGTGTAAAACACTCAACAAAAAGACAATCCATTGAAACAGACAAATCCTCAGCAAGAAATCTCCATTGGTCTCTCACTCAAGTAAAAAGGATCATATTAGATTATCCGGCTTAGAGGATCACCAAAAAGCACTTAAAATCCTGAAGTGAGAGAATGTTTTAGGAGTAAGTTTTAAAGGGATTGCAAAGGGTCTGCTCCAAGGAGGAGGTCAGAAGGAAGAGGGAATAATTGTCAAGCTTTTATGTCACAAAAGGAACCGGGAGACCTGAAGGTGCTGGAGGTAGTGAGAGTGTTACAGAGAGGGGTCAGGGCCTGAACGGTGTTACAAAGCAGGTACGGATTGCTGCAGCTGGAGGTGTTTGCAGAGGTAGGGAGGGATATATGTATTTTTATTTATTCATTCATGGATTGAGGATGTCACTGATTGGACCAACATTCTTTGCCCCACTGCCAACTACCCAGAGTATAGCACAGAGTCAGCCATATTGCTGTGGGTCTGGTGTCACGTGTAGGCCAGACCAGGTGAGAATGTCAGATGTTATTCTCTAAAGGACGTAAGTGAACCAGATGAGTACTTCCTACTGATCAACAATGCTTTTATGGTGGCCTCACCAATGTTCTGTACAGCCACAACATGACATTTCAACTTCTACTCTCAATGCTCTGCCCAAAGAAGGTAACCATCCCAAACGCCTGCTTCACCAACCTATCCACCTGTGACAACACTTACAAAGAACTGTCTACCTGCATCCCTGGGTCTCTGACTGACAACACTACCCAGGGCCCGAACATTAACTGTACAGTCCCCACCCTGGTTTGTTTCACCAAAATGGAACACCTCACATTTATCGAATTAAACTCCATCTGCTATTCTTCAGCCCACTATCCCAGTGTACTATTCGTCCTGCTGTATGATAGATAACTTTCTTCACTGTCCACTTTACCAACAATTTCAGTGTCACTCAAAAAACTTACTTACCACAAAACTAATATTCCAATCCAAACCATTTATCCAAATGACAAACAACAGTGGACCCACTTCACCGCTGGTCACATGTCTCTAGTCAGAAAGGCAACATGTCTCCCATCACCCTCTGACTCCTACCATCAAGCCCAATTTTGTATCCATTTGACTAGCTCCTCCTGAATGCCATATCCTTTTACATTAATCTGAGTTTATTACCCAGTTTACCATACAGAACGTAGAACACAGAACAGTACAGCACAAGACACTTCGACAATGATGCCATGCCCATCTTTTACCCGACTGTAAGATCAAACTAACTTACATACCCTTCATTTTGCTGTCATCCATGTGCCTATCCAAGAGTCTGTTAAAATGTCCCATTACACCCACCCACCACTCACTGTGTAAAGAACCTACATCTGAAATCTCCCCTTACCGATCCTCCAATCACAATTATGCCCTCTTGTACCATATATGCCATCGCATAAAGAGGTCTCTCACTGTTCACTCTATCTTTGCCTCACACCATCTTGTTCACCTCGACTAAATCACACCACACTCTTCTTCACTCCAATGAGAAAAGCCTTAGCTCTCTCAACCTTTCTTCAGAAGACATGCCATCCAGTCCAGGCAACATCCTGATAGATCTCCTCTTTATCCTCTCTAAAGCTTCCACATCCTTCCTGTAATGAAGGGACCAAAACTGAACACAATATTCTAATTGGGATCTAAACAGGGCTGTATATAGCTGCAGCATAACCTAATGGCTTTAAAACTCAATCCCCCAGCTAATGAAAGCCAATACAACATATTTCTTAACAACACGATCAGCTTGGTGGCAAATTTTATGGATCTCTGGTCATGAAATTCACGATTCACCTGTTCCTCCACACTATTCAGTATTCTGCCTTTACCCCTGTATTCTGCATTCATGTCTCACCTTCCAAAATGCAGCACTTCATACTTTTCCAGATTTGACTTCATCTGACGCTTCTCAGCCCAGCTCTACATCCTGTCAATGTCCCATTGCAACCTCCAACAGATATCCACACTATTCACCACTCCACCATCCTTCGTGTCATTGGCAAAGGTACTTACCCACTCTTCCACTCACACATTCAAGTCATTCATAAACTCACAAAGAGCAGAGATTTTTTGACCTCTCCCTGCAGAAAACTACTGGTCACTGAGCTCCAGGCTGAATGATTTCCATCTTTCATCACCCTTGGTCTTCTATGGGCCAGGAATTCTGTAACCAGACAGGCACGTTTCCCTGTATCCCATGGTCTGTACGTTGTCAATGAGCCATAAATGTGTTTTGTCACATTCTCAAATGATTCAACAAGATTTGTGAGGCATGACCTGTCCCTTACAAAGTCATGATGGTTTTCTCTAATCAAACTATGGTTTTCCAAGGAATCATAAATCCTGTATCACAGAGTCTCTAATAATCTACACATCACAGACAGAAGTTTGACAGGTCTGTGATTCCCAGGATTATGTCTATTCCCTTTCTTGAACAACACATGACTGATTCACCTAACCTGCACATCATTGGGCTGTGGGTGGAAACCGGAGCACTTGTCGGAAACCCACGCAGACATGGAGAGAATGTGCAAACTCCACGCAGACAGTAGCCTAAGGCTGGAATTGAAATCGTGTCCCTAGTTCTGTGAGGCAGCAGTGCTAACCACTGAGCCACCGTGCTGCCCCATGTAACTCTCTAGAGCCCTGCTTTTGATCCTTGGTTCCTCAACCTTCAGTTAGCTTCCTTCTCCCTCTTGACGAGATGTTCTACATCCCTTGGAACCTTGTCAAATGCTTTGCTGAAGTTCATGTCGACAACTCTGACTGCTCTGCCATCATCTATCTCTTGGCCAACTCCTCGAAGTGTCAATCCGGTTTGTGAAACACGGTTTCCCACTCACAAAGCCATGCTGACTATCTCTAATCAGCCCTTGCCTTTCCAAATATATGTAGTTCCTTTCTCTCAGAATCTCCTCCAACAACTTTCCCAGCACTGGCTCACTGGGTTGTGATTTCCTGGCTTTTCCCTGCAGCCCTTAAGTGATGGAACAGCATTAGCCACCCTCCAGTCTTCCGGTAATTCATTGTGTATGTTGATAATATAAATATCTCTGTTAGGGACACTGCAATCTCTTTCCTCGCTTCCCACAATATTCTTGGATCAACCTAATAAGCGACTGAGGATTGATCTACCTTCATTTGTTTTAAGATTCCCGCACTTTTTCTTCTCTGTTGAGGATTCTTTCCATGACATCGCTATTTATTTCCCCAAGTTCCGGAGCTTCCATGTCTTTCTCCACAGTAAATTCTGACAACACTATTTTGTCCAATATCTCAGCCACCTCCTGACAGTTAAGGTGCCCTATTCTCTACCAAGTTACTATTTAGCCTTTGTTGAAACTTGTGTAAAGGTTTCTGAAAATTCTTAAAAACCGTATCCTCGGTACAACCACTCCTACACCCGTATCTATTCTGTCATTTATATTCTCACCAATAAAAATAAAATCCAACAGGTTCTAAAACACATTCTCTTTTTATTAAAAGCGTTTCTAAGGGTCCAGTTATTGTTCATTGACAGATCCTTTCAAACATATTTGAGCTCCCGACCTAGGGTCAGGTTAACACTGTTTGTTTTCAGATTGGCAGCAGAAAGGGTTATGGGAGTTCGTGTTAATCAATCTGAAAAAGGTAGCTTACAGGTTCAACAGGTAATAGATGTTTTGGAAATAAGGAGGGTCGTGGGGACTGAAGGACATTATGGAGATAGGGAGTGATGTGGGGACTGTATGAGATTATGGACACAGAGAGTGCAGTGGTGACTGAAGAACATTATGCAGATAGGCAGTCCTGTGGGGCCTGAAAGAGGCCAAAGAGCTATGAAGGGCTGTTGGGCCTGAAGGAGGTTGCACAGATCAGGAGGATCATGGAGATTGAAGGAGGTTATTCTGAACGGGAGCGTCGTTGGGTCAGGATGTGATTATGGAGATAAGGAGGGTCGTGGTGCCTTTTGGAGGATATGGAGTTAGGGAGGTTTGTGGGAAATAATTCAGGTTACATGTATAGGAAGAGTCGTGGGGACTGAAGGAGTTTATGGAGATAGGGAGGGCTGTGAGGACTGAAGGAGGTTATGTAGATAGTAAGTTTATAGAGAAGCACAGGAAAGAAGAGCAGGTATGGGCCATTTGACCAGAGTCGGTCCCACCATTCAATATGATCACGATTGATCATTTAACCCAGTACAGCATTTCTCCTTTCACACTTTACTCTGATATTATAGTGACTACTGGTTTTAATGATACAGCGGGCTGTAGTAACTGGGACGGGGGGTGGGGGCTGGGGGGTGCGGGTGTCTTACAGAGATAGGGAGGTTTGTGGAAGCTGGGACAGGTGACAGATACAGGGCGGGTTTTAGGAATGGGAGGACTTTACATGGATTTTGGAGGAATGCAGGGATGGGACGTAATAACAATCACAGGGAGGATTTTGGGAGCTCGATCAGAAAAGGGTACAGCTGAGAACAGAAGTGAGTCAAACAGTCAGGACAGGCAGGGACAAGGTAGGATTAATAAATTAAACTGCATTTATTTCAATGCAAGGGGCCTAACAGGGAAGACAGATGAACTCAGTGCATGGTTAGGCACATGAGACTGGGATCTCATAGCAATTACAGAAACATGGCTCAGGGATGGGCAGGACTGGCAGCTTAATGTTCCAGAATACAAATGCTACAGGAAGGATAGAAAGGGAGGCAAGAGAGGAGTGGTAGTGACATTTTTGATAAGGGATAGCATTACAGCTGTGCTGAGTGATAATATTCCCAAAAATACATCCAGAGAAGTTATTTGGGTGGAATTGAGAAATAAGAAAGGAATGATCATCTTTTTGGGATTGCATTATAGACCCTCCAATAGTCAGAGGGAAATTGAGAAACAAACTTGTAAGGAGATCTCAGCTATCTGTAAGAATAGTAGGGTAGGTATGATAGGGGATTTTAACTTTCCAAACATAGACTGGGACTGCCATAGTGTTAAATGTTTAGATGGAGAGGAAGTTCTTAAGTGTGTACAAGACAATTTTCTTATTCAGTATGAGGATATACCGACTAGAGAAGGTGCAAAACTTGACCTATTCTTAGGAAATAAGGCAGGGCACGTGAGTGAGGTGTCAGTGGGGGAGCAAGTCGGGGACAGTGACCATAATACTATTTGTTTTTAAATAGTGATGTAAAAGGATAGATCAGATCTAAAAGTTGAAGTTCTAAATTGGAGAAAGGCCAATTTTGACGGTATCAGGCAAGAACTTTTGAAAGCTGATTGGAGGCAGATGATCGCAGCTGAAGGGACGTCTGGAAAATGGGAAGCCTTCAGAAATGAGATAACAAGAGTCCAGAGAAAGTATATTCCTGTCAGGGTGAAAGGGAAGGCTGCTAAGTACTGGGAATTTTGTATTACTAAAGAAATTGAGTGTTTGGTTCAGAAAAAGAAGGAAGCATATGTCATGTATAGACAGGATAGATCGACTGAATCCTTAGAAGAGTATAAAGGAAGTAGGAGTATACTTAGGAGGGCAAAACGCGAACATGAGATAGGTCTGAAAAATAGAATTCAGGAGAATGCAAAGGTTTTTTTACAAAATCATTAAGAACAAAAGGGTAACCAGGGAGAGAATAGGGCCCCACAAAGGTCAGCAAGGCGGCCTTTGTGTGGAGACTCAGAAAATGGGGGAGATACTAAATGAATATTTTGCATTAGTATTTACTGTGGAAAAGCATATGGAAGATATAGACTGTAGGGAAATAGATGGTGACATCTTGCAAAACGTCCAGATTACAGAGGAGGAAGTGCTGGATGTCTTGAAATGGTTAAAGGTGAATAAATCCTCAGTAACTGATCAGGTGTACCCTAGAACTCTGTGGGAAGCTCGTGAAGTGATTGCTGGGCCTCTTGCTGAGATATTTGTATCATCGATAGTCACAGATGAGATGCCGGAAGACTGGAGGTTGCCAAACGTGGTGCCACTGTTTAAGAAGGGCGGGAAAGACTAGCCAGGGAACTATACACTGGTGCGCCTGAACTCAGTGGTGGACAAGTTGTTGGAGGGTATCCTGAGGGACAAGATGCACATGTATTTGGAAAGGCAAGGACTGATTAGGAATAGTCCACATGGCTTTGTGCGTGGGAAAACATGTCTCACAAACTTGATTGAGTTTTTTGAAGAAGGAGCAAAGAAGATTGAGGAGGGCAGAGTGATATATGTGATCTATATGGACTTCAGAGAGGCATTCGACAAGGTTCCCCATGGGAGACTGATTAGCAAGGTTAGAACTCATGTAATACAGGGAGAACGAACCATTTGTATACAGAACCGGCTCAAAGGTAAAAGAGAGAGGGTGGTGGTGGTGGGTAGTTTTTCAGACTGGAGGCCTCTCAATTACCCTCTGAAATGGCCGAGCAAGCTACTCAGTTCAAGGGCTTCCAGGACTGAGCAAGAAAGACTGGTCAGCCAGAGACTCACAGAGGGTTCAGAAAAGATTTACAAGGATGTTGCCAGGATTGGAGGATTCGAGCTTCAGGGAGAGGATGAACAAGCTGGGGCGGTTTTCCCTGGAGCTACGGAGGCTGAGGGGTGACCTTACAGAGGTTTACAAAATATGAGGGGCATGGATAGGATAGGATAAAGAGACAATGTCTTTTCCCTGGTGTCAGGGAGTCCAGACCTCGAAGGCATAGGTTTAGGGTGGGAAGGGAAAGATATAAAAGAGACCTCAGGGGCAACTTTTTCAAGAAGAGGGTGGCATGTGTATGGAACGAGCTGTCAGAGGATGTGGTGGAGGATGGTACAATTTCAACATTTAAGAGGCATTTGGATGGGTATATGAATGGGAAGGGTTTGGAGGAATATGGGTTGTGTGCTGGCAGGTGGGACGAGATTGGGTTGCGATAGCTGATTGGCATGGACGGGTTCGACCGAAGGATCTGTTTCCGTGTTGTGCATCTCTATGACTCTATCACTCATGGAGGTAATAGAAATAAACTGTGTGGTCGCGTCTGGACGAGATTAAAGGTATAAAGGTTTGTAGTTACCGAAGGAAATTACATCAATCGGGACCAGCAGAGTTTACAGAGACTGAGTGTGTTTTAGAGACAGGAAGAGTTCATAGTCATCATTAGAAATGCAGAAACTAATTTATGAGAGAAGCAGGGTCACTCTGCTTTGTGCCCAGAGACAAGGAGGAGTCGAACAGCTGGAGGAGGTTACTAAGGTACAGAGCTTTTTTGTTGTCGTGACGGGAAGGTTACAGAGATCACGAAGGTAGTAGGAGTTCAAAAAACTCACAAAGACAGGGAGGTTTTTCAGATCTGGAAAGGACGACACTGACCAGGATGGCTGAAGGAACTGAAGAGTTGTTTTTCTTCAGTTAAAGAAAGATGTGACAGAACCCGGGATTAAAGGCAAAGGCAGAAACTTGGAGAGTCTGACTGTTATGAGGAGCTTACAGGGATAAGCAGGATTGTAGGGGCTGATAGAGATAGGGGAAGTGGTATGGATGAAACAGATAATGGAGAAAATGACAGACATAGGGAGGGTTCAGTGGAACAGATGAATTTACACACAAGATGCTGATAATGAAGCCTGAGCATTTTGTCATGTTCCTTCCCAGCATTGTTCCGACATCATGCCCTCAGGGTTTGAATTAAAGTCGACTAACTCCTCCCTGTGCTGTTTACTGTGAGTGATCTTACCGGCTGCACGATTTACTGAAGGCTCCAGATCTGACTCTCCATCTCACTCTGGCAGACAAACTGTCTTCAATGTGGTGATGGATGAGAGAGGAATTGGGGATTCCGCTGAGTCAGCACATCAGGATTACCTATAGGAGACAGAGAAGGAGACAGAATGGGAAATTAGACTAATGCAATGAAGGTTACACATGGAGAATGGCACTGAGTCCCACAGAGATCTGGAAATTCCCAGTCTCCATCCATGGCCTGCGCAGTTGCTTCCCTATGGAGTGCAGATTGCTGTTGGCTCAGGATCTGGAGTAGCTGCAAGAGTGAGAGACACTGACAGAGGCAGCAATTAGACCCACACAGTGCGGGATACCACATGGAGAGAGACAGTGATATTAGCAGAGTGCAGGAATTTATCAGGATCATACAAATGGTATCATCAGAAGTGGTTCTGACCAGTGAGCACTGCTAGTAGTACTCAGGGAAGACTGAGATATTTTATTGGGATAGGCTCCTCTGGTAACAGGATTATGCAGTGTGCTAAAAATGGACACAGATGAGGAGGGGGACAGGTCTGAGGTGAATGGAAATTAACAAGTCCCAAGAGAAAGGTTGAAATATTGGAACACCATGAAGATGTGAATGAAGACCAACAGAAAGAAACAGTAAGGGACTGAGTTTAAATAAAATATGACATTGTCAAACAGACTTGTGACAGGAAATTATTGGTTAAAATAAAGTAAATGCCATTTCCACCCCTCGCAATACCTCATACACTACAAGTGACATCACTTCTGCCCCTCACATCATCGCTGATGTCACACACTCAGTGACTTCCACGCCCCCCCCCACTGCCGTGTTTGCGACCACTTCCACCCCCACCAATGCCACTCACCTGCATTCTGCTGACACCCCCACCCCCCCCCCAGGTCCCACCGTTACCATACCGGCCCCCAGGACCCTGAGGGGAACACCTCCCCTGCTCATGAATCCACCCCCATTCCCCCTAACCCTACAAACACTCAGGCACCGTCGCCTCCCCTAGCCCTCCATCTACGCTTGGTCCCAGCTCTCAGTTCTGCCAAGATTTCACCTTTCCCCCGACCTTCCCCTCACTGAGGACGAATAATCAGTCCTCAGCAAAGGTCTTCGATTTCTTCATTTCCAACTTCCACCGAGTCATTAACCGCCTTAATCTATCTACCCCCTCCCCCACTCCATCCTCTCACCCTCACAACGTGCAGCCCTACACTTCCTCTGCTCCAATACCGACCTCACAATCAAAACAGCAGATAAAGGGAGTGCAGTGGTAGTCTGGTGCACTGACCTCTACACCGCTGAAGCCATGATGCCAACTCAAAGACACCTCCTCCTACCACCCCCTCTACTATGAACCAGCTCCCATCACCAAACCGTCATCTCCCAGAGCATACAGAAGCCCATCACCTCAGGAGGAGATCGCCCACCCACAGCTTCCAAACTCATTGTCCAGGATCCCCCACTGCGCAATTCTACCTCCTTCCCAAGATCCACAAGCCTGACCACCCTGGCCGACCCATTGTCTCAGCATGCACTTACCCCACCGAACTCATGTCTGCCTACCTCGACATTATCCTATCCCCCAGTCCAGGAACTAACCACATTCGTTCTAGACAACACTCACACTCTCCACTCCTCCAAGACTTCCGTTTCCCTGGGCCCCAACGCCTCATCTTCAAAATGGATATCCAATCCCTCTACACCTCCATCCACCATGACCAGGACCTCCAAGCCCTCCGTTTCTTCATCTCCCGACGACCACAACAATACCCTTCCACCGATACTCTCATGCATTTGGCTGAATTTGTCCTCACCCTTAATTATTTTTCCTTCAAATCCTCCCACTTCCTCCAGACCAAAGGGGTAGCCATGGGCACACGTTTGGGCCCCAGCTTTGCCTGTCTCTTTGTTGGCTACGTAGAACAGTCCATCTTCCATAGTAACAATGGCACCACTCCCCACGTCTTCCTCCGCAACTTTGATGACTGCATTGGCACAACCTCGTGCTCCCTCGAGGAGTTTGAGCAATTCATCAACTTCACCAACACATTCCACCGTGACCTTAAATTTACCTGGACCATCTCAGACACTTTCCTACCCTTCCTGGACCTCTCCATCCCCATTAATGACAACCGACTTGACAGCGACATTTTTTTAAAAACCTACTGACTCCCACAGCTACCTAGATTACACATCTTCCCAACCTACCGCCTGCAAAATTCCCAACCCTATTTCCAATTCCTCCTCCTCTGCCGTACCTGCTCCCAGGAGAGCCAGTTCCACCACAGAACACATCAGATAGCCTCCTTCTTTAGAGATCGTAATTTCCCTTCCCACGTGGTAAAAGATGCCTTCCAACGCATCCGCCTTCAGACCCCACACCTCCAACCGTAACAAGGACAGAACGCCCCTGGTGATCACCTTCCACCCGACCAACCTTCGCATAAACCAAATTATCAGCCGCCATTTCCGCCACCTCCAAACGGACCCCTCCACCAGGGATATATATCCCTCCCCACCCCTCTCCACTTTCCGCAAAGACCATTCCCGTGACTACCTGGTCAGTTCCACGCCCTCCAAAAACCCAGCCTCCCTTCCTGGTACATTCTCCTGCCACTGCAGGAATTGCAAAACCTGCGCCCACACCTCCCCACTCACCACCAACCAAGGCCCTAAAGGAGCCTTCCACATCCAAAGTTTTACCTGCACATCCACCAATATAATTTATTGTAACCGTTGCTCCCGATGTCTTCTCCTCTATATTGGGGAGACTGGACACCTCCTAGCAGAGCACTTTAGGGAACATCTCTGGTACACCCGCACCAATCAACCCCACCTCCCTTTGACCCAACATTTGAACTCCCCCTCCCCCTCTGCGAGGACATGCAAGTCCTGGGCTTTCTCTCCCGCCACTTCCTCACCAACCGACGCCTGCAGGAAGATTGCCTCAGCTTCGGCCTCGGAACACTTCAACCCTAGGGCATCAATGTGGACTTCAACAGTTTCCTCATTTCCTCTACCCCATCTCACCCCACATAGAGCCTTCCAGCTCAGCACCGCCCTCATGACCTGTCCTAATGCCCTATCTCCCTTCCCACCTATCCAGTCCACTCTTCTCTCTGACCAATCACCTCCATTCCCACCCCCATTCACAAATTGTACACATTGCTAACTTATCGCATCCTCCACTCTAACGTATCACCTTCTTCCACACCCCATTCACCTAGTGTAATCTATGCTACTTTCTCCGGATCCCCACCCCCCTCTCATTTATCTCCCAACTCTGCAGGCTCCCAGCCTCTGATCCTGATGAAGGGCTTCTGCCCGAAACATCGATTTTCCTGCTGCTCGGATGCTGCCTGACCTGCCGTGCTTTTCCAGCACCACTCTAATCTAGACTCTGGTTTCCAGCATCTGCAGTCCTTGTTTTTACATTATTGGAGGAGGAGACTACCGAGATAAGGCATGTTGTAGACACTGAAGCAGGCTACAGCGAAAGGGATTGTAGTCTGGAATGCAGTACATTTCAAATATGTGGAGGGACAATCGGGAGGGGAGGAGGTTACAGCGTTAGGATCTGCTCTATGAATTAAAAATTATTGAAGACACTGGACCAGAAGACATGCCATATGTACAATGTTGTAGAGTAGTGAGTTTTAATATAACATAATTTACATTGGGGTGGTGATTGAGCCTGGGGTGTGTGTGTGTGTACTGTGCTCCCCTCCAGCACTGTATCTATGTCATGTTGTGTTAACAGATGTTTGGAGCCCTTTCATTGTTCTTTGTCTTGTGCACTGTAGGTGACCTTACTTCACTACAGGATTTATTGAAGGCTCCAGATCTACTTTCCCTTTGTCTCTCTCTGGCAGACCAACTGCGTTCAATGAGGTGATGGACGATCCACCCCGCAGCTGGGAAGGCTATTGAGACAGGACTTTCCTGAGTACCGACAGGAGTCAGAGAAATAGACAGAATGGGAAATTAAACAGATGCAGTGAGGGTTACACATGAAGAATGGCACTGAGTCCCACAGAGATCTGGAAACTGGAGTGATATTAAGTGATAGTCCGAGATTGCTGGAAAATGTCACGATCACACAGTCATGTTGGAAGAATGGGTTTAACTTCATGATGCCCTGGTATCAGTGCTCAGGGATGAGCACCCATTGAGCAGGTGAAGTAATGGCCTAGTGGTATTAATGTGAGAGAATGTATCCAAAACCTCAGCTAATGTTCAGGGAGGCAGGATTGAATCTCGCCCACTGAAATGGAGACATGTGAAATCAATAATTTTAAAAATAATAATTAACAATCCACAAATAAGTATGAAACCATTACTGATGTACAACAAATCCAAACACTTGTACTTTTGAGAAGGAAATCTGCCCATCCTCACGTGGTCTGCACGGCATACCCACAGAAAAGGGTTTGCCTCTCAATTACCCTCTGAAATGGCCGAGCAAGCTACTCAGTTCAAGGGCTTCCAGGACTGAGCAAGAAAGACTGGTCAGCCAGAGACTCACACATCCCATACATGAATTTTAAAAAATCTATTAGGATGGTCCCCCTGGAACTGTGCGGGGACAATCACACGGTCAACATTGATATTGGAAAAGGAGTTCGGTTAATTTTTTTTCAGTGATTCTTTGAAAAACACTTTGTGCAACTGTTAAGGGACATAACTATCGCACAGCGACCGTGTAATGAAACTTAGTGAATGAGTAATGTCACCTGCAGAGATCCTTCGGGAAATTGTGATAAAGTGCAGTTTAAATAAATATAAAGTTTTAAAGTGAATCACAGAAAGGACAAGCTGCAACTAGAAATAAAAATAGACAATTACATGAGTTTGACAGGAGAACTGACCAAGGTAAACGGGGGGAACAGACTGAAATATGTGCCTGTAAATGAACAGTGGAAAACATTTGAAGGGAAATTGCAAAATACTCAACAAAAGGAGATTCAATTGAAACAGTAAAAACCCCTCAGCAAGAAATTCCCACTGATCCCTCACTCAGGACAAAACGAATCATACTAGATTATGAGAAGATCACCAGTGTTTTAGGAGTAAGTGTTAATGGATTGTAATCGGTCTGCTCGTAGGAGGAGGGTTGTGGGAAGGGGAACAACGGTCAGGGTTCATTGACACAATAGGAACAGGGAGAGGTGAAGGTGCTGGAGGTGGTGAGAGTGTTACAGAGAGTGGTCAGGATGTTACAAAGCCAGGACTGATTGCTGCATCTGTAGGGGTTTGCAGAGGTAGGGAGGGACATAGGTACTTTTATTTATTCATTCATGGGATGTGGGTGTTACTGCCTGGAACAACGTTCTTTGAGCCCTCTGCTAATTACTGAGAGGGTAGCTCAGAGTCAGCCACATTGTTGTGAGTCTGGAGTCACATGGTAGCCAGACCAGGTTAGAATATTTGATTTCCTTCCCTAAAGGAGGTTTGTGAACCAGATGAGTTCTTCCTACTGATCAACAATGTTTTAATGGTGGCCCCACCAATGTCTTTTACAGCCACAACATGACATCCCAACTCTTACTCTTAATGCTCTCCCCAATGAAGTTAACCATCTCAATTGCCTGCTTCACCAGCCTGTCTACCTGTGACACCACACTCAAAGAACTGTGTACCTGCATCCCTGGGTCTCTGTCTGACAATACTACCCATGGCCCGAACATTAACTGTACATTTCCCACCCTGGCTTGTTTCACCAAAATGGAACACCTCGCCTTTATCTAATTAAACTCCATCTGCTATTCTTCAGCCCACTATCCCAGCAGTACTGTTCATCCTGTTGTCTCACAGATAATCTTCTTCACTGTCCACTTTACCACCAATTTCAGTGTCATACAAAAAAAAATATTTACCAGGAAACCAATATTCCCATCCAAACCAGTTATCCAATTACACTGAAAAGAGGCTTTATCCATTTGTTGAACTGAACTAAATTGAATTGAGACTGACCATGTCTGACAATAAAGTTAACTTTATTGTCAGTCAGAGACCCAGAGACCCAGATCAATAAAAAATATTTTTCATCAGTAGGAAGAACTCGTCTGGTTCACTAACCTCCTTTAGGGAAGGGCATCAAATATTATAACCTGGTCAGGGCGACCTGTGACTGCAGACCCACAGCAATATGGCTGACTCTGAGCTGCCCTCTGGGTAATTTGCAGTGGGGTCAAAGAATGTTGTCCAGGCAGTGACACGCTCATCCCATGAATGAATAAATAAAAATACCTATGTCCCTCCCTACCAATATCAATGTTGATTGTGTGATTGTCCCAGATTTTACAAATATTGAAGTTTCCCAAAATTATCACAATGTGTTTGTTAAAAAATTCCAATCAGTTCCTGTGTAATGCAGTGATGACCAATGGAATGATGTTCAGTGCCTAAAACTGTTCTGCGGCTTGTGTCCTTGGCAAGTAGTCGCCAGAATTTACATTCAGACTGACTCTACTTCATGATCTGAGGACAAATGCTTTCTCTGTAATGCCTTTGTTATCCATTATTGTTAGCGTTGCCCATTTTTCCTGAGTTTCCACAAGATTACGAACCACTGAATATTTTTGTTCACCCTGTACCCATGTCTCCCTGTTGTCCAAATCTCTTTTATCTCTGTGTCACAAATCCATCGACCTTATTGCAGCAACGTTGTCCGTTCAAACAAAAAACATAATATACACTCTTCCACAATTTTCTGTCACAAATCTATTTGCTGATGCACAATTTTAGTTAAACTCTGTCCCATCCTGTTCCTTTCTGCTTGTCTTCAGCCACATTCCCATGCTGTTCCATTGCTTCACCTTTTCCTTTGGATGTGGAAAGCTCCGTTCACCAGCATCCTCTCTGCCAGTTCAATGCCCTGTCCATAAACCTACCGACATGATTGGCCAGGAAACTGGTCCCAGCACAGTTCCAGGGGAACTATCCTCATAGATGTTTTTTAAAATCAGGTTTTAAATTCCTGGGAATTTTGCAGGCGGGAGGTTGGGAAGATGTGTAATCTAGGTAGCTGTGGGAGTCAGTAGGTTTTTAAAAAAATGTCGCTGTCAAGTCGGTTGTCATTAATGGGGATGGAGAGGTCCAGGAAGGGTAGGAAAGTGTCTGAGATGGTCCAGGTAAATTTAAGGTCACGGTGGAATGTGTTGGTGAAGTTGATGAATTGCTCAAACTCCTCGAGGGAGCACGAGGTGGTGCCAATGCAGTCATCAGTGTTGTGGAGGAAGACGTGGGGAGTGGTGCCATTGTTACTATGGAAGATGGACTGTTCTACATAGCCAACAAAGAAACAGGCATAACTGGGGCCCAAACGGGTGCCCATGGCTACCCTTTTGGTCTGGAGGAAGTGGGAGGATTTGAAGGAAAGATTATTAAGGGTGAGGACAAATTCAGCTAAATGCATGAGAGTGTCGGTGGAAGGGTACTGTTTTGGACATCGGGAGATGAAGAAATGGAGGGCTTGGAGGTCCTGGTCATGGTGGATGGAGGTGTAGAGGGTTTCGATATTCATTTTGAAGATGAGGCGATGGAGCCCAGGGAAACGGAAGTCTTGGAGGAGCGGAGGGCGTGAGTGGTGTCTCGTACGAATGTGGGTAGTTCCTGGACTGGGGGATAGGACAATATCGAGGTAGGCAGACATGAGTTCGGTGGGGTAAGAGCATGCTGAGACAATGGGTCGGCCAGGGTGGTCAGGCTTGTGGATCTTGGGAAGGAGGTAGAATCGCGCAGTGGGGGATCCCGGACAATGAGGTTGGAAGCTGTGGGTGGGCGATCTCCTCCTGAGATGATGAGGTCCTGTATGGTCTGGGAGATGACGGTTTGGTGATGGGAGGTGGGTCATCGTAGAGAGAGTGATAGGATAAGGTGTCTTTGAGTTGTCATCATGGCTTCAGTGGTGTAGAGGTCAGTGCACCAGACTACCACTGCACACCATTATCTGCTGGTTTGATGGTGAGGTCGGTATTGGAGCAGAGGAAGTGTAGGGCTGAACGTTGTGCGGGTGAGAGGTTGGAGTGGGGGAGGGCTTAGATAGGTTAAGGCGTTTAATGACTCGATGGAAGTTGGAAATGAAGAAGTCGAAGACATTTGCTGAGGACTGATCATTCGTGACAGGTAAGTAACACTCAGCCCAAGCTTCCTAATGCGAATTGTTTTTCTCCATGTTACAATACTAAGGCAGCAGGAAACTGTTACGAGTACCAATAAGTGGTCAAACACCTGAATTGCTTTGTCCAAACCGTGTGAAAGCGCATCTCTGGCCTGAACCATATAAGAAGAGGAATTCTTGTACCACACAGTCAGCGTCGACCTTTAGCAGAGTGAGATGAAAGCTGAGTATACGTTTTGAAATTTGGATCACAGTGTGAATTCAGTGCAAAGGGGGAGAGGTGTTTTCAATAATGTTTCTTCCAAGAATGAAACTTTCCGGAGTGAGATGTGAGTGGGAGGTGTAAAGCAGCACGAATGGAGAGGCCGAGCCACACTGAGACCAGAGGCAAATTGGCATCACAAAACGCAGCATGATGCGACAGCAGAGTAGGTGGACTTGATCAAAGAGTTTCAGGTGAAATGGGTTGGGGACCATAATGTGAGAGAATGTACTCTGTAACTTGAGAGGAAGAACCTGGAATCAGGAAGGGGAGACGAGCAGGGAAGAGGATGGTGCAGCAATGGCAGTGATTTCTGCGGGGTAAATCAGGAAGCACAGCTGAAATTCATGCCTAATATCAGCTTATGGTCCCTGAAATAAATATTATAAATCTGGCCCTCCACTATTCCTCATCAATAGTATCCTTGAGAGCTTTTGTCAACCATGGGTGGTTTATCTGCTTACCGAATTCTTCTTTTTGAACAGAAACAATAAAGACTGAGCGGTTTGGGATATCTGTTTGAATATCTGCTCATGGAAACTCACTGACCTTCCTCTGGGTCTATTTTCACATTCCGCTTCAGACCAGATGTGAGACAGAAATCCTCAATTTAGATGCCTGTTTCTTTTCAATCATTCAGGGGGAACTTCTGCATGTGGCTGAACACATGATCAGCGGAGGCTGACTCCATTCTCCAAGTTTCTCCAGCTCTGTTATTTCTGTTTGATGATGCCACATTCCTGTGAGCTGCGTCTCACATGACCTCATTTTCCTTCAAACCAGAAATCCCCTAACTCTGGTGGACAGGGCCTTCAGCTGTCACTGTCCCATCCCCCACGGTGTTGCCCTCAATCCGTCCCCTCTATCCCAGAACAATGATAGATTCCTTTTTGTCCACACTTCTTCCCGCACTTGAATCCATGTTCACATAATCATGTTACGCCATTTCCACTATCTCCAGATGGACAGCACCATCAAACACATCTTCACCTCCCGCCCACTGTCAGTATTTCGCAGGAACCCTTGCACCTCTGTCCCCTCCATCACCCAGAACACTTCCCCACTCCCCCATTCTACCTTCCCATGCAATTGCAGAAGCTGCAACACTTGTCATTTACCTCTTCCCTCCTCACTGTCCAAGGAACCAAACTTACCTTCCAGGTGAAGCAGCATTTCACTTGTAACCTTTCAATCTGGTCTCTATCATTGCTGCTCACAATGCAGTCACTCTATATTGGCGAGACCAAACAGAGATTGCTTTGAGGAACACTCCCAATCTGTCTGTGGAAATAATCTTGACCTTCTCATTGCTTCCCATTGCTTCCCATTTCAATAACCTACCTTGCAGAAATGCTAACATTTCGGCCCTGGGCTGCTGCAATGTACCAAGGAAGCACAACCCAAACACGAGTAACAACTCACTTTACACTTTCGTACGTTACATACTGTAGGAGCAAATGTACACTTTCAAAACTTGACAGTCTGACCCCATTATAACTGTTCTGCAGTTTCCGTGCATTCTCCCTCCTGGCCTCCCTATGACCTTGTGTGGTTGAATCTTCTTTATCGTTCACTCAATAAAGAGAACCCCTTTTCCCCATTCACATTTTAATTATTAGGCTACATCACATGATCTTCTCGTTCTTCACGACTGAAAGCATGTTTGTATTTTGCCACACCCTCTTTTACCCGTCAACCCATTCCCCACATCAATGGATTATAAAGCTCATTTTTCAATCCTTGTCAGTTTTGAAGAAGTGTCATACTGGATTTGAAACGCTAACTCTGTTTCTCTGTCTCTGCAGATGATACCAGACCTGTTGAGTTTCTCTAGAAATGAATTGGCTCAGAACAAATTTTCCATTAAACAAATAACTATGGATAATGGAAATGAAAATGCAAAAATGGCTGGACAAAATGGGAGCTTTGTGGGCGGCATGGTGGCACAGTGGTTAGCACTGCTGCCTCATAGCACCAGAGACCTGGGTTCAATTCCCACCTCAGGCGACTGACTGTGTGGAGTTTGCACATTCTTCCCGTGTCTGTGTGGGTGTGCTTCGGGTTCCTCCCACAGTCCAAAAATGTGCAAGATAGGTGAATTGGCCAATCTAAATTTCCTGTAGTGTTAGGTGTAGGGTAAATGTAGGAGAATGGGGTCTGGGTGGATTGTTCTTCGGCGTGTCAGTGTGGACTTGTTGGGCCGAAGGGCCTGTTTCCACACTGTAAGTAATCTAACCTAATGTAGAAGGTTCACTGGCCCTGAAAGATTAACTCTGCTTTCACTCCACAAGGTGCTGAGTTTCGTCAGCAATTTCTGTTTTTGAACAAGTTCCACAGACGTGTGTTAAAGCTGCTCAAACGCCCTGTCCAACACGGAGCGCTGTGCACTGGGAAGAGACTGACAATGCAAGCTGCACAAATTTCTTGGTCTGAAACTACATAAGGCTGGTATCTCTGACACTGCAGAGCTCTTAATCATGGTCAGGGAGAGAAACAGTGGGGAACACATTCACATCAAACACAGAAGATGGCATTGGGCGAATGAAAAAGATTCAGATGCAAACGATAAGGGGTTTGAGTAAAGTAACAAATTGGAGGCGTGACACCAGGGATAGCAGAATGAGAATAGGAAAATTGAAGTGTTAACACGGGTCTTGGTGTGAACTGGGGGATAGTCAGTAGAATTGAATTGAACATATGGGAGCTCAAAGTGGGCATTCATGTGGTGCGGTTGAATTACAGCAGCAGCAGAATTGTATTCAACTACAATCTGTAACATTTTCCCCAGGATAATCCCTCAGCCTATCATTACCATCAAACTGATCTATGGTTCAGTGATGAGTGCGGGTGAACATGATAGGGTCGGAACCATGTGTACCTAAACCTGATGACAATCCTTAACGCTACCGCACTTGACTGGTTACATTCGAAACAGCAGGACTAACATCTGATACAGAGGGCGAAATGATCCCAAGACTAACAGTTCAGATCGAAGTTCTGCAGTGCTGTCACATCCAGATATAAATGTCGATGGACTTTTAAACAACTCACTGGAGGAGAGGACTCCATAAATATCGCCATCCTATATCACGGGACAGCCCTGTACTTTAGTGTAAAATACATGGTTGTATTATCTGCACCGTCCTCAGCCAGAAGTGTTGAGTTGATGATCCACCTCACCCTAGCCATGCTGCCCGCAGAATCACAGATGCCAGTCTTTAATCGATCTGATTTGCTGTCTGTGACATGAAGAAACAGCTGAACACAATAGATACGACAAAGGCAACGGACCCTGACCCCATTCCTGCAATAGGACTGAAGACCTGTGCTGCACAACAAGCAGAGTCCCTGGGGAAGCTGTTTCATTCCAGCTACAACTCTGACATCTCCCTGGCAATGTGGAAAACTACTCAGCTATGTCCAATTCCATAACAAGGGAATAACTGCAGTCTGACCATTTACCACGCTCTGAGTTACGTCACGATAGTCACATTGGTGGGAATTCTTTTTGACAAAGCTGTCAAGCATCACAGAAGTAATCAGCTCAGTGTGGTCCCCATGTGGAGATGGTGTTGTTGTGGAAAAGTCACTGGATTACTAATCCAGTCCAGACTAATGCTGTGGCAGCTAGTGGACGTTATAATTAATAAAATATCGAGATGTAAAACCTGGAGTCATTAACAGTGACCTTGAAGCCAATGTCGATTGTAAACACCAATTTCCTTCCTCAATATACTTTCAGGAATTGAATCTCCCGTGCTTTCCTGGTCTGGCCTAAAAGTGACTCCAGATACACAGACATGTGAGAAGCTCTTCAATGGTCTCGGAAACGGACAAGCAAGACACTCTATTGAATCAAACTACTCTGAGATCTTAAAGAATAAAACAACACAGATCACCCAGCACCAGCCTCAGTATTTTGGGAACGGGAAATACTACTGTGTTGACCCTGCAGAAATTTACTTCCTAACATCTGAGAGCAGGTGGCAGGATTTACAGAGCTTTCCCACAGACTGCACAGAAACATCGGGAAAGGAGTAGGTCATTCAACACACTGAGCATCCTCCATTCTAGTTTATGGTGAAAATCTCCTCAATTCAGTTTTCCCCACACTGTGTTCGTATCCTTTAGTATGGTTAAACATCGGAATATATAAAATAGGACCTACTGTAATCGCGTTGGTCCATCAATTTTGATCCTCCATTCAATATACAGGCAGTTATCCAGTAAAGGTGTGTTTATTAAACGCAATTTTGCTGCAACACAATTAGTGAATTGTACCCCTTTCTTTATAAAGCGATCTCCCGTTCACTGTTATGGGAGACCGTCTCTGGCACCATCTGAACAGGAAATCCCAGCCTCAGGATCCCTCTGTCTGCCAAAAGCACCCTCGGTGTGTTCAGATAAAGCAGGAATGTAATCCCCTCTGCAAGCCTTGAAACTGAGACTGAATGTGGGATTTGTGGTCTACATTTAGAAGAAAATTAATTTCAAACTGGGAGGGGAATATCTTGCAGAGAACTGGAATTCCGCATCGGCATCACGTGGTCAGTCAGCTCGTGCGCTTTCTGAAGATCTTGGTGAGAGGTGCAGGGCTATAGTCAGTGACTGTAGTGTTAAAGTGTGACATTTACTGTACTAATTCATTACAATATACGGTTTAAAGATTTATGCAGCCTCGGTTTGGATGGAATGGACGAGGGTTACTGAGGGATAGACTATAAATCGTTTAATCTTTTTAATCTGTCTTCCCTGTATGTGGGAGTATTGTCGTAATACTGCACTGTTGTATATGTTTCACCCTCTTTATAAAAGAAGGCAGGAATAAAATAACAGACGGGCTGCATAAAATGTTTGGTGGAGAAGTTTCTAGATACCTTTGTCTAATGCTGCTCCAAGTTTGAAATTCCCTGTTATCAAATCCTTTCTTAACCTTGTGACATCATTCAGAACATTCAAACTGCTGCTCAGGAATAGGGAGAAACAGGAGGTAGTCACTCAACTTCTCGATTCTGGGACACAGGGACAGGAGACAGTCTTTCAACTGTTCGAGAAGGGGAGACAGGAACTGGAGGTAGTCACTCAACTGCTCGATACTGGGACAGAGGAACATGAGGTAGTCACTCAACTGCTCGAGACTGGGACACAGGGACAGGAGGGAGTCACTCAACTGCTCGAGACTGGGACACAGGAACAGGAGGCAGTCACTCAACTGCTCGAGACTGGGACACAGGGACAGGAGGGGGTCACTCAACTGCTCGAGACTGGGATACAGGGAAATCTGGATGCTAGTGAGGCCCCCGATTTCTGTTTCCCAGGAACAGGAGGAGGTGACTCACTACCCACCAGTCTGGGACACTGGGAGAAAAGGGAAATCGGCTTGTAACTAAAAGAAATATCTGAATCAGTTGCATGAGCGAGCCATTGAATTCTGCTCCAACATTAATCAAAACCATGACTTATCTGATTGCAATTCCCTCATCCCATTTTACAGAGATTCCCCTCTCTGCAGCCTCTGCTCCATTTGTTGGTCATGTTGCAGATCCAAATACTGTAACTACAGTCACCATGTTTCATCCAGAGTTGGGTCACCAAAGCCTCTGGTCTTCCTGAATTTCCACAGCAGTTTAAAACATAGCCTCCAGGAAACCATCCCCAGCACTTTCTCGAATGTACTAGAGTTAAGTCAAATGTCAGTGAAATGCAAGTGAGAAGCCTGGTCTGAATCACTAACAGTTGTGGGGATTCCTCATGTTACTGAGCACATGAGCAGCAGAGAATGATTAACACAGGCGTTCAATGGATAGGCACAGACCAAGTTACAAAGGTGTGCCTCAAAACTGCTAAAACCTCACTCCCTAACATGGAGCACAGGGCAGGACACTGGGTAACACACAGAGACAACACATGCACACAGACCCACACGGACACACAGACACATTAGCATCTTTAGGATATAACTAGATAAGTTATGCTTAATGATGGGATCAAGGCTTGTTGTGAGAAGGCAGGAGAATTGGCTTGAAAAGCATGTCAGCCATGATCAGTAGCTCAGTAGACTGGATGGGCCAAATGGCCTTTTATTCTGCTCTAATTATTTACGGTCATAAATAATTATGGTCCATCGTAATTATTTACGGTCTATGGTACATGCATTTGTCTGTGTTTGTGCGCATACTTCTGTGTGTGTCCATGTTTTTGTGTCTGTGTTTTTGTGTGTTTGAGTGTGTCTGTGTGTACATGTCTGTGTGCTTGTCTGTGTATGTATCTGTGTGTGTGTCTGTGTATGTTTGTGCTCCTCAGTATTTTCAGAAACGGAAATATCAATGTGCATTTTTAAAAAATTTCTATTCAGTTTGACATTCATCTTTCCATCATAATTTGAGGAACTTTGTTTTCATCATGAATTTGTTATTTTAACAAATGAAGGAAATCAACCTGACCCCTTCCGAGGATGACCCTGACCCAATGTGAGACCTATAACATTGGCCATATCATCAACCTGGTTACACCGATAATTTGCTCTGACCAATGGAAGAGTGGCAGTAGAAAATAAAACAGTTACCCAACAACCCAAGGAACTCTGGACCAGTGAGCCTGACATCAGTGGTGGGTGAGTTGTTGGAGGGGATTCTGAGGGATAGTCAATTGCATGCAATTTCAAAGGCAAGGATTGATTGGGGATAGTCACCATGGTTTTTTGCATGAGAAATCGTGTTGTACGAATTTGACTGAGTTTGTTAAAGAGATGACAAAGCAGATTGATGAAGGCAGTATTGTAGATGTTTTCCATACAGACTGGAACAAGTTGTTCGACAAGCTTCTGCATATTAGGCAAGTTAGTAAGGTTAGGTTACATGGGAACCAGCGCACCCAGGCCAATTGAATACAAAATTAAATTGAAGGGAGGAGACAGAGGTTGGTAGAGGATTGCTTTTCAGACTGGAGTTCCGTTTTAAGGTACATGGGGAAATATTTTAGAGGGAGCTTAGACGCAATGTTTTCATACAGAGGGAGGTGTCCATATGGAATTACCTCCCAAAGGAAGTGGTGGAGTCTGGCATCTTGATGGGTATTTGAATAAGGAGGTTTAGAGGAATATGAGACAAATACTCTCAAATTAGACTTGATCATAATGGGATATCTGGTCAGCACTTACACAGTTGCATGCTTTATGACTCTATAAAAAGGATGAGCAGAAATCCTAAACAAGCAATTCAAGTGAGAATTCTCTTCCCCACAAGTTTGAGATGTCTCTTTGTTTATACATATTCAACGCTGAGTTAGTTAAATATTGGACAGAGAAGTGATTCTTGGATAATAGCACACAGACAGGAAAGGGGAGCTGAGACCACAACTTGATCAGCCACAATATTAGTCCCTGGTAGAGAAGGCTCGAAGTGTCCAATGATCCACTCCTGCTCCTCAGTCCCATGTTTCTGTGTTCCATTCAGCCCATCAAACCTGCTATACAGGAGCAATTAGAGGCGACTTACTCCTTTCACAGAAACAGAGGAGACCATTCACCCCCTCAAAACTGTCAAACTCAGTTTGGGATAGTTTGGAAAGTGTAATTGGAAAACCCAGGCTGCGGTATGAAAGAGAGTCGTCATCACTTCTAACTGAGCTTCCCCTTTCTGCAACCTGTGCTTCGTTTGTTGGTCAAGTTGTAGACCCAGTTTCACTGTGAATACAGCCCCAATTCCTCACCCAGAGTGGGTCCAGACAATCTGGTAATATTCAATAACAGAGCTTCCAGGAAAATAACAGCCTCTACTTCCCAATAATAGAACGTGAGGAGGCCACAAATAGGGATATGTCATTCATCCACACGCCACCCACCTCTCCCCCACCCCACCCACAAGCAGGTCTTCACCCACAATAAGATCATAAGGTCTAATATCCTCTTTCGTGTCCAATTCGTGTCAGAGCCCTCAACTCTGACTGGTCAGAAAGCACTCCCTGCCCCACACTGTGGCCTAATGATATGTGCAAAAGACGTGAACACAAGGGCTCAGGGAAGAGTGACCGGCCCTGACATCAAGGCATCATTTAACTAAGGACGGTCTCAAGGAGCCTGAGCAGGATCGCACTTAATGGGAATGAGTTGTAAACTTTCCTGGTTAGAGTGATTTAAAGTATAATGCACAATGATTGTGGTTTGTTTACAAAAATCCATGCAGTCCTGGACATGTCTGCAAAAAGATCCTCAAGGTAGCTTCCTCAGCACAAACTTCTTCAGCTGCTTCATAAATGTCTTGCCCCACCATAAGATTAGAAGTGGGGGTGTTCACTGAAGATCACACAATATTCAGGAAAAAATGTCCCTTCAGCTCCTGAACTAATCTGTGTCCATATGCAGCAAGACCTGGACAACATTCAGGCTTGTGTTATTTGAAGTATCGGTAACATTCATGTAACAGTGCTGCTGGACACGGCACATTTCCACTGTTAAATCGAGGAGATTATTCAGCGCCTCATGCTAGCTTCACAGGAATATGAGGAAGTCATTCAGCTCAATAACATTATTGGAGAAGTGTAGAGATAGCCCATCTAATGCCTCCAACCAATTACCCAGTAAAGAAGGAGTCACGTGTTATGGATGACAGCAGAGCTCCTCAAACATATTTGAAGGCGTTGGCCTAGACTCTTCTAATAATTAAGTGTTCTGATACAGTAATATCCCATAAACATATACTTAGCAAAAAGGGAAGATCAGAAACAGATTCTCAGATGCAGATCTCCAATTGAGGAGGGAAAACAAATCAAGTGAAAATTAAGACAGAGTTGCAGCCAGGAGATTTCCACTGAAGGTTCCAATTCTGTGGAGATCCCAATAGCTTCTGATGTTACTGAGAAACCAAAACACTTGCTGTAATGTGGCTGCTAGAACTGCACACAGTATTCTATCTATGGCCTAACCAATGGCATGTTTAACTTATATTATGTCGCCTCGATGAATGAACATTGTGCCTACAGTCCCGTGTGATTTCTTAACTGGCTATTACACTGTCCAGTCACATTCAGGGATGTGTGGAGAAACACTCTCTGACCTCCCTCGTGTTGTGCTACCCATTGAATTCTCCCCTGTCTGGTTCCTTTTTCCAAAGTGCATCATCTCATATTTATCAGGGTTCCATTCCATCTGTCATTGATCTGACCATATGACCGTTCTACCAGTATCTTCCAGTAACATAAGGCCTTCCTCCTCACTGCCGACCACCTAGCCAATCTTTGTGTCAAACACGAAATTACATATTACGCTCAGCCCCCACCCCCCACCATTCCCTCCACATTCACATTTACATCATTTATGAATACCACAAATAATTTGATACACTGCATTGCTCGCTGTGGGACTGCTCACTCAGTAACTTGGGACCACATAGCTGTTCTCCAGTCCGCTAGAACCTCCCTTGTATGGTCAGATTCGACTGAAACATTTAGGTCAGGACATTTCCTCTCTTGTCTCCAACAGAATCCTGCGATACAACTCATCTAGACTTAATATCATCCAAAACCATCAACCCCAACTTGCATCTTATATCAAACTGTTCGAGAGCTTCCCAGTCCATCTTCTTGAATTCTGTACCTGCATCTGCCTTATCCCAACTAAAACAGATGTGAAGCTCTCATGTCACAGTCTATCAATGTTTCCCAGTTTCACATACTGATTACCCCCTTGGTTTCGAAATGGGTCCTAATTTTTCCCTGGTTATTATGTTCAGTATGATGTTTTTGTAGAACATCTTGGGTTCCTCCTAACTTTGCCTGCTGCACTTCTCCATGCCGTTGTATTAGTTAGTCTGCTAATAATTTTCTAAGTTTCCCTCACATCACCTCTTATTCTTTGAAACAGTACAGAACACAAATATAATCTCATCCACACTGCATGCAATCTGTGCAACTCCAGTATGTTATAGAAAAACAGGTGCTGGAAGCTTCTCGAGCTCTGCAGAAGGATCCATAGGCTCTGATCTACAAAGAATCTAAGACCTTTCTACGGCTGTGATCCACAAGAGGCAAGCCTTTGGTCAGGCAA
This sequence comes from Chiloscyllium punctatum, assembly GCF_047496795.1. NCBI lineage: Eukaryota > Metazoa > Chordata > Chondrichthyes > Orectolobiformes > Hemiscylliidae > Chiloscyllium > Chiloscyllium punctatum. The sequence goes on along the minus strand of NC_092790.1, from coordinate 41,106,925 downwards.
AAAGGAGGCTGAGGGATTTGAATATACTGTTCTTGGTAAGATATTCAGCAACATTACGTTTCAGCCATGGAGGGTCTGTGTTTAATTTTCACTCACTAGAAAACGCAACGGACTTCCTGTACACATTAAAATGGATTGCTGGTTCAAATAATATGGACAAATGTGTTCCCTTCGTTTTCTCTGGGCTTTGCCTGGTTTACCTGATTTTGGGGTTTTTTTTAGTATGTGGAGGTCCCATTTTTCCTTCTTCTCTCCCCTCCTTTTTTCCTCCTCTCCCATTATCCTTTGTTTTTTTTCGATCATTTGCTTTTCGTTTCTCTCTCTTAGTATGGAATAGGAAATGGGGTTGGGGAGGTCGGGTGGTTACATTTTGTTTCACCAGGACTGCCTCGGGTGAAGGTATGGATGGGACGGGGTTGAATGCCCACTTTGAATTTTCTTGTTGTAAGACCCGTGTAACGTTTTTTAACTTTGTTTTGTCTTGGTTGGGAGCGGCTTCAGCTAGGAGGAGCCATGGGGGATTAGTGGTAGTATGAGCGTCCCCTGTGGGCAAGGGGGAATGTCTCTGCTTATTTGTGTTCCATGTTGGTTCATTGTAGAAGTAGGTGTTAGAGGTTTTGATTTGGTTGTTTTTGTCGTTTGCAGCTTTCACTCGGCGCGCTATAAATGGGGTTCTTCTCCCAGTGGGTCATGAGCTGCTTCGGATGGTTATGGATAACCGCTCGTTTAAATGGTGCACCTGGAATGTTAAAGGGAGCCATTCATCGATTAAGAGAAAAAATATAGAAGGAATTGAAATGGCTGATGTCTCCTTGCTGCAGGAAACACATCTCACCGATAAGGAGCATTTAACATTACAGCAGGGAAGGTTCAGACGGGTGATTTTTTTCCTTTAATTCAACAACTAGAGGAGTAGCTATACTCATTCATAAGAACCTTCTACTTCAGTTGTTTGACCAAATTAAGAATGAATGTGCTGAGGACTGATCATTCGTCCTCAGTGAGATGGAGGTCGGGGGAAAGGTGAAATCTTGGCAGGACTGAGAGCAGGTTTCAAGCGTAGGTGTGGGGCTGGGGGATGCGAAGTAGCCTGAGTGGTTGTCGTGTTTGGAGGAATGAGGATTGAGTCATGAGTAGGGGTAGTGTTCCCCTCAGGGTTCTGGGGAGCGGGATGGTGACGGTGGGACCTGGGGGGGGGGGGGCGTCAGCAGAATGCAGGTGAGTGGCATTAATGGGGGTGGAAGTGGTGGCAAACACGGCAGTGGGGGGGCGTGGAAGTCACTGAGTGTGTGACATCAGTGATGATGTGAGGGGCAGAAGTGATGTCACTTGTGGTGTATGAGGAATTGCGAGGAATTGCGAGGGGCGGAAATGGCATTTACTTTATTTTAACCAATAATTTCCTGTCACTAATCTGTTTGACAATGTCATATTTTAATAAAACTCTGTCCCTTACTGTTTCTTTCTTTTGGTCTTCATTCACATCTCCATGGTGTTCCAATATTTCAACCTTTCTCTTTGGACTTGGGAATTTCCATTCACCTCAGACCTGTCCCCCTCCTCATCTGTGTCCATTTATAGCACACTGCATAATCCTGGAACCAGAGGAGCCTATCCCAATAAAATATCTCAGTCTTCCCTGAGTACTGCCAGCAGTGCTCATTGGTCAGAACCACTTCTGATGATACCATTTGTATGATCCTGATAAATTCCTGCACTCTGCTAATATCACTGTCTCTCTCCATGTGGTATCCCGCACTGTGTGGGTTTAATTGCAGTCTCTGTCAGTGTCTCTCACTCTTCCAGGTATTCCAGATCCTGTGCCAACAGCAATCTCCACTCCAGAGGGAAGCAACTGCACCGGCCATGGATGGAGACTGGGAATTTCCAGATCTCTGTGGGACTCAGTGCCATTCTCCATGTGTAACCTTCATTGTATTAGTCTAATTTCCCATTCTGTCTCCTTCTCTGTCTCCTATAGGTAATCCTGATGTGCTGACTCAGCGGAATCCCCAATTCCTCTCTCATCCATCACCTCATTGAAGACAGTTTGTCTGCCAGAGTGAGATGGAGAGTGAGATCTGGAGCCTTCAGTAAATCGTGCAGCCGGTAAGATCACTCACAGTAAACAGCACAGGGAGGAGTTATTGGACTTTAATTCGAAACCTGAGGGCATGATGTAAGAATAATGCTGGGCAAGGAACATGACAAAATTCTCAGGCTTCATTATCAGCATCTTGTGTGTAAATTCGTCTGTTCCACTGAACCCTCCCTATGTCTGTCAATTTCTCCATTGTCTGTTTCATCGATACCACTTCCCCTATCTCTAACAGCCCCAACAATCCTGCTTATCCCTGTAAGCTCCTCATAACAGTCAGACTCTCCAAGTTTCTGCCTTTGCCTTTAATCCCGGGTTCTGTCACATCTTTCTTTAACTGAAGAAAAACAACTCTTCAGTTCCTTAAGCCATCCTGGTCAGTGTCGTCCTTTCCAGATCTGAAAAACCTCCCTGTCTTTGTGAGTTTTTTGAACTCCGACTACCTTCGTGATCTCTGTAACCTTCCCGTCACGACAACATAAAAGCTCTCTACCTTAGTAACCTCCTCCAGCTGTTCGACTCCTCCTTGTCTCTGGGCACAAAGCAGAGTGACCCTGCTTCTTTCATAATTTAGTTTCTGCATTTCTTATGATGACTATGAACTCTTCCTGTCTCTAAAACGCACTCAGTCTCTGTAAACTCTGCTGGTCCCGATTGATGTAATTTCCTTCGGTAACTACAAACCTTTATACCTTTAATCTCGTCCAGACGTGACCACACAGTTTATTTCTATAACCTCTATGAGTGATGGAGTCATAGAGATGCACAACACGGAAACAGATCCTTCGGTCCAACCCGTCCATGCCAATCAGATATTCCAACCCAATCTAATCCCACCTGCCAGCACCAGACCCATATTCGTCCAAACCCTTCCCATTCATATACCCATCCAGATGACTCTTAAATGTTGAAATTGTACCATCCTCCACCACATCCTCTGGCAGCTCGTTCCATACACATGCCACCCTCTTCGTGAAAAAGATCCCCTGTGGTCTCTTTTATATCTTTCCTCTCTCACCTTAAACCTATGCCTTCGAGGTCTGGACTCCCTGACACCAAGGAACAGACTTTGTCTATTTATCCAATCCATGCCCCTCATAATTTAGTATACCTCTGTAAGGTCACCCCACAGCCTCCGTAGCTCCAGGGAAAACCACCCCAGACTGTTCATCCTCTCCCTGTAGCTCAAATCCTCCAATCCTGGCAACATCCTTGTAAATCTTTTCTGAACCCTTTCGAGTTTCACAACAATTCTTCCGATAGGAAGGAGACCGAAATTGAACAAAATATTCCAACAGTGGCCAAACCAATGTCCTGTACAGCCGCAACATGACGTCCCACCTCCTGTACTGAATACTCTGACCAATAAAGGAAAGCATACCAAATGCAGCCTGCACTATCCTATCGACCTGTGTCTCTACTTTCAAGGAGCTATGAAGTTGCACTCCAAGCTCTCTTTGGTCAGCAACACTCCCTAGGACCTTACCATTGCGTGGAGATTTCCTGCTAAGATTTGCTTTCCCAAACTGCAGCACATCGCATTTATCTGAATTAAACTCCATCTGCCAGTTCGCCCATTGTCCCATCTGGTCCAGATCCTTTGTAACCCTCTTCGCTGTCCACTACACCTCCAATTTTGGTGTCATCTGTAAACTTACTAACATTATCGCTTATGCACGCATCCACCTCATTTACGTAAATGACAAAACGTAGGGGGCCCAGCACCGATCCTTGTGGCACACCACTGGTCACAGTCCTCCAGTCTGAAAAACAACCATCCACCACCACTCTCTCTCTTTTCCCTTTGAGACAGTTCTGTATCCAATTGGTTCGTTCTCCCTGTATTCCATGAGTCCTAACCTTGCTAATCCGTCTCCCATGGGAAACCTTGTCGAATACTTCACTGAAGTCCATATAGATCACATCTATCACTCTGCCCTCCTCAATCTTCTTTGCTCCTTCTTCAAAAAACTCAATCAGGTTTGTGAGACATATTTTCCCACGCACAAAGCCATGTGGACTATTCCGAATCAGTCCTTGCCTTTCCAAATACATGTGCATCTTGTCCCTTAGGATTCCCTCCAACAACTTGCCCACCACTGAGTTCAGGCTCACCAGTCTACAGTTCCCTGGCTTGTCTTTCCCGCCCTTCTTTAATAGTGGCACCACGTTTGGCAACCTCCAGTCTTCCGGCATCTCATCTGTGACTATCGATGATACAAATATCTCAGCAAGAGGCCCAGCAATCACTTCTCTAGCTTCCCACAGAGCTCTAGGGTACACCTGATCAGTTCCTGGGGATATATTTAACTTTAACCATTTCAAGACATCCAGCACTTCCTCCTCTGTAATCTGGACATTTTGCAAGATGTTACCATCTATTTCCCTACAGTCTATATCTTCCATATGCTTTTCCACAGTAAATACTAATGCAAAATATTCATTTAGTATCTCCCCCATTTTCTGCGGCTCCACACAAAGGCCGCCTTGCTGATCTTTGTGGGGCCCTATTCTCTCCCTGGTAACCCTTTTGTTCTTAATGAATTTGTAAAAGCCCTTTGCATTCTCCTGAATTCTATTTTTCAGACCTATCTCATGTTCGCGTTTTGCCCTTCAAAGTATACTCCTACTTCCTTTATACTCTTCTAAGGATTCACTCGATCTATCCTGTCTATACTTGACATATGCTTCCTTGTTTTTTCTGAACCAAACGTTCAATTTCTTTAGTCATCCAGAATTCCCAATATTTAGCAGCCTTCCCTTTCACCCTGACAGGAATATACTTTCTCTGGCCTCTTGTTATCTCATTTCTGAAGGCTTCCCATTTTCCAGACGTCCCTTTAGCTGCGAACATCTGCCTCCAATCAGCTTTCAAAAGTTCTTGCCTGATACCGTCAAAATTAGCCTTTCTCCAATTTAGAACATCAAATTTTATATCTGGTCTATCCTTTTACATCACTATTTTAAAACAAATAGAATTATGGTCGCTGTCCCCAAAGTGCTCCCCCACTGATACCTCACTCACCTGCCCTGCCTTATTTCCTAAAAATAGGTCAAGTTTTGCACCTTCTCTAGTCGGTACATCCACATACTGAAGAAGAAAATTGTCTTGTACACACTTAAGAAATTCCTGTCCATCTAAACCTTTAACACTATGACAGTCCCAGTCTATGTTTGGAAAGTTAAAATCCCCTACCATACCTACCCTATTATTCTTACAGACAGCTGAGATCCCCTTACAAGTTTGTTTCTCAATTTCCCTCTGACTATTGGGGGGTCTATAATACAATCCCAATAAGATGATCATTCCTTTCTTATTTCTCAATTCCACCCAAATAACTTCCCTGGATGTATTTCTGGGAATATTATCACTCAGCACATCTGTAATGCTATCCCTCATCAACAATGTCACTCCCTCTCCTCTCTTGCCTCCCGTTCCATTCTTCCTATAGCATTTGTATCCTGGAACATAAAGCTGCCAGTCCTGCCCATCCCTGAGCCATGTTTCTGTAATTGCTATGAGATCCCAGTCCCATGTTCCTAACCATGCCCTGAGTTAATCTGCCTTCCCTGTTCGGCCCCTTGCATTGAAATAAATGCAGTTTAATTTATTAGTCCTACCTTGTCCCTGCCTGCCCTGACTGTTTGACTCCCTTCTGTTCTCAGCTGGACCCGTCTCACATCGAGCTCCCAAAATCCTCCCTGTGATTGTTATTACGTCCTATCCCTGCATTCCTCCAAAATCCGTGTAAAGTCCTCCCATTCCTAAAACCCGCCCTGTATCTGTCACCTGTCCCAGCTTCCACAACCCTCCCTATCTCTGTAAGACACCCGCCCGCCCAGCCCCCACACCCCGTCCCAGCTACGACAGCCCACTGTATCACTAAATGCCAGTAGTCACTATAATATCAGAGTAAGGTGTGAAAGCAGGAATACTGTACTGGGTTAAATGATCAGTCGTGATCATATTGAATGGTGGGATCGACTCTGTAGTCAAATGGCAGTTACCTGCTCTTCTTTCCTGTGCTTCTCTATAAACTTACTATCTACATAACCTCCTTCAGTCCCCACAGCCCTCCCTATCTCCATAAACATCTTCAGTCCCCCCGACTCTTCCTATCCATGTTACCTGATTCATTCCCCACAAACCTCCCTAACTCCATTACCTCCAAAAGGCCGCACGACCCCCCCATCTCCAGAATCTCATCCTGACCAAACCACCTTCCCGTTCAGAGTAACCTCCTTCAATCCCCATGATCCTCCTGATCTGTGCAACCTCCTTCAGGCCCAACAGCGCTTCATCACTCTTTGGCCCCTTTCAGGCTCCACAACAGTCCCTATCTCCATAATTTCTTCAGTCACCACTGCACTCTCTGTGTCCATAATCTCATACAGTCCCCACATCACTCCCTGTCTCCATAATGTCCTTCAGTCCCCACGACCCTCCTTATTTCGATAACATGTATTACCTGTTGAAACTGTATGCTTCCTTTTTCAGATTGATAAACACGAACTCCCATAACCCTTTCTGCTGCCAATCTGAAACCAAACTTTGTTGACCTGACAGTAGGTCGGGAGCTGAAATATGTTTGAAAGGATGTTGTATCTTCCACATGCTGATACAAGAAGCACTCAGCAATAAATGTCAAAATATTTGTCCACTCTTAAACCACGTGACTGCACCAATAAATGTTGCATATTGAAAATCATAAATATAATTACCCTCTTATTGTTTTATACACGACAGTGATTAGTTACACATTGGCTCATGTATTTTCTTCTTACTGGTGATCTTTAATATGACCCTAGCAATTACCTGTCATCTTTTTATTTTACGCGCAATCCTTGAAGCCTCAGTTGAAGGCCCGTCCAAAATATTGTCCCTCTTTACAGCAGTAATTGATCCCTTAATTAATAAAACAATAGCATCTCCTACCTATAGTTGCTATGCTACAGATTATAGAGTTGCCAATCCTGACCTCCTTCAACCACATCTCTGATGGCAAAAAATGTCACAATTTCACGTGTCAATCTGTTCCATTATCACATCTGTCTGACATGTAATCATCCTGGCTCCAAGTTAAAGACAAACAGCCTGGAATATAACTCCAGGAAGAGTCTGTACCTCGTCTGTACTTCGGAGTTCTATAATCATTCACTGTTTCTTTTCAGGCTTCCCAATTTATGAATCAAAACTGTAAATCTAAGACTATAAGAAGCAATGTTTGTTGAATCATCATTTTTTAAAAAATTGATGCATCAAATGCCACTTTCCCGAACTGAGCGATCACCTCCACATACCATGAGTTTCTGCTGATTAATTCCCCTCTCAGTGTGCAGGGGGACATCCCTCGGTAATTGGCAGTGTTTATTAAGTCTCTTCACAAGTGCATGTGTTCACAGCGATGGTGCTGGAGTGTGCAGGGCACAGGCTTGTGCTGACCCTTTGTGAACAATACTTACTCTCCTTCTGGTAGATCAAACCTGCCTCTCATCATGTGGAGTTTCTCACAGAAAATTGTTAGTGCCTTCCTATGTTTTTCATTCCATGATCCCCAAAATATTGGGAATCATATTGGCTCAGGAAGTCACCGCCACATGTAGCTCTGAAATGGAAAGCTGTCCGTAAGTGGGTTGAACATGCCATTATGGAGTGGACCACCTGAGTTGAAGCACCAACTGTTTCTCCCAGGTAGTGGATTCTCATCAATTGGTGAATGGGGGAGGGAGTGAGGTGAGGAAGCTGGGGAGGGGCGTTAGGTCGAGACTTCCACTTATGGTGCACATTGTTCATTCAACTGAGTGTCAGTATAATGTGTGTGTGGTGACATACATCAGACAAAATCCACACAGTTCAGTTATTTAAGTGGTTCTTGGCTTTGCATTTGCTGATGTTTCCCTCAGATGCACTATACAGGACTGATCTCGATCGAAACCCACTCTAAAGTAGGTTGGGTGATCCTTGTATTAATCTCTGGCCATCGACACAGAAGTTCAATTTTATTTTGACACTGATGAGTGTGAAGGTGACATATGTTGGTTATGGCTTTAGAATGTTCACTGTGAGACATAGTGTGCTACAGGAGACAGCCACATTGTGAATTTCTTCATCCTGGGTCTGGTGCAGGGGGCAAATATCTGGAATCTAGGAGGCAGGCCAGATGCTCTCAAGTGGCTTGTGCGGTGTGTTCTGGCAAGACATGCCCATCCATCTGCTCCCTGCAGCAGGCTGAGACAGAAGATGAATTTGTAAGACCTGTTTGCTGGTCAGTCATTGGTACGTAATTTGGACAGCATTTATATCTACACTAAGACCAGTGATAGGCCATTGGTTAGTTTTCACCTGCCCAGGATGAGCTACGAATGATTTCTTGTGATAGTATGTTTGAATAACTGCCGTGACCCAGGTTGTAAAGTCTCTGGACAGGTTGAGGAGCAGGCCAGTGTGTCATTCAATATTACAGGCAGCTGTGAGTTCCAGTAGCACTATGCCTGAATTCAGGTCCTTTGGAATGTATTAATTATGTCGGTCGTGATTGCAAGTGATGAGTTTCCCGGTATGAACAATAATACAATATCTACTATGTTTTGTAAATTGGGGGCAGCAATAACATGTGAATTCCGACTATTTCACATAACAAGGCCTGCATTATGCCTGAGAACAACTACATTGTTACTACATGTTGGGAACTAAAATATAAACTCATTACAACACATGATGCAAAAATAAAAGAAAACTACATGTTATTTTATATTGAACAGAGAATATTTGCCTTATTTTTGCACGATCACAATTAAATATTCAATGTCAGTATTCAAGTGAATACATTCTCTCTCTAACATTTCGAAAGTTGTTTGTCTCTAAACCATTACATATTCACAGTGAGCAAACAATTCAACAATCAAATCGATTTAGCGTTCTTATGAATTAACATATAATTAACAAGTTTAATTTCTCAATGAAATCTATGAGCTTTAGCTAATTGTAAACAACTTAAGAATGACAATAATTCAATATGCACTTCGAATATTAATCTTCGCTAATGATTTGTGTAATTAATTGATATTTGTTATGAAGCCATAGCACATATATTCAATTTCAAATGAACATTGTTTTCTGAATATTGAAGTAAACTCAAATTGCAGGCTCAGCTGCCCAAATGAAAGGGCTCGGAGATGAGCTGTTACAAAATGGATGCATGTAACAATTGGCAGTTAAATGGATACCTGAGTTTGGTTGCTGTTTTGACAACAATCAAAATTTAACCAAATAGTTTAAGCTATACCCGGGAAACTAAAACCCAAGTTTCGAAATTCGAGTTTGAATTTATTGTTTTGATGACATCAGATCAGTGACAGGGAACGATGATGGGGGTATAAAAAAGAGTGGGCATTTTGAAAAGTGGGTAGAGCTTCTGCCACCGAATAACAGAACAACTGCTGTAGAGTCGAAGAGCTAACTCCCTGTTTAAAATCTTGCTCTCAAAAAAATCAGAGAGCTTTTGCTGTAAAACATATTTGGAGTAAAAAGAAATAAGTCGAGAGTGTGGTGCTGGAAAAGCACAGCAGATCAGGTAGCATCGAGAAGCAGCAGTATTAACATTTCGGGCAAGAGCCCTTCATCAGCACAACACTATTGACTCTAATCTCCAGCATCTGCAGTTCTCACTTTCGCTTCGTAAAAAGGAATAAGACGACCCAGTGAAATCAGTGGGTAAGAGATTGAATACAGGAGAGAAGGTAGAGACTGTGTAGACATGTGATTAGGTTAATGTAATATTTATTGTGTGTTATTGGAACAGCATGTCAATAGGGTTGTGCTCAGTTAAGGGAAGCAATGTTCAGTTTCTTAATAGTTTTGTTTAGTGTTCTGTTCAGAAACAAAATTGTCACTTTTCTTTAAGTAGTGGAAATTAGGTGTTGCCTTTCAGTCCCTCACACTTTGAACAGATGACAAGGTGCGGCGTGCGTTTCTGTGTGTTTAGCTTTTTTTAGTAGTCGTTCGACCTCTGCATTTTAACAGATTGGGGGCTCGTCTGGGATTTGTACCGGTTTGAACAGAATTGGGGTACCAAAGATCCCAGCAGATTTAAACACTTGGTGACAGTGTCGCAAATCTTTAAATAAAACGTAGGTGAAATAATTTGTGTCATTTTGATTACATGTGGTCAGTCAAATTAAAAGGGAGGGAAATGGCTATTAACTTTGCTAAAAAGTTTCTAAGTTTGAAGATGCTTCCCAGCTTTGCCAAGGAAGGTTAGAAAGACAGAGGAAGGATATTCTTTTGGAATTAGAAAACAGATTAGAATTGGTTTTAACCAGGGACATAAGGAAATTGAAATGGACTTGGTCAAACACTGAGGTATATCAGAGAAACAGAAGTGTAGCAGAGTTAGAAAAATATAAACTGTGTATGAGCCAAACGCAATGAGAAGAAAAAGAAACGTAAAGAAGGAAATTAGCTGAGCAAAAAGATCGAGAGAAGAAAGAAGATAAAGAGAGAAAAGGAGACTGGATCGAGATGGAGTAAAAGACTGAAGAGAGAGAGAGAGAAAAGGAGAGAAATTTCTTAGCTGAGCAAAGAGAGAGGTGAAGGAGAAAGAGAAAGGGAGAGAGTGTGTGAACTTCAGTAGTTGCAAATTAGTCAGGAAAATCAAGTTCAGAGGATGGAAATGAAGTCAAGAGAGTTTATTCTGCTGGATGGGTTCATACACTCATTTCCAGAGAAATTATGTGATGAACAAAAAGTTCAAGAAGTGAGAAGAGCAACAGAGACAGCCGAGAAATTTACATTGATGCATGACGTGAAATTTAGTTTCTGACACGAATTTCACCTCTGTGAGGGATAGAAATTGGAAGCAAGGGAGATCCTTCACTATAAAACAAAGAGTTGGGCAGACTTGGAATAGTTCTCCATTGGTGATAAAAAGATTTCCAAGAAAATGAAAGGCTTCAGGTGTTTCCGCTGTGGTAAGATGGGACTTGTAAAGTTACAGTCCTGGTGATGGAAGAATGACATTATGGGTAAAGATGTAGAAAAAGAGGCTAATCCAATGGTATTAGGGAAAGTAGTAAAGGAGACCCAAAGAAAAGCCGAGGAGCTTCAGGAGAGTGCACAGCCTTGGCAGGGGTGGGATACTGAGCTGGTTGTTGATTTTTGAAAAGACTTTATCTCTGTGGGAAAGGTTTACTCAGGAAGACCAGGAAGAGAATGGAAACAAGTTATTATTTCATGAGGTATGGGATCTGGTCAGTCTCTGATGGCAAGAAATGAAAGTATTATCACGCTTTCCGACATGTTACCCGAGACAGTAGTAATTTGTTGACTAGATAAGCAGAAAGTTAGCGTTCTCCTGTGAAAGATCAGGTTGAAACGCCAAATAAAGACTGGGGAAGTAACAATAGGAGGAATTGACAGAATGTCAGTATCAGGAATATAATTTCTTCTTGGGAGTTATTTAGCAGGATCCAAGATGTGAGTGACACCCCTTTGTAGTGGAGAAGCCAACGGAAGATCAGAGAACTAAGGAGTTACAAGAAGAATGCCATGGAAGTTTTCCAGACTGTGTCGTAGTAAGAAGGCACTGTCATAAGTTACAGCAAGAAGGAATGACGAAGAAGTTGAGGTTCAGTTAGCTGACACCCTGTTTGATGTAATGGTACAAGAAAACCCTTAACAGACAGTGGGTCTGTCAGAAGCGTTTAGCCCAGAAAGGCTAAGAGACTTGCAACAGAAAGATGAGAAGATATATATTATGATGCAAACTTAGAAAAGGAACCAGAATATATTCCTGAGGGTTATTATCTGAAGGACAGAAGCCTAAAACAAAAGTAGACACCCCAGCAGGTTCGTGCAGAGGAGAAATGGGCAAAGGTGCACCAGATTGTGTTGCCTGTAGAATACAGATAGCAAGTGTTATGGGAAGAACATGAATTACCAGAAGGACGTCACCTAGGTGTAAGGAGGACTTAGGCTAATGTATAAAAGCACTTCCATTGGCCTGGCATGCACAAGAATGTGGTTAAATATTGCCACACATGTTATTACATGCCTAATGGTAGGTATGCCACAGGCAGTAATAAAATCAGTAGCTTGGTTGCCAATTCCCGCTTTTGAAGAATCTTTCACACATGTTATGATTGATAGTGGAGGTCCCCTCCCTAACAGTAATTTGGGAATCAGCACTTGCTAACCATAATGCATACGTCTACTAGATTCCGGAGGCAATTCCATTGCGGAGTATTAAGACAAAAAGGATGGTGGAGGAGTTGGTAGCTTTTTTTACACATTATGGGCTACCTGGAGAGATTCAATCAGGCCAACGGTCCCATTATACTGCTGAGATTTTTTAAGGAAGTTTGGATAGCATACAACATTAAACTACATAAAAACAAGGACTGCAGCTGCTGGAAACCAGATTCTAGATTAGAATGGTGCTGGAAAAGCACAACAGTTCAGGCAGAATACGAGGAGAAGGAAAATCGAATCCTGATGAAAAGCTTTTGCCCGAAACGTCGATTTTCCTGCTCCTCGGATGTTGCATGAACTGCTGTGCTTTTCCAGCACCACTCTAATCTACAACACTTTAAATTAAGTCCGTATCATCCAAAATCCCAGGCAGCCTTGGAAAGGTGGCATTGACCCTGAAGACATTATACATTCAGGATACACTGAATGATTGGATCAAGGTATCGAACTTGTATAGATTGCCATGAGAGATGTCCCAAATGAATCTACTCAGTTTACTACCTTTGAGCTAATATTTGGACAGGAAGTGAGAGGGCCGTTGAAACTAAAAATTTGATTGGATTGAAGTCAGAGATCTCACACTTGGATCATGTAGCACTGGTGATGGAACAATTAAATCGGGAAGGTCAGTAAACTAAGCAGTACCTGAATAGGGCACCACGGAGAATGAAGCAGTGGGCAGATACAAACTATACAATTCAGACGTTTTCCCAGATGATGCATTCGTATTGTTACCAGTAGTAGGAGACGCCTTCAAAGGCAGGTTTAATGGTCCCTATCAAATTGAGAAAAAGTTGAGTCAGGCAAGCTATCTGATAAAGCTGCTGGTCAGAAGAGAAGTTGCATTGGGCATGCCATCTGAATATGTTGAAACCTTACTATAATAGCGACAGGGAATTGGAGAAGCAGGTATTATTTATTGCACTGCCGAGTGAGGAATCAGATCCAGATATAATGGAGTTTGCTGTGCCTCAAAGTACGTTAAATAATGAGGAAGTCCTTAAAGAAAGGAAGAGAGAATTAGCTATCTGTCTCAGGAGCAAAGAACACCGTTCAAAGGTTTGTTGCAGCAGTATGCGGACATATGCAGGAATAAAATGGGAGATCTAATACCAGCGTGCATGAGGTGGAAGTAGGGAATGCTATTCCAATAAAACAATACCTTTACTGGCTTAATCCTTTCAAAACCCAACAGGTCCAGAAGGAAGTGAATGTGATACTCAATGAAGACATCATCGAACCAAGGCAGAGTGGAGTGGAGTTCACTGATCTTGTTAGTTCCCATAGCTGATGGAACTCAACAATTTTCTTTGGACTATTGGAAGGTCAACGAGGTAACAAATTTGCTCTCATAGCCGATAATGAGTTTGGAGAACAGTACAGAGAAAGTTTGAAAAGCCAGTTATATCGCAAAGTTGATTTACTGCATTGTTACAAACAGTAATCTTTAATCGAGAAAGCCAAAGAAGTTTCTGCATTTGTTAACCCAAGTGGACTGTATCAATTCAAAGTAATACCCTTTGGAATGAAGAGCACACCAGCCACATTCCAAAGACTCATGAACTAACTTGTGGCCAGATTAAGAAATAATCTGATGATGTGGTGATCTTTACCCATTCATGGAAAGATCACATGTGACAGTTGGCAAAATGCTTTGAGTGATTCCTAAAAACAAAACTGGAAATAAATTAAAAAAACATAATATGTGACATTCTTAGGACATAATATCGAATATGGAAGGATGATCCCAAGAAACGCTTGGATGAAAGCAGTGGAGGAATTTCCTTGAGCATGGAGAAATTGGTGCTTCGACTCTTGGGACTGAGCACATTGACAGAAAGTTTGTTCCAAATTTCAGCAGCATGGGGGCACTACTGACAGATTTACGAAAGAAGAACATGGAATTTCATTGGACAGAATAGTGCCAGGAGGCATTGGAACATTTACAATCTATATTAACCACCACATCAGTTTAATATCATTATATTTGCAGACATATATTTGCAGATACGTTCTGTTTTGCTCAAAAATGTACACACTGCAGGCAGTCAAAGCAGGCAGTCATTGCATTAAATATTTTGTTAATTCCACTTTGGAAATAGAGCCAGTCTAACTCAAGATTGGGAAACAGACAGACTCTGACTTCACATCTTTAATGCATTGTCTGAGCTGAGATGTCACCTTTTGTTGTAAATCCTTAAGTTATCCTGAGAAGATGACTTAAATGAAGTTCTGGGATTTACATATTAATGAACCGAAAACTGTAACCCATTCTAAAAGATGAAAGACTTAAAAATCCAGGTTTGTTCAATATACTATTTCAGTTGCATGGCACTCTAATATTTTGATCTAAATTTTGTGTCTTACGATCTTACACTCCACAAACACCTGATGAAGGAGCAGCGCATTGAAAGCTAGTGCTTCCAAATAAACCTGTTGGAATATAACCTGGTGTTGTATGATGTTTACCGCAGTAACTTCAGATAATGGTCTTTTCAAATAGAATAAGACAATATCTCTCATCCTTCCTTTATCCTGAATCCTAGGTATGATTCTAATTATTGATCATGTTATTGATATTCTTCGACAAAGTAATACATTGTATGTGTGTATAGGTGTGTATGGATCTATGTGGTTATGTTTGTATGCATGTGTATCTGTGTCTGTTTCTTTGGGTGTGTACCTGTGTATGTATGTGTCAATTACGATCCTTTGCAATTGGAGTGAAGTGAAAGGATGAGAAATTCCCATATGATTGAGAATATGTACAAAGATTCCAAGCTGTCTGATATCAAAGAAAAAAACAAAATTACAGCACAAGAACAGGCCCTTTGGCCCTCCAAGCCTGCACTGATCCAGATCCTCTACCTAAACCTGACACATATCTTCTAAGAGTCTGTGTCCCTTTGCTCCCTACCCATACATATGTCTGTCCAGGTACATCTTAAATAATGCTATCGTGACCGCCTCTACCATCTCTGTTGGCAACGTGTTCCAGACACCCATCACCCTCGGCAAAAAGGAATTTCCACCCATATCTACCCTAGACTTTTCCCCTCTTACTTTGAACTCGTGACCCCTAGTAATTGAGTCCCCCACTCTGGGGAAAGAATCTTGCTCTCCATCCTGTCTATATCTCTCGTGATTTTCTAGACCTCAATCAGGTTCCCAGCTCGACCTCCATCTTTCTAATGAAAATAACGCTGATCTACTCAAAATCTCTTCTTTGTGAGCACACACCATACACAGCGAACCTCTTCTGCATCCTCTCCATTGCATCCACATCCTTTTTGTAATGTGGCAACCAGGTGTGTAGGCAGTATTCCAAATGTGGGGAACAAAAAGTCTTATACAACTGTAACATGACCTGTCAACACTTGTATTCAATACCCCATTGAATGAAGGAAAGCATGCGATATGCCCTCTTGACCACATTATGCCATCTTCTGGAAACAATGGACCTGAACACCCAGAAATCACTGAACATCAATTTATCCCAGCACTTATCAATTTTCTGTATATTTCACTCTTGAATTAGACCTTCCAAATTGCATCACATCACATTTGCCCGGATTGAATTTCATCTACCATTTCTCTGCCAACTCTACAATACATCTATATCGTTCATTACTCTCTTACAATCCCCTTCACTATCTGCGACTCCACCAATCTTCGTGGCATCTGCAAAAATTGCTAATCAGGCCATCTATACCTTTGTCCAGATCACTTCTGTATATCGAAAACAGCAGTGGTCCCAGCATAGATCCCTGTTGAACACCACTGGTCACAGGTCTTCATTTTCAGAAACTCCCTTTCACTACTAATCTCCATGAGCTGTGGCATAGCCACTTTTCTATCCAACTAGCTCGTACAGCCTAGACCCGATGCGACTTCATTTTCTCAATCAGTGTACCATGGGGAACCCTATCAAATGCCTTACTAAAGTCCATTTATATGACATCTAAAGACCTTCACTCAACAAGCAAATTGCCACTTCCTCAAAGAGTTCTGTTAAGTTGGCATGACATGACATTCCCTGCACAAAACTATGTTGCCTATCACTGATGAGCACATTTTCTTCCAACTGGGAATACATCCTATCCCTCAGTATTTTCTTCCTACAGCTTCCCTGCCACTAATGTCAGGGTCGCCATTCTTAAACAAGGGAACACCATTCGCAATTTTCCAGTACTCCGGGATTTCACCCATGTTCAAAGATGCTGCAAATATATCTGTTATGGTCCCACCTGTTTCCTCTGTCACTTCCCTCAGTAACCTGGGATAGATCCCATCTGGACCTGGGAACTTGGCCACCTTAATGCCTTTTAGAATAACCAAAACTTCTTCTCTCCTTATTTCGAATTGACCTAGAGTAATCAAGCATCCATACCTAATCTCAACATTTCTCCTTCGTGAATACCGATACATAGTGCTCATTAAGAATCTCACCCATTTTCTCTGACTCCACACATAACTTTCCTCCTTTGTCCTTGAGTTGTCCAACCCTTCCTCTACCTACCCTCTTGCTCCTTATATATGAATAAAAGTCTTTGGATTTTCCATAATCGTCTTTGCTAAATATATCTCATGAACTCTTTTAGCCCTCTTAATTCCTTGTTTCAGATTGGCCCTACATTCCCGATATTCTTCCCAAACTTTGTCTGTCTTCAGTCGCCTAGACCTTATGTACACTTCCTTTTTCCACTAAGCTAGTCTCACAGTTTCAGCTGTCATCCATGGTTTCCTAATCTTGCCATTCCTACCCTTCATTTCCACAGAAGCATATATGACCTTAACTCTAATCAACCTCTCTTTAAAAGCTTCCCATGTATCAAATGTAGATTTACCTCTAAACACCTGCTCACAATCTATATTCCGCAACTTCTGCTGAATTTTGGTGCAGCTGGCCTTCCCCCAATTTAGCACTCTTCCTTTAGGACAATTCTTGCCTTTGTCCTTGCGTATTCTATAACATATGGAATTGTGATCAATAGTTCCAAAGTAATCCCCAACTGAAACTTCACCCACCTGGCCAGGCTCATTCCCCAGCACCACGGCAAATATGGCCCTTTCCTGAGTTGGACTATTTACATACTGCTCAAAAACTCTCCTGGCTGCTCCTTACAAATTCTGCTTCATCCAGTCCTCTAATATTAAGTGAATCCCAGTCAATGTTGCGAAAATCAAATCGCCTATCACCACCACCAAGTTGCTCCCACATCTTTCCATGATCTGTTTACATATTTGTACTTTCATCTCACGCTCACTGTTGGGAGGCCTGTAGTTCAGCCCCAACATTGTTACTGCACCTTTCCTATTTTTGAGCTTTACCCTTATTGCCTCACTGTTCGAGTCCTCCATAGTGCCCTCCTGCAGCACAACTGAGGTATCCTCTGACCAGTGATGCAACTCCTATACCCCTTTCCCCCCTCTTTATCCCACCTGAAACATTGATATCCTGGGATATTTACTTGCCAGTCATGCCCTTCCCTCAAACAAGTATCAGTAAGAGCAATAATATCAACTCCCAGGTACAAATCCAAGCCCTGTGTTTATCTGCACATACGACAAGTCTTGCATGAAAACAAATGCACCTCAGATAACCTGACCCTTTGTGTTCATCGTCTACTCCCTGCTGACTCTTCCCCTTACTCACGCTGACTTCATTATCTATTTCCTTACAGGCTGCAGTTGCTATTTTCTTAATGTCAACTAACATCCTCATTTGGTTCCCATCCCTCTGCCACATTAGTTTAAACCCTCCGAAGCAGCATGAGCAAAAGTACCCCGAAGGATATTGTTTCCATTCCAGCCCGGTGTAGACTTCCAATTTGTAACAGTACCACCTCCCAGATAACCGGGCTCAATGTCCCAAAAATCAGAACCCCTCCCTCCTGGACCATCTCTCAAGCAACGCAGTCATCTTGCCTATTCTTTCATTTCTACTCTGACTAGCACGTGGCATTGGTAGCATTCCTGAGATTACAAACTCTGAGGTTCTGCATCTTAACTTGACTCCTAACTGCCTAAATCTGTTTGTAGGACCTCATCCTGATTTTTTAACCTATATCATTGGTGCCTACATGCACCATGAAAACTGGATGTTCACCCTTCCCCTTCAGAATGTTCTGCAGTCAATCCGAGGCATTCCTGTCCCTTGAACCTGGAAGGCAGCATACCATTTGGGAGTCTCGGCTTCTACCAGACAAATGCCTATCTACTTCTTTTAAAATTGAATCCCCTATGACTTAACCCTTCCAGTCTTTTTTCCCGCCTTCTCAACAGCAGAGCCAACCACGGTGCTCTTAACCTGGCTACTGCTGCCTGCTCCTGGTGAGCCATCTCTCCCAAAACAGTATCCCTGCCAAGGAGGGAGGTGACCGCAGGGGACACCTGCAGTGCCTTCCTGCTCTTTCTCTGCCTTTTGGTCACCAATTCTCTTTCTCCTTCAGCAATCCTAATCTGTGATGTGATCAGTTCACTGAATGTGCTATCGACAACCTCCTCCGCATTGTGTGTGCTCCAGGCTAAGTCCATCCGCAACTCCAGAGCCATCATCCCCTCTAACAAGAGCTCCAGATGGACACACGCCCTGTACATGAACAGAGGCATCAGCAGTGTCACTGAACTCCCACATTGAGCAAGTGGCGCATAACATGGCTGTGAGATCTCTTGCCAGTTTTACACTAAAGCTTAACTTGGTCTTAAATTAGATAAACAGAAAAGGAAACGTTTTTCTTTAACAAATCAAATGATTTAATAAAAAAAAGCACTTTATCAACTTTTCTTTCAATTGTAAAACAAAACGTGTTCGTAGAGCAGTATGGATCTTACAGCTGCTCCTGGGATTGCAAGCATAGTTAAAGATTAATTATGTTTTTTTTTCTATTTAATGTAGCTCATATAGTTTATTAATGTATGATTATTTTTCCATTTTGTTTTATTAACATTCAAAAACAAACCCCCCAAAAAGCAAAAAAAATATACTTTTGTTCAAATGAGCATTGTTTTAATGAGTTTTTCGGAGGGGGGTGTTTACAAAAACAACCAGAAAAGTCTACATATGTTTCAAAAGTCTTCTTGTTTGTTTTAAATGCATTAGTTTTTTTTTGTTTCAAAACTATTTTTAAATAGGAAGATGTGCCTTTATTCTGGAGAGCTCTACACGCGGTCAGCTCTGGAGAAGACTTTTTTTTTCAAGAAATTTATTGAAGAGGAATATTTTTGTTGAGTTAGTTTTCTAAACGGTTGGTTTTATTTATTTTTTATATGTTTGATGTGTATACGGATATATTTTCTGGTTTAATGTCATGAAAACTTCTGTTTATAGGCATAATACCTTTAAGGCCATATATCGAAGGTAGAGAGGGAGATGGCTGGAAGTTATTATCCAGCAAAATCAGTCAGATAGCTGGGTAACTGTCAGGACAGGTAAGATGGTAGTTCAAAAATCTCTGGTGGCTATTCCTCTATCAAACAGATGCCCTGTTTTTGGAACTGTTGAAGGGGTTAGTCTCTCTGAGGAAAATGGAAGGGTCATTGGTTATTGGACTGTTGGAAAAATTCTTATGTTAGGCAGCGATTGAGAAGATTTTGTATATTTATTGCTACAGGGGTCTCTCCTGTCAGGGGCAGAAGCAGGAGATTCTGTGGCAGTGAGCGAAAATTTAGGATGGTTTATTGTTTTCCCGGTATTAGGATTAAGAACATCTCAGAAAGTCTCAAGCATATTGTTAAAGGTGTAATTTAGAAGCCAGAAATTATTGTATATATTGGTATGAATAACATTTTTAGTGAAAAGATTGAAACAGTCCGGAGGGAATTAAAGAGGTGATGTAGAGGATTAAAAATAAAACCTTAAAATAGTAATGACTGGTTTGCTCCCAATGACAAATTCGAGCGGGGAAGGGTAAAAAAAGGTTAAAGGAGAAAAATAAATGGCATGAAGAGCTACTGTGTTGTTGACGGATTCAGGTTTTTGGGAGATTGGAATGTCTTTTGGAATAGAAACGGCCCGTTCCAAAAGGATTGGTCCAATCTAAACGAGAAAGCCATCGATATCTTAGCAGGGAGATTTGCTCACCCTATAAATGCAGACTTTATATTGACAGACGAGGCAAGTGGAGGTAATTTAAGTAGCAGTGTAAATGGTAGGATGGATGGAGAAATCTCTGAATGTGATGACAACATGCCAGTTAGAAAGAAAGGTGAGACAATCAGAGTATATAGTAATTCTGAAGAACTAAAATGCATTTACTTCGGTGCAATGGGTTTTACCGGGAAGGCTGATCTACTCAGCACATGTTTCAGAACATGGGATTGGGACATCAAAGCTATTATAGGAACTTGGGTGAGAGATTTTCAAGCTCTTTCAATAAGAACAGGCAAGGCGGTAAAAAAGGAGGAAGTGTGGTCTTTGTAGCCAAGGATAGTATAACGTTGGCTCTGAGAACCTTTTCTGAGGACTCGTCTACTGAGGTAGTGTGGGCTGAGGTTAGAAACAGGAGAGGAGAGGTCACACTGCTTGGAGTTTTTTATAGCCTCCCCAGAGTTCCAGGGAGGTGGAAAAGACGATTAGCAAAATTATTCTGGGTAGGAGTGAAAGGAACAGGGTGGTCATTATGGGGTCTTTACCATTCCTAACATTGACTGGAAATGCTGTAACTCTAGGACGTTGGATGGATCAGTTTTTGTCCAATGTGTACAGGAGGCTTTACTGACACAGTATGTCAAAGGGCAAACAAGAGGAGAGGCCACTTTGGATCTGGTGCTTGGTAATGAGCCAGGCCAAGTTTTGATTTAGTTGGAGTTGAACATTTTGGAGAGATTGACCATAATTCAGTTATGTTTAGTTTAGCGATTGAAAGGGATAGGTACATTCCCTAGGTCAAGAGTTATCGATGGGGTAAGGGCAATTATAATCCGATTAGGCAAGAATTAGGATGCATAGAATGGGGCAGCAAAATGCAGGGAATGCAAAGAGTGGAAATGTGGAGCTGGTTTCAGGAACAGTTATTGTGTGTCCTTGAAAGGTATGTCTCTGTCACACAGGGAAGAAGTGATACGGTAAGGGAACCATGGTTTACTATAGAAATTGCATCTTTTGTTAAGAAGAAGGAGGAAGCTTATGTGTTGATGAGGCAAGCTGGTTCAGATGAGGTGATGGAGAGTTACAGATCAGCTCGGAAGGATTTAAAGAGAGAGTTAAGAAGAGAATAGAGAGGACACGAGCAGTCTTTAGCAAATAGAATAAAAGAGAACCCTAAAACTTTCTACATGTATGTGAGGAATAAAAGGATGATTAGGGTAGGAATAGGGCCAGTCAAAGACAGAAACGGGAAATTGAGTGTGAACCTTGTGGAGATCGGAGAGTCGCTAAAGGAACATTTCTCATCGGTTTTCACTCAGGAAAAGGAGAATATTGTAGAGGTGAAGAATGAGTTACGAGGTATTAGACTAGAAAGGATCGAGGTTATTTACGAACAGGTGTTATCAATTCTAGAAGGAATGAATGTAGAGAAGTCCCCTGGGCCAGATGGGATTTATCTGAGGATTCTCTGGGAAGCTAGGGAGGAGATAGCAGAGCCTTTAACTTTGATATTTGAGTTGTCATAGTCTACAGGTTTAGTACCCGAGGACTGGAGGATTCTAAATGTTGTGCCCTTGTTCAAGAAGGGCAGGAGAGATGACCCAAGTAATTATAGACCAGCGAGCCTTGCTTCTGTTGTAGGAAAGTTGTTAGAAAGGATTATAACGGATAAGATTTATAATCATCGAGCAAGCAACAATTTGATTTCAGATAGTCAATATGGTTTCATCAAAGGCAGGTCGTGTTGCACAAGTCTCAATGAGTTTTTTGAGAAGGTGACCAAGCATGTAGATGAGAATAGGGCATTTGACGTGGTATACATGACTTCAGTAAAGTCTTTGAAAAGGTTCCACATGGTAAGCTGTTGGAGAAAATGCAGAGGTTGACATTGAGGGCGATTTAGCAGTTTGGATTTGAAACAAGCTTTCTGAAAGAAGGCAGAAAGTGGTGGTTGATGGAAAATATTCAGCCTGGAGTCCAATGACTAGTGGTGTGCCACAAGGGTCTGTTTTGGGACGACTGCTGTTTGTCATTTTTATAAATGACTAAGACGCAAGCATAGGTGAATGGATTAATAAATTTACAGATGACACTAAAGTGTACCTCGACCTCATTCTTCAGCCTTTTCCGAGAATCCTTGATCCACTTACAAATCAAAAACATATCATTTTGTGTCTTAATCATACTTGTGTCTGTGCCTCTGTGTGTCTGTATGTGTGTGTGTGTCTGTATGTGTGTGTATATATACGCATGTGTGTGTCCATTTGCTTGCCATCTGTGTGTTTGTGTGTCTACATCTGTCTGTCTGTGTTTCTATCTGCGTTAGTGTCTATTTGTATGTGAGGTATATGTCTCTGTGTGTTTTTCGTGTGTCAATGCCTATCTCCTAGTAAGTATTGTGCGTGATCGTATATTTGGGTGTTTAGCAATACCTCTGTGTAGTTTTGTGTCTGTGTTTCTGGGCAGTGAGGTATCTGTGCGTTTTATTGGAAGTGAAAGGACTGAAGGTGGAACTGCCAGTGATTTTAAAGCAAGAATTGTCATTCACTGAACATTGTTCCTTAATCGGTCGGTGGGACATGGATGTTGCAGAATCTCCACATGAGGCGTCCTGGACCTCTTTGGCTCTTTCAGTGTCCTCCCCACATGGCGGGGGAGGGGGGGAGGGAACGGATATCGGGCACTCCACCAGCCGGCTTGGCCCTTTCTGTCCTATTCCAGGCTGTTTCTCCTGGAATGGGAGAAAGGGAGGGAGGGAGATTGGGAATGGGTGACCCTGCTGTTATTGCTGTTGTAGTTGGGGGAATTGTGAGGTCCCTGGAATGAGTCAGTCGACAGTTTAGAATCCACATAGTATTGTTAGTGTGGGAGGTATTGCGTAGGTGACAGAGAAATTGAGGAAAAAAGTTACTGAATTCAATTGTGAGAATGATAGGGCCTGAGCCTTATTTGGAGATAGAGTGTGAACCTTGTTCGGGGGTAAGTGCCATAACAGGTGCACAGTGCGTGTGAGGGAGCAGAGAGTATAAAGTAACTCTTATCCTGACAGAGCGAGGAGGATATTGTTGCTTGTCCTGTAGTGTGGTACATTTCTTCAGATCATCTCAGCGTCAACATGAGCCTCCCCGAATGTCTTGTCCAAGTCTATCACTAATAACGACACAGATCTGTCCCTCTGCTTCCACAGAATCAGTTTAGGTAGAGCTTGCAGATAGCAAGGAGAAGCAAATTGGTGTGTTATATATCGAAACCAAAATGGTACCAGAAAATCTGAGCATCATATGCTCTGGAAATTAAATAGCAAGTATTGTGGATACCGCAGTCTTATTGGATGGTCTCCAGTTGCATCGAAACTGCATTAACTAAGTGACTGCACAGACTGTGAAAAATAACTTCTGTAAGTGTATATGAGGTAGGTTGACGATTATGTTGTGAAGCAAACTAGAGAGCAGGTTATTTCGGAATTGATGTTGTGTGGTCAGAAGGACGAATTTTTAACCTTGGTCTGAAGCAGCATTTAAGGAATAGTGACATTAATAAGGTGCATTTTCCACGGTGTCTGTATACCGTGATTGAACATTCAGATCAAACATCATTGAAGAGTGGAGGCGAGAAGGTCAAGTTCGTGCCAGTGAACTGGGAAAGTATAATATAACATTCAGTGGGAAATATGCAATGGTTGTTAGAGTCATAGAGTCCGACAGCACGGATACAGGCCGTTCAGCCCAAACTCGTACATTCCGACCAAAATGTCCATTCATGCTATCCCCATTTCCCTGCCATTATCCCGTATCCATCTAATCCTTCCCTGTCCCTGTATTTGTGGAAATGCCTTTTAAATGTTGCAAATGTACCTGCTTCAACCTCTTCCGCTGACACCTCATTCCATATGGCATTGAGGGTGAGTTGGAGGTTTGGATGAGGAATTGGCTCTCTGGAAGAAGACAGAGGGTAGTAGTTGATGGCAAAGGTTCATCTTGGAGTGCCGTCACTAGCGGTGTTCCGCAAGGATCTGTTTTGGGACCATTGCTGTTTGTCATTTTTATAAATGACCTGGAGGAAGGGTTAGAAGGTTGGGTGAGCAAGTTTGCGGATGATACGAAAGTCGGAGGAGTTGTAGACAGTGAGGATATAGAGAAGCTGCAGAGCTGGGCAGAAAGGTGGCAAATGGAGTTCAATGTAGCTAAGTGTGAAGTGATTCACTTTGGTAAGAGTAATAAAAAGATGGATTACTGGGCTAATGGTAGACTACTTGGTAGTGTGGAAGAGCAGAGGGATCTTGGTGTCCATGTACACAGATCTCTGAAAGTTGCCACCCAGGTAAATAGTGCAGTGAAGAAGGCATATGGCGTACTGGCTTTTATTGGTAGAGGAATTGAGTTCCGGAGTCCTGAGGTCATGCTGCAGTTGTATAAGACTCTGGTGCGGCCGCATCTGGAATATTGTGTGCAGTTTTGGTCGCCATACTATAGGAAGGATGTGGAGGCACTGGAACGGGTGCAGAGGAAGTTTACCAGGATGTTGCTTTGTATGGTAGGAAGATCCTATGAAGAAAGGCTGAGGCACTTGCGATTGTTTTCTTTGGAGAAAAGAAGGTTTAGGGGTGATTTGATAGAGGTGTACAAGATGATTAGGGGGTTAGATAGGGTTGACAGTGAGAACCTTTTTCCACGTATGGAGTCAGCTATTACAAGGGGGCATAGCTTTAAATTAAGGGGGGGGTAGATATAGGACTGATGTTAGGGGTAGGTTCTTCACTCAGCGAGTCGTAAGTTCATGGAATGCCCTGCCAGTAGCAGTAGTGGACTCTCCCTCTTTATGGGTATTTAAGCGGGCATTGGATAGGTATATGGAGGATAGTGGGTTAGTGTAGGTTAGGTGGGCTTTGATCGGCGCAACATCGAGGGCCGAAGGGCCTGTACTGCGCTGTATTGTTCTATGTTCTATGTTCTATATGCGTGTAAGACAGTTGCTCCTCAGGTTCCCTTTTATTCTTTACTCTCTGACCTTAAACTGATGCCCACTAGTCTGTGACTGCCCAATCGTGGGGTAAAAAGATTGAGGGCTTTCACTCTATCCATCCTTCCCATGATCTTATACACTTCTACCAGATCCCCCTCAGTATCATACATACAAAATTAATAATTCCTAGCTTGCCCAACCTCTCCCTATAACTCAGTCCATTGAGTTTTTTTTAAAGATTAGATTACTTACAGTGTGGAAACAGGCCCTTCGGCCCAACAAGTCCACACCGCCCCGCCGAAGCGCAACCCACCCATACCCCTACATTTACCCCTTACCTAACACTGTGGACAATTTAGGACGGCCAATTCACCTGACCTGCACATCTTTGGACTGTGGGAGGAAACCGGCGCACCCGGAGGAAACCCACGCAGACACGGGGAGAATGTGCAAACTCCACACAGTTAGTCACCTGAGGCGGGAATTGAACCCCGATCTCTGGCGCTGTGAGGCAGCAGTGCTAACCACTGTGCCACCGTGCCGCCCATAACACCCTTGTGAATTTCTTCTGCACTCTTTCCAGTTTAATAACACACTACCTATAGCAACGTTTACAAAATGGAACATTATGCTATCACTGTGGCCTCACCAGCATCCTGTATAACTGCAAAGTAACTCCCGAATGTCGATACAGTGAAATACACTGATTAAGGCCAGTGTGTCAAAAGCTTTCTTCACTGCCCTGTCTACCTCTGAATCAACTTTCAGAGAACCATGCAACTGAATTCCAAGGTCCCTTTCTTCCACTCCACTCCTTCGGACCCAACCATTCACCATGAAACACCAACCTTGATTTGAATTTCTAAAATGCAAGAACTTACACTGATCTATATTAAAATCTATTTGCCATTTCTCAGCCCACTTCTCCAGCTGATCAAGATACTGCTGTAATTTCTGAAATTTTTGATAACTTTCGTCACTCTCCATGATGCTGCCTATTTTAGTGTCATTGTCAAATTTACAAACCATGCCTGTACATTCTCATCTAAATCATAGCTATATGTAATATGTAGTGGTCCCAGCACCAATCCGTGAAGCATTCCAATAGCCACAGGCCTCCAGTCTGACAAGCATTCTTCCAGTATTGCACTCTGCTTCCTACCATCAAGGCAATTTTGTATCTAATTTGCCAGCCCCCACTCAATTCCATGTGATCTAACCTAAGGGTAGGGTACATTATGGAACCTTATTGAAGGCCTTACTGGAATCCTTCTAGACTACGTATACCACACTTCCCTACTCAACGTTTCTGGTCACTTCATTAAAGAACTCCAACAAATGTGTGAGTCATCCTCTACCATGCACAAAACCGTGACGGTGTAGGTGGTGTGTGCAGCGTATGTGAGGGTGGTGGTGTGTGGGGGGGTGAGCGTGACGGTGGGTGTTGTGTGGGGCAGGTTGTGTGAGGGCATTGGTGTGTGTGGTAGCAAGCGTGATGGTGGGGGTTGTGAGGGGCAGTGTATGTGATGGTGGTGAAGTGTTTGGTGGTAAGTGTGACGATGATGGTGGTGTGGGGCAGTGTGTGTGATGGTGGTGGAGTGTTTGGTGGTAAGCATGACGATGATGTTGTATGGGGCAGTGTGTGATGGTGGTGGAATGAGTGGGGTGAGCGTGAAAGTGAGGGTGGTGTGGGGCAATGTGTGTGATGATGGTGGAGTGTGTGGGGGTGAGTGCGAAGGGGTGGTTCAATGGGGCAGTGTGTGTGATATTGGTGGAGCGTGTGGTGGTGAGCGTGATGGTGCGTTTGGTTTAGGGTAGTGTGTGCGATGGTGGTGGTATGTGGCGGGGTGAGCGTGATGGTGGGGCTGGTGTGGGGGTGAGTGTGATGGTGTGTGTGGTGTGGGGCAGTGTCTGAGGGTGGTGGTGTGTGGGAGGGGTGTGCGCCTGTAGGGGTGGTGTGGGGAAGTGTGTGTGATGGTGGTGGAGTGTGTGGGGGTGAGTGTGACAGTGGGGTGGTGTGCGGAAGCGTGTGAGATGGTGGTGGATTGTGTTGGGGTGAGCGTGTCGGTGGGGGTGGTATGGGGTAGTGTGTGTGATGGTCGTGGTTGGTGTGGCAGAGAGATTGACGGTGGATGTGGTGAGGGGCAGTGTGTGTGGCAGTGGTGAGTAGGGGTGAACGTGTCAGTTGGGTTGGTGTGGGCAGGGTGTGTGAGGGTGGTGGTGTGTGTGGGGGTGAGCATGTCGGTTGGGGTGGTGTGGGCAGGGTGTGTGAGGGTGGTCGTCGGTGTGAGGGTGAGCGTGACGGTGGGTGTTGTGTGGGGCACTGAGTGTAAGACTGGTGGTATGTGTGGTAGCAAGTGTGCCGGTGGGGGTGGTGTGGGGCAGTGTGTGTGATGGTGATGGAGTGTGTGGGGGTGAGCATTACGGTGGGGGTGTTGTGGGGCATTTTGTGTGATGGTAGTGGAGTGTATGGTGGTAAGCGTGATGGTGAGGTTGATGTGGGGCAGTGTGTGTGATGGTGGTGGAATGTGTAGGGGTAAGCGTGATGGCGAGGGAGTTGTGGGTTTATGTGTGTGATGGTGGTGGAGTGTGTGGGGTGATCTTGACAGAGGGGGTGGTGTGGGGCAGTGTGTCTGATGCTGGTGACGTGTTTGGGGTTCAGCGTGACTGTGGGGATGGTGTGGGTTAGTGTGTGTGGTGGTCTTGGAGGGTGCGGAAGAGAACGTGACATTGGGGGTGATGTGGGGCAGTGTGTGTGAGGGTGGTGGAGTGTGTGGGGGTGAGCGTGACGGTGGGGTTTGTGTGGGGCAGTGTGTGATGGTGGAGGAGTGTGTGGGGGTGAGCGTGATGGTTGGGTGGTGTGGGGAAACGTGAGTAATGGCGTTGAAGTGAGCGTGAGGGTGGGCGTGGTTTGTGGTTTTGTGTGAGATGGCGGTGGAGTGTTTGGGGGCAAGAGTGACGGTGATGGTGGTATGGGGCAGTGTATGTGATGGTGGTGGAATGAGTGGGGGTGAGCCTGAGGGTGAGGGCAGTGTGGGGCAGTGTGTGTGATGGTGGTGGTGTGTGTCATAGGGAGTGTGACGGTGGGGTTTGTGTGGGCTGTGTGTGATGGTGGTGGAGAGTGTGGGGTGAACTTAACTGTGGTGGTGGTATGGTGCAGTTTGTGTGATGGTGCTGGCATGTGTGGATTTGAGCGTGACATTAGGGGTGGTATGTGGCCGTGTGTGTGAGGTTGGTGGCGTGTGTGGTCGTGAGCATGATGGTGGCGTAGTGTGGGGAAGCGTGTGAGATGGTGGTGGAGTGTGTGGGGGTGAGCGTGACTTTGGGGGTGGTGTGGGGAAGCGTGTGAGATGGTGGTGGAGTGTGTGGGGGTGAGCGTGACTTTGGGGGTGGTGTGGGGAAGCGTGTGAGATGGTGGTGGAGTGTGTGGGGGTGAGCATAACGGTGGGGGTTTTGTGAGGTCGTGTGTGTGATAGTGGTGGTTGGTATATCAGTGAGCATGATGGTGGATGTGGTTTGGGGCAGTGCGTTTGATTGTGGTGGAGTGTGTGGGGGTGAGCGTGATGGTGAGGGTTGTGTGGGGCAGTGTGTGTATAATAGTGGTGGAGTGTGTGGGGGTGAGCGTTACGGTGGGGTGGTGTGGGGCAGGTTGTGTGAGTGTGGTGGTGTGTGTGGGGGTGTGCGCGTCTGTGGGGTTTGTGTGGGGCAGTGTGTGTGTTGGTGGTGGAGTGAATGGGTGTGAGCGTGACCATGAAAGGTGTTGTGGGGCAGTGTGTGTGATGATAGTGGTGTGTGTGGTTGTTGGGCATGATTTTCGCGTTGTTGCCGGGCAGTATGTGTAAGGGTGGTGGGGTGTTGTGGGGAAGCGTGTGAGATGGTGTTGGAGTGTGTGGGGGTGAGCCTGTCGGTGGGGGTTGTATGGGGTTTTGTGTGTGATGGTGGTGGTTGGTGTGGCAGTTAGTTTAATGGTGGATGTGTTGTGGGGCAGTGTGTGTGAGGGTGGTGGCGTGTGTTTGGGTGAGCGTGATGGTGTGGGTGATGTGGGGCAGTGTGTGTGATGGTGCCGGAGGGTGTGGAAGTGAGTGTAATGTTGGGGATGGCGTGGGACAGTGTGAGTGATGGCGTTGGAGTGTGTGAAGATGAGCGTTACGGGGGGTGGTGTGGGGCAGTGTGCATGATGTTGGTGGAGTGTGTGGGGGTGACCATGAATGTGGGGGTGGTGTGGGGCAGCGTGTGTGATCGTGGTGGTGTGTGGTGGTGAGCGTGACGGTGGGGTTGGTGTGGGGCAGTTTGAGTGAAGGTGGTTGTGTGTATTGGGGTGCGCGTGACGGCGGGTGTGGTGTGGCGCAGTGTGTGTGATGGTCGTGGAGTGTATGGTGGTAAGTGTGATGGTGACGGTGATGAGGAGCAGTGTGTGTGATGGTGGTGGAGTGTGTGGGGGTAAGCGTGATGGTGAGGGAAGTTGGGTTTGTGTGTGTGATGGTGGTGGAGTATGTGGGGTGATCTTGACAGTGGGGGTGGTGTGGTGCAGTGTCTGTGATGGTGATGGAGGTTGCGGAAGTAAGCGTGACATTGGGGGTGTACTGGGGCGGTGTGTGTGATGGGTGGTGGAATATGTGCGGATGACCATGATGGTGTGGGTGGTGTGGGCAGTGTGTGATGGCGATGGAGTGTGAAGGGGTGAGCATTGTGGTGGTGGGGGTGTGGGGCAGCGTGTGTGATGGTGGTGGAGTGTGTGGTGGTGAGCGTGAAGGTGGGGTTGGTGTGGGGCAGTTTGAGTGAAGGTGGTGGTGTGTTTGGCGGTGAGCATGACAGTGGGGGCTGTAGGGCAGTGTGTATGCTGGTGATGGCGTGTGTGGTTGTGAGCGTGACGGTGGGTGTGGTGTGGCGCAGTGTGTGTGATGGTAGTGGAGTGTATGGTGGTAAATGTGATGGGCTGAGAATTGGCATATAGAGTTCAATCCGGAAAAGTGTGAAGTGATTCATTCTGGAAGGTTGTACTTGAATACTGAATACAGGGTTAAAAGGCAGATTGCTTGGCAGCGTGGAGGAACAGAGAGATCGTGGGGTCCATGTCCATTGATACCTCAGATTTGCCACGCACGTTGATAGGGTTGTAAAAATGGCAAATGTTGTGTTGGCTTTCCTTAGCAAAGGGATTGATTTTAAGAGCCATGAGGTTTTACTGCATCTTTATAGCGTTCAGGTGAGACCATACTTGGAATATTGTGTTTCAGTTCTGGTCCCCTGTTTACAGGAAGGCTGTGCAAGTTTTAGAGTGCGTACACAGGAGATTTACCAGGATGCTGCCTGGAATGGAGGGCATTTCTTATGGAGAAAGGTTGAGGGAGCTAAGGCTTTTCTCATTGGAGTAAAGAAGGGGGTGGGGTGACTTGGTAGAGGTGAACAAAATGATGAGAGGCACAGAGAGAGTGAATAGTGAGAGACTGTTTCTCCTATGGCATAAATGGCTATTAAAAAGCGGCATAATTTTAAGGTGAATGGAGGATGGATAAGAGGGTAGAGAATGGTAGGTTGTTGGAATACACTGATAATGGTGGTAGTAAAACTAGATACTTTCTGGACATTTAATCGACTCTTGGATAAGCACATCGATGATAGTAAAATGAAGGGTACGTAGATTAGTTTGATCGTACAGTCGGATAAAAGATTGGCATGACACCATTGCTGAAGGGTCTTGTGCTGTTCTGCTCTCTGTTCTACGTTCTGTATGATAAACTGGGTAATAAGCTCAAATCAGTGTAAAAGGATATGGCATTCAGGAGGAGCTAGTGAACTGGATACAAAATTAGTTTGATGGGAGGAGACAGAGGGTGATGGGAGAAGACAGACGGTATTGGAAGATATGTTGTTTTTCTGACTGGAGGCATGTGACCAGCGGTGTAGTGGGTCCACTATTGTTTGTCATTTGGATAAATGATTTGGATGGGAATACTGGTTTCCTGGTAAGTAAGCTTCTTGGGTGACACTGACATTGGTGGTAAAGTGGACAGTGAAGAAGGTTATCTATGAAACAACAGGATGAACCGGACTGCTGGGATCGTGGGCTGAAGAATACCAGATGACGTTAATTAGATAAATGTGAAGTGTTCCATTTTGGTGAAACAAACCAGGGTGGATCGTCTACAGTTCATATTCGGGCTCTGTGTAGTGTTGTCAGTCAGAGACCCAGGGATGCAGGTACACGTTTCTTTAAATTTTGGTGTCACTGGAGGACAGGCTGGTGAAGCAGGCATTTAGGATATTTACCTTCGTTGGGCAGAGTATTGAGAGTAAGAGTTGGGATGTCATGTATCCGTACAAGACATTGGTAGGGGCCACCATTAAAGCATTTCTGTTCTGTCGGAAGAACACATCTGTTTCACTTACCTCCTTTAGCGAAGGACATTGGACACTCTAGCTTGTTCTGGCTAACATGTGACTCCAGACCCACAGCAATATGGCTGATTTTCACCTGCACTCTGGGTAACTAGCAGTGGGGGCAAAGAATGCTGGTCCAGACAGTGACACCCACATCCCATGAACGAATAAATAAAAATACATATGTCCCTCCCTACTCTGCAAACCCCTCCAGCCGCAGAAATCCGTACTGGCTTTGTCACACCGTTCAGGCCCTGACCACTCTCTGTAACACGCTCACCACGTCCAGCACCTTCACCTCTCCCTATTCCTATTGTGAAAATAAAACCTGATGATTCCCTTTCCAACTGCATTCCTCCTGCGAGCAGACCCATTGCAATCCCTTTAACACTTACTCCTAAAACACTCTTACTTCAGGATTTTAAGTACTTTTTGATGATCTCCTCAACCTCAAAACCTCATGACATCCATTTTGTCCTGAGTTAGGGAGAGGTGGGAATTTCTTGCTGTCTGTTTCAATGGCATGTCCTTTTTGTTGAGTGATTTACTCTGTTCCTTCAAATATTTTCCAATGTTCATTTATGCACACACGTTTCAGTCTGTTTAGCCTGTTTACCTTGGTCAGTTCTCCTCTCACACACATATAATTGATATTTTGTTTTTAATTGTAGCTTTTCATTTCAGTGATTTACTTTAAAACTTTATACTTGTTTAAACTGCTCTTTATCACAACTTCCCTGAGGATCTCGCCAGGTGACATTAATCAATCACTAAGTTTCATCACACAACGGTCGATCTGACATAGTTGCATCCATAGCCAGTTGCACAATTTGTTAACAAAGAAACACTGACAAAAGTTCTCCGAACTCCTCTTCCAATATCACTGTCGTCAGTGTGATTGCCAAGATTATACGAAGTTTGAAGTTTCGCTGAATTATCATTAAGCCTTTATTAAAAATTCCAATGAGTTCCTGTTTAATGCAGCGATGAGCAATGAAACACTTTTCAGTGGCTAAAAGTGTTCTGCTGCTTGTGTCCTTGGCAAGTAGTAGCCGTAGTTTACATTCATACTGACTGTACTTCATGATCTGATGTTAATGCCTTTGCTATCCATTATTGTTAGCGTTACCCATTTGCCTGAGTTTCCCCAAGGTTGTGAACCATTGAATATTTGTGTCCACCTTTTGTTCACCCTGTAACCACGTCTCTCTGGTGTTTCACTCTCTTTTATCTCTGTGTCACAAATCCATCTACGTTATTGCAGGGACTTTGTCCATTCCAACAAAAACCTTTATTTACAGATTCCTTCAATTTTCGGTCACAAGTCGATTCGATGACGTACAGTTTTAGTTAAACTCGGATCCTGTTCCTTTCTGCTTGTCTTCAGTCACATTCCCATGCTGTTCCTATGCTTCACGTTTTCTCTTTGGATTTGGAAAGCTCCTTTCAACTGAACCCTGCCCCAGAATCCTCTCTGTCAGTTTAAAGCCGGTCCCAAAACCGACCGACATGACTGACTCGAACACTGGTCCCAGCACAGTTCCAGTGGGACCATCCGAATGGATTATTTTTTAAATCAGGTATGGGATGTGTGTGTCTCTGAATGAACAGTCTTGGCCGCCCAACCCTAGCTGCCCTTGAACTGAGCAGCTTGCTTGGCCATTTCAGAGGGTAATTGAAAGACAAACACTTTCCTGTGGGTATGTCATGCAGATCACTTGAGGATGACAGATGTCCCCAAGTGTCTATTTGTGAACAAAAGTTGTTTTGGACATCAGCAATGGTTACATACTTATTCATGAATTGTTCATTGCAATTCTAAAAAAAAATGATTGCGAATTCCACCATTTCTGATAGTGGGATTCAACCCTGACTCCACTGATGTTTGGGTGAGGTTTTGGATAATGGTCTCGCAATAATACCATTAGGCCATCACTTCACCTGCTCAAAGGTTGCACATTCCTGATCACTGATGCTCGGGCATCAGGAACCTAAACCTGTTCTTTCTACATGATTGTTTCATTCTCAAATCTTCCTGCCATCTGGTGATATCACTCAATATCTCTCAATGTGGTATCCCTCACTGTGTGGGAATAATTGCTGCCTCTGTCAGCGTCTCTCACTCTTGCAGCTACTCTAAATCATGAGCCAACTGAAGTGTCCACTCCAGAGAGACAGAAAAGCACAGGCCAGGATGGAGACTGGGATTTTTCAGATCTCTATTCAACCCAGTGCCATTCTCCATGTGTCTTCCTCACTGGGTCAGTCTAATTTCCAATTCTGTCTATTCCTCTGTCTCCTGTATGCATTCAGAAAGTTCTTGACTCAGTAGAATTCCCAACTGCTGGGTGTCTCGTCCATTACCACATTGAAGATAGTTGGTCAGCGAGAGAGACAAAGGGAAGGGAGATCTCGAATCTTCAATAAATCCTGCGGTGAGGTAAGATCACTCACAGTGAACAGAGCACAGAGCAATGAGAGGCCTCCAAACATCGGCTAACAAAACATGACACAGATACAGTGCTGGAGGGGAGCACAGTACAGACACACCCCAGGCTCAATCAACACCCCTACTGTAAGTTCTGTTGTGCTAAGACTCACTACTCTGCAATATTGTATCTATGGCATGTCTTGGTGACTAGTGTCTTCAATAATTTGTAACTCCTATAACAGTTCCTGTCCCTGTAACCTCCTCCCTTCCCGATAGTCCCTCGACATAATTGAAATGGACTGCATTCCAGACTACTATCCCTATTGCTGTAACTTGCTTCAGTGTCTAAAACATGCCTTATCTCAGTCGTCTCCTCCTCCAATAACAGGAACCAGGGTCATGCAGCATGGAAACGATTCCTTTGATCCAACTAGTCCATGCTGACCAGATCCCTGAACGAGTTTCGTTTCCCTGCATTTGACCCATACACCTTCAAACCTTCTCTTCTCTGTGCTTCTGCCCAAATGCCTTTTACATGTTGTCATTGTATTTTTCTCTACCACTTCCCAGGAAACCCATTCCATAACTGCACCATACTCTGTGTGGAAAACTTTCTCCTCCAAACCCTTTCAAGTTTTTTTTCCTCTCCCAGATCCTACGTATGCCCTCTAGTACACAGAATATAGAACATGGAAGTGCAGTACAGGCCCTTCGGCTCTCGGTGTTGCACCAACCTCTGGAACCAATCTGAAGCCCATCCCACCTTTCCTATTCCATTCTCATCCATATGCCTGGCCAATGACCATTTAAATAGCCTTAAAGTTGGCGAATCTACGACTATTGCAGGCAATGCATTCCATGCCCCTATTATGCTGAGTGAAGAACATACCTCTGGCATCTGTCCCATATCTATTAATTAATATTAATATTAATTACTACCTCAATCTAAAGCTATTTGCCCTCGTGCTAGGCTTCTCCATTCGAGGGAAAAGGCTCTCACTGTCCACCCCATCTCACCCTCTCATTCTCTTCTATGTCTAAATTAATTGGCCTCAAACTCTTCACTGAAACAAAAACATATTCAAGTCCCTCAGCCTTCCTAATAACACGTACGCTCCATACCAGGTAACATCCAAGCAAAACTCCTCGGAACCCTTTCCAAATCTTTTATCATGCTTCCACTAATGCAGTGATCTGAACCACAGGCAACACTCCAAATATGGCCGCACCAGAGTTTTGTACAGCTGCAGCATTATCTCATGGTTCTGAAACTCAATCCTTGTACCAATAAAAGCTCATATGCTGAATGCCTTCTTAACAACCCTCTCAAACTGGGTGGCAACTTTGAAGGATCTAGTACATGGACACAGTGATCTCTCTGCTCATCTGCATTACCAATATCTGCTTTACCCACATCTCCCTGTTTGGTCACTCAAAGAAGTCAATAAAGTTTGTGAGGCATGACCTACCCTTCACAAAACCGTGCTGACTATCCCTCATCAAAATATTCATCTCCAGCTGAGTATAAATGCTAACTTTTGCAAGATTTTTCAACACATTGCCCAGAATCAAAGTAAGGCTCATAGCTCTATAATTATCAGGGCTGTCTCTATTCCCCTTCTTGGACAAGGGGACAACATTTGCTGTCCTCCAGCCGTCTGACACAATTCCTGAAGGCAATGACGACGTAAAGATCAAAGCCAAAGGCTCAGCAATCCCATTTCTGGCCTCCCGGAGAAGCCAAGGATAAATCCCACCTGGCCCAGTGGACTTTTCTTTTACACTTTCCAGAATTGCTAACTTTTCCTTCTGCAGTTCATTCCCATCTAGTTATGGACTCCACTACTCTGGGGGTAAAAACGTTGGTTAGTCAACTTACCTGTACCCCTCATGGTTTTATAAACCTTTATAAGGTCACCCCTCAGCCACCTATGCCCAGTGGAAATGCGAAGGACAATCATATAAATATTTCTGCTCGTGTCCCAGCCAATAATCTGCCACAATGTTCTTGGATACACTTGTTCAGAAGCTAGGGCTTTCCCTACATTTCTGTTCTAAGACCTCCAGCAACACCTCTTCTGTAATGGGGACTCTTTCCAAGATATCAGTGTTTCTTTCCCTTTGTTTCCTAGTACTTGTCCACAGTACATTCTGACATGAAACGCTCATTTAGGGTCTCGCCCATCTCCAGTGGTTCTAAACATGGATGGCCTCACTGATCTTTGACGAGCCCTCGTGTCTCTCCAGTTGCTTTTTTGTACTTGTTTGCTGTAAAATATTGTTTGCATTCTCCTTAACCCTATCTGCCAAAGCTATTTCTTCCCCCACCCCCATGTTGCTTTCCAGCTTATCCAGCCTCTCCAATTCTGTCAAACCCTCCAGGATTAGTAACATCTTCGTCAATCTTTGCTCCATTTACAGTTTCAGGAAATGCTTCCGAAATCAGGATGATCAATATTCTATGCAGTTCTCCAAAGCTCTGCTGACTATCCCTAATCAAGCATTGCCGTTGCAAGTGCATGTAATTCCTGTCCCATAGAATCATTTCCAACAACGTATGCATCACTGACATCACTCTAATTGGTGTTGATGTCCCTGGCTTTCCCTCGCAGCCTTTCCTAAACACTGGCACAACATTAGCTGGGTTTCCAGCTCATCAGACTTGGCTGTCAGTGACAGAAATGTCTCTTTATGGGACCCCACATTTTTTTCCTGAGCTTCTCACAATATCCTGAGATTTCCTTGATTAGTTCCCAAGGATTTGTCCATCTTATATGTATTTTAGAACCTTCAGTACCTCCTGTTCTGTTATGTGGAGTCTTTTGAAGACATCACTGTTTTTTTTCCCTGACTTCACCTGTATTTCTCCAAGTAAGTTCAAATGTGAAATGTTTTTCCAGGATCTAACCCATCTCCTGTGGTTCCACACTTGGATGACCCCATTCGTCTTCAAGGAACAATACTCTGTTCCTACTTTATCTTCTGCTGTTAAAATACTTGAAGAATCTCTTTGGATTTTCCTCAGCCTGATCTGCCCACGCTTTTTGTGATCCACTTTGTGCCCTTCTGATTTCCTTCTTAAGTGAATTACTCCACCCGCTATTTTCTTTAATGGATTCCCTTAATCCTGCTGGCTATATATGACACGTGCCCCCTTTTTCTTGACCAGAGCCTCAATACCCCCAGTCATCCAGTGTATCCGACTTGTGTCAGCATTGTCCAGCACACTAACAGGAATATGGTGGCCCTGAACTCTCATTTTATGTCTCTTTTGAAGGCTTCCCACCTGCCTGACGTCTCTTTACCTGAAAATAGCCTCCACAATCAATTGCTAAAAGCTCTTTACTCATACCTTCTGGATTACGGCAAGACAAATTTTGATCTTCAATTTGTGGACAAGGCTTGTCCTTTTCCATCGCTATTTTCAAACTAATACAATTGTGCTCACTTTGCAAAGTGTTGCCCCACGAACACCTCAGTCCCTTTGCCTCCCTTGTTTCCCAAGGGGTAGTCAGGTTTTACCACTTCCTGTAGTCCAACCATTTAAAATTTGACTGAGACATTTTTCTTATACATGCCTAACAAATTCCTCCTACCCAAGCTCTGAACACTCTGGCAGTCCCAGACTAGGTTTGGTAAATTAAAATCCATGACCATTCCAACCCTATCATTCTTACAGATATCTGAGATCTCCCGACATATTTGCTGCTCAAATTCTCGCTGATTGTTGGGGGCCTGTAGTACAGACACATCAAAGTGATGGCCCATTTTCATTTCTCAGTTGCACTATTATAGCTTCGCTGGGCGTTCCCCAGGAATATCCTCTCTAAGTGCTGCTGTAATATTTTCACGGATCAAAAACTCCACCCCCCTCCTCTGTCACCTCTTGTTCTATCCTCCCTGTGGTGTCTGTACCCTGGAATATTGAGCTCCGAGTCCTGTCACGTCCTCAGCTGTGTTTCTGTCATATCTATGGTATTCCAGTCCCATGTTCCCATCCATGTACCGAGTTAATTGTTAGGACTTTTACTTTGAAATAAATGCACTTTAATCGATCAGTTTTCTTTCATTGTTTGCTGTGCTTTTTCCTGCTTTATCTACTTAAGTTCCTGTCTTGAAATTCTGTCCCAGCCTCTACCTTCAGACTGTAGCCTGACACCATCCACCTCACTATGGACAATACCCTCAGCTTTCATGTCATCTGCAAACCTACTAACGATGCCTTCTGCTTTCCCGTCCGAGTCATTAATGTATATAATAAACAGCAATGGTTCCTGCACAGATCCCCGGGGTACAACCGTTGGTGAAAGAATTTCAATCGTAAAACCAGCCCACCACCAGTTGTGGATCCAGTTTGCCAAATTGCCTTGCATCCCATTGGTCTGTTGGACCAGCCTTCTATGGACCTTGTCAAACAACGTAATGAACTTCTTTGCACCTTCATCATCTGCACGGCCCTCATCAAAATCCTCAATCGGAATTTGGAACAAAAATCTCAGCTGAATTTGGGAGAGGATCTTACTCTACCTAATCTATGATGAGTATCCCAAATCAATCTCTGCCTTTTCAATTTTGATTCATCCTGTCCCTCAGAA
The DNA here is from genome assembly GCF_047496795.1 of Chiloscyllium punctatum. NCBI lineage: Eukaryota > Metazoa > Chordata > Chondrichthyes > Orectolobiformes > Hemiscylliidae > Chiloscyllium > Chiloscyllium punctatum. The sequence continues at coordinate 41,068,120 of NC_092790.1, read as the reverse complement.
TTGTTCCCAATTATTTCCCTCCCCCTGCTGTTGGACGATCTGCTCTGTCTAACTGGCCTATCCCGGCTGCCATTCCTGAGCAAGTGAAACACATTAGCTATCCTCCAGTCATTCAGCATCTCACCTGTGGCCAGCAAAGTATTAAATATATCCACCAAGGCCCCAGCAATCTCCTCCCTTACCTCCCATAGCAGGCTGGGAACATTTCATTGGGCACTGAGGATTTCTCCACCTTTAAGCCTGTGAAAACATTTATTCCCTCCTCCTTATTGATCTTAACATGTTCAAGAACCTCACCATCCCACCTGAAATCTCTGGCAACAATGTCTTTCTCCTGTGTGAATACAGATAGGAAATATTCATTGACAACCTCACCTACTTCCTCTGGCTCCATGCTCAAATTGTCCCTTTGGTTTCTAACAGGCCCCACTCTTACCCCAATAATTCTCTTATTCTAACGATACTGCTAAATTACCTGTGACTTTTCCTTAACACTATCTACCAAGGATATGTAATGACCATTGTTTGTCCTTCATTTTTAAGGAGACCCCATTGCACTCCCTATATGTTCGAATGACTTCACCTGTGTTTATTGCTCTGTATTTTCTTTATCAGACTCTACGATATCTCTCGATCAGTATTTGCTGTACTTGCTGCCTTCACTATTCCCTTGTGAGGAAGACACTGGCCAATAATTCTCACTGTATCACTTTAACAAACTCTCATTTTCCAAACATAGACCCAACTGCAGATAATCTTCCTAGTCTCTGTTTGCCAGATCCTCTCTAATGATCGTGATACTGATAGGAGACTCATCTGTGAGGGGGACAGACAGGATATTCTTTGGCGGCAGAAGAGACCCCAGGATGGCGTGATGCCTCCCGGGTACCAGGTAATGAGTGTCTATGAGTGATTTCTGAACATTCTGAAGTTGCAGGGTAATACTCAGACGTCATTTTGCACATCGGTCCACGTAACAGTTAGTCAAAGAGATGTGTCCTGTGAAATATGTAAAGGGACTGCGGTCAAAGTTAAAAAGCAGGACCTCAAGGGTTGTAACCTCCAGAATACTCCCAGTGGCCCACGCCAATGAGGATAGAAATAGAAAGACCGGCCAGATGGATACGTGGCTGAGGAGCTGATGGAGGGGTAGGGTTTTCAGTTCTTGGATCATTGCGATCTCTTCTGGGGTAGAGGAGGTCTGAACAAGGGGGTTAAGTTTGACTTGAACCAGAGAGGCACTAGTGTCCCTGGCGAGTGATTTGCTCGTGTTACGTGTGGAGGATTTAAACTTGTTTGCCAAGCGGTTTGGACTCTGAGTAATCGAAATACCACGTACCGGTCAGGGGAAAAATGCATTAGCCATCAAGAACAAGTTTTCTATCCAGGATATCGCGGGGCACAGTCAAGGGAGGGAAAAGACTTTTGGTTTAAAGGTGATTTATTTCAACGCACGAGGCCTGACTGGAAGGCAGATGAGCTCAGATCATGAATTGGCTCTGGGGACAGCGATATTATCGCCATAACAGAAACACGGTTGAGAGAAGGGCAGGACTGGCAGCTCAGTGTTCCAGGATACAGAAGATTCATGATTGACAGAAGGACAAATAAGTGAGGAGGGGATGTTGTCCTTTTGATATGGGAGGACGTAACAACAGTTCTTAGAAAGGATACTCTTTCGGGGTGATCAAATCAGGTCATTTGGTTAGAAGTTAGAAACAAAAAGGGGATGGTCAGTCTGCTGGGATGGTGTTCTGGATGCCCAAATAGCGAGCGGGTACTAGAGGAGCAGATGTGAAGAGAGATTGCAGGTACCTATAGAATTAATAAATAGCATTGGTGAATTTATCTTCCCCAGTATTGAGTGGACCACCCAGTGTGTAAAAGACCGGAATGGGGTGAAATTTGTCAAATGTGTCCAAGAAAGTTTCTTAAATCAATATGGAGAGGGCCCCACTCTACTCAGGCAGGCACAACACTGGACCTCCCCTCAGAAACAGAGGTCAGGCAAGTGACTGAAGTGGCAGTCGGAGAGCACTTTGGATGCAGTGACCACAACTGTCTTCGTTTAACGTAGTTATGGGAAAAAAAATCAGACAGGTTCACAGATTATGGTGCGAAACTGGAGCAGGGCCAGTTTTGTGCTAATTTGCAGAATCTAACAGAGGGCGATTGGGTGAATTAAAATCATCTACGAGAAAGTGGGGACAGCAGATGCTGGAGATCAGAGCTGAAAATGTGTTGCTCGAAAAGCGCAGCAGGTCAGGCAGCATCCAAGGAGCAGGAGAATCGACGTTTCCGGCATGAGCCCTTCTTCAGGAATGAGGAAAGGCTCTTTCCTCATTCATGAAGAAGGGCTCATGCCCGAAACGTCGATTCTCCAGCTCCTTGGATGCTGCCTGACCTACGCTTTTCCAGCAACACATTTTCAGCTCTGAATTAAAAATCACACAACACCAGGTTATTGCCCGACAGGTTTATTTCGAAGCACTAGCTTTCGAAGCGCAGAATATCATCCTAAAATATGAAAGCTTAAACTAAATGTGTTTGATATTACATTCCAAGACACTGCTATCCTGTTGCTATAAAAGTTGTCATTATGATTGTGCTCCACAACCACCTGATGAAGGAGCAGCTCTAGTGCCTCAAAATAAACTTGTTGGACTGTGAGCTGGTGTTGTGTAATTTTTAACATTGCCCAACCCAGTCCAACATCGGCTCCTCCACATCATGCTCCCATCAACTAGGTGAGTCTGTTTGAAGGAAAAGGAATAACTGGCAAATGGAAGACTTCAAAAGTGTCATTTCAAGAATCCAATATGCCCCTGCTACAGTGAAGGCAAAAGCTGGCACGTTTAGGTATCCCTGGCTGATCAGAGGTGGTGTTGGGCCTCTGTTCAAGAAAAAGAAGGCACTCATTGTCTTCAATGTTTCCGTATCTATGTAACCTCTTCCTATCCTAAAGACATGATCACTCAGTGGAGACATGACAATCCTCTAAGGCTCCTGCTGCACTCCTGCTCTGGAACCCACTGAAAGCCTGCAACTCTCCCGATCCAGTTCCAAAAAGAATCACTATCTGTGTAACATCATCCCTTCGATAACACTCACCCTATCAATGTGAGTTCCTCCTGTATCTCCATTGATTTAATCATCTCCATAACCTTCTTCAGCTCTTACACCCCTATCTGTGGAAACGTCACCCTCCCCTACAACACTTCTCACTTTGACCAAACTAGCAGAGGTTACTAATCCTTCCTTATCTGTGAAACGATCTCCAACCAAAATTACTGCCCTTCTGGAAAATCTGTCAGACTCCACACCTTCCATATCTAAATAATCTACAGAAGTAAACGTTCCTCCATCTATAAACACCTTCAGTCGCGACTACCCTCCATATCTCTGTTTGGTCTTCCAATCTGTACAACCAACTTTATCTCTGTCATCTGCTCCATTCACTGAAAACCCTCCCTGTTTGTGTAAACCACCCTATCCTATCACCATGCTTAATCCTGTTAACTGCTCCAACCCTCCCAACCTCTCCATCTTCATTAACACGTGTATGGCCTACATCTCTCCACATTTCTGTAACCTCCTTTGGCTCTGTGGTCCTCCCTCCTGGTGAAACCACCTCCAATCCCCACACCCTCCCAAAGTGGGTCGTCTGCTCCAGATCAGATTATTGCTGTCTCTGTTATCTCCGACAATCCTAGCAAACACGTCCTATTTGTGTCTCTTCATTCAGATCCCATCAACTCCAGCTTTCCAAAACATCTTCCTGCCATTGTAACCCTCCCTATTTAGAACATGGAACAGTACAGTACAATACAGCCCTTCAGTCCTCAATGTTGTACCAATCTTTTAACCTACTCTAAGATCAATCTTACCTGCAGACCATTCAAAGAACAAAGGAAATCACAACACAGGAACAAACTCTTCAACCCACTAAGCCTGTGCTGATCCAGATCCTCTGTCTAAATCTGCTGCCTATTTTCTGAGGATCTGTATCCCTTTGCTCCCTGCCCATTCATGCAGCTGTCTAGATACATCTTAACAGAGGCTATCGTTTCTCCCTGTACCTCCTCCGCTGGCAAAGTGTTCCAGGCCCCAACCACCTTCTGCGTAAATATCTTTCCATGCATATCTGCCCTAAACCTTTCCCCTTTCACTGTGAACTCGTGTCCCCTCTTAATTGAGTTCGACACTCTGGGGAAAAAGGCTTCTTGCTATCCACCTTGTCGATACATCCCATGATTTTGCAGACCTCAATCAGGTCCCCAATCAACCTTCATCTTTCTAATGAAAATAATCCGAATCAATTCAATCTCTCCTCATTGCTAGCTCCCTCTATACCAGGCAACATCCTGGTGAAACTCCTCTGCACCCTCTCCAAAGCATACACCTCTTTTTGATAATGTGGAGACCAGAACTGTACATAATAATCTAAACCAAAGTCCTATACAACTAGAACATGACCTGCCAACTCTTGTACTTAATATCCAGTCCAATGAGGGAAAGCATGCCCTATGCCGCCTTGACCACTTTACTGACCTACGTTTCCACCTTCAGGGAACAAAGGGCCTGAATACAGGGATTTCTCTGCACATCAATTTTCCCCTGGCCTTTTCTATTTACTCTATAGTCCACTTTTGAATTGGATCTTGCGAAATGGATCACCTCGCATTTGCCCAGATTGAACTCCATCTGCCATTTCTCTGCTCGCCTCTCCTATCTATTTTTATTCGGCTGTGTTATCTGACGGTCCCCTTCACTGTCTGCTACTCCACTAATCTTAGTGTCATCTGCAAACTTGCTAATCAAGGAACCAATACCTTCCTCCAAGTCATTGGTATGCATCACAAGCAACAGTGGGCCCAGAATGGATCCCTGTGGAACAACACTGGTCACAGAAATCAATTTTGAGGAATTAATTTTGTTTTCATTCATGTGCCTATCCAAAAGTTACTTAAATGTCCCTATTGTATCAGACTCTACCACCAACACTGGCAATACATTCCACTCACCCACCACACTCTGTGTAAAGAAGCTACCTCTGGCATCTCCCCTCAACCTTTCTCCAATTACTTTACAATTTTGCCTCTTAGTTATAGTCATTTTCGCAATGTGAAAATTCTCGGGCCACCCAATCTATGTATGCCTCTCATCATCTCGTACACCGTGGACGGCACGGTGGCACAGTGGTAACCACTGCTGCCTCCCAGCGCTAGAGACCTGCCTCAATTCCCGCCTCAGTCGATTGACTCTGTGGAGTTTGCTCATGCTCCCTGTGTCTGCGTGGGTTTCCTCCAGGTGCTCCGGTTTCCTCCCACAGTGCAAAGATGTGCAGGCTAGGTGAATTGGCTATGCTAAATTGCACGTAGTTTTAGGTTAGGGGTATGGGTGGGGTACGCTTCGGCGGGTCAATGTGGACTTGTTGGGCCGAAGGGGCTGTTGACACACTGCAATTTAATCTAATCACTATCAAGTCACTTCTCATCCTTTTTTTATTCCAAAGAGAAAAGCCCTAGCTCCGCCAACGTTTCTTCATTAAACCTGCCCTCTAGTCCAGACAGCATCCTGATAAATCTCCTCTGCACCCTCTCCAAAGCTTCCACATCTTTCTGATAATGAGGTGACCAGAACTGAGCGCAATATTCCAAATGTAGTGTAACCAGGCTTGTACTGAGCTGTCGCATGACATCACAACTCTTAAACTTCATCCCGCTGCCAATGAAAGCCAAAACACCATAAGCCTCCTTAACACCCCTATCAACTTGTCCCCATTGGAGAGGAGATGGAGAGATTGGACGGCTTCTCACAGACCGGTTTACAGAACATCTCCAGGACACCTGAATATCAACCCCACTGACAAATTGCCAAATCTTACAACTCCCTCTAAATCTGCTGAGGACATGCAGGTCCTGGGCCACCTTCACCGTCACTCCCTCACCACTCGACGCCGGAGGAAAAACCCCTCATTTTCCGCCTTGGAACACTTCAGCCCCAGTGCATCAATGTGCACTTCACCAGTTTCCTCATTTCCCCTTCCCCCACCTCACCCAAGTTCCAACCTTCCAGCTTGGCACTGCCCTCATGACCTGTCCTACCCGTCAATCTTCCTTCCCACCTATCCGCTCCACCGTCCTCTCCGACCTAACACTCTTACTCCCATCTCCAAGCACCTATTGCACTCTCAGCAACCTTCCCCACAGCACCATCCCCCTCCCATTTATCTGTCCACCATCGAGGCTCCCAGCCTCATTCCTGATGAAGGGCTCCAGCCCGAAACGTCGACTTTCCTTTCCCTTGGATGCTGCCTGACCTGCTCTGCTTTTCCAGCAACACACTCTCCACTCTGACCTCCAGCATCTTCAGACCTCACTTTATCGGATGAGCCAATAGAGTGATGAATGGTAGATGGAGTTTAATTTAGATAAATGTGTGGTGCTTCGTTTCGGAAAAGCAAATCTTTGCAGGACTTACACACTTAATGGTAAGGTCCTAGGGAGTGTTGCTGAACAAAGAGACCTTGGAGTGCAGATACATAATTCCTTGATAATGGAGTCGCAAGTAGATAGGATAATGAAGAAGGTGTTTGGTATGCTTTCCTTTATTGGTCAGAGTATCGACTATAAGAGTTGGGAGGTCATGTTGCGGCTGTACAGGACACTGGTGAGGCCACTGTTGGAATATTGCGTGCAAGTCTGGTCTCATTCCTATCGGAACGCTTGGTGTGAAACTTCAAAGGGTTCAGAAAAGATTTACAAGGATGTTGCCGGGGTTGGAGGATTTGACCAACGAGGAGAGGTTAAATTGACTGGGGCTGTTTTCCCTGGAGTGTCAGAGGCTGAGGGGTGTCCTTATAGAGGTTTATAAAGTCAGGAAGGGCATGGATAGGATAAACAGACAAGGTCGTTTCCATGGGCTGGGGGAGGCCAGAACGAGTGGACATAAGTTCAGGGCAGAGAGGTGAAAGATTTGAAAGGGATCTAAGTGGCAAATTTTTCACGCAGAGGGTGTTGTGTGCATGGAATCAACTGAGAGAGGAAGTGGTGGAGGCTGGTACAATTTCAGCATTTAAAAGGCATCTGGCTGGGTATATAAATAGGAAGGCTTTATTGGGATATGTGCTGGTAAATGGAACTAGAATGGTTATGATATCTGGTCGGCGTGGACGAATTGGACCGAAGGTTCTGTTTCTCTGCTGTACATCTCTAGCACTCTATGACTGTAATTGTTTTCCACTGTCCATTTACAGCCTGACATTTCAGTCTATTTCCCCTGTTTACCTTGGTCAGTTCTCCTCTCAATCTCACGTAATTGGCTTTGCTTCAGATGCTCGGGTGTGCTTTATGGTCAATTGACATTTTGAATTCCACTATATTGCAATTTGTGTGACATCACTCCTTCAATCAGCTTCATCACCCAACGGTCGATCAGAGATTGCGACATCCCGAGCCATTTGCACAATATGCTATTCAAAGAAACACTGACAAAACATTCAAAGAGAAGCTCGGATAATATCACTCTTTCCATGATCCCAGATCATGCAAAGATTGCAGTCTGCCAAAATTGTCATAATGTCTATGTTACAAATTCCAATGAATTTCTGTTTAATGCAGGGATGATAATTGAAATGCTGCCCGACAGCCTATAAAAATCTCTTCTGCTTGTGTTTGTGACACATGGGACCCAGGATTCACATCCAGGCTGATTCAGCCATATCATCTGAGGCCAAATGCTTTCTCTGTAATACCTTTGTTATTGATTACTGTCAGGGTTACCCATCCTGCACTCCTATTCTGCCTGAGTTCCCACAAGGTTGTGAACCATTGAATATTTATGTTCCACCTTTTGTTCACCCTGTAACCACATCACTCTGCTGACTAAATCCCATTTATCTCTGTGTCACAAGTCTATTACCTTATTGCAGATACTTTTGCAATTCCAAATAAAAACACTATAATTTACTCTTTCCCATAATGTCCTGTCATAAACCGATTTGCTGATGTACTGTTTCAGTTAAACTCTGTCCGTTCCTGTTCCTTTCTGTTTGTCGTCAGCCACATTCCCATGCTGTTCCGAGGTTTCACCTTTTTTCTTTGGATTTGGAAAGCTCCTTTCACCTGAACCCTGTCCCTGCATCCTCTCTGTGAGTTTAGAGCCCTGTCCATAAACCTAGCGACATAATTGGCCAGGACACTGCTCCCAGCAGGGTTGTTTTTAATTCACTCGTGGGATGTTGCTGTCTCTACCTGGCCAGCATTTCATGCCCACCCCTGATATGCCCTTGAGCTGAGTGCCTTGCTAGACCATTACAGAGGGCAGTTTAGAGTCAAATCCATTGCTCTGGGTCTGGAGTCATATGTAGGTCAGATCAGCTGTCTATCGTAGATTTCCTTCCTGAAATGATATTGAGCATTCAGATGGGTATCCCTGCCAACAGCATTACATTCTGAATGAACAGTCTAATGAGAGTAATATTAGGCCATCGCCTGGCCCCCTGATAGCTCCCTTATCCCTGAGTACTAATGCTCGTGCACCATGAATCAAACCCTCTTCTTCTTGAACGTGATTTGATCCTGATACCTTCCTGCACTCTGGTGATATCACACAGTCTCACTCCTTGTGATATCTGTCACTGTGAGGGTCTAATTGCTGCCGGTGACTGCAGCTCTTGTAGTTACTCCAGATCCTGAGGCAAGAGAATTCTCCACTCCAGAGAGACGCAGCAGCACAGGCCAGGGATGGAGACTGGGATTTTCCAGATCGCCGTGGGACACAGTACTATTCTCCATGTGTAACCCTCATCAGTCTAATTTCCCATTTTGTCTATTTCTCTGTGTCCTGCAGGTAATCAGGACGGTTCTGATTCAACAAGCTTCCCAACTGCGAGGTGTTTCATCCATCGTCTCATTGAATGCAATTGGTCAGAAAGAGGGCATGGAGATCTGGTTTCTTCAATAAATCCTGCAGTGAGGTAAGATCACTCACAGTGAACAGAGCAGACCGAATTTAAGGGATCGAAGACATGACACAGATACAGTGTTAAAGGGTGAACACAGAGCCTGAAGGTCCCAGGCTCAATCTCCACTCTCTTGTTAACTTTCATCACTGCAGTTCTCAGCCGTCCTATGATAATACAGTAAGTTCACAGTTATCATTCCAGGTCTGTGCTGTCTTAGTGAACATCAGGACAACAGAGGGGAAAGCAGGTCTTCCTTAAGAAGGTGGTATTGAAACCTAGGATCTTTCTGTTCTATATTTCCTCTCTCACATTGTCGCTTGTCATGTGATAGAGTCACACATCAAGGCAAGACACCTTTTGGTCCATCTCATCTGCACCAGTGTCTTGAATGGTTGTAATTGCCAGAAAAGTTCCTATTTCTGTAACTTCCACCCCTCCCATTATCCTGCTGTATATTTGAAACCTACTCCAATGCTGACGACTCTCCCTATTTGTAAATTGCTCCAGTCTCGATAACATGCACATCTCAATAATCTCTATTTCTGTAGTTTCCCACAATAACTGCAGTCCATCTTGTCTCTGTAAAATCCTACAGCCTGGACCACAATACCCACCTATGTACCTTCCTCAAGCCCCAAGAGAACATGATATCACTGTAACCTACTGCAGGCCAGATCACATTCCTGTCTCCTGGCCCACAGCACTACACGACCTCTGTAACCATCTCCCATGCCTCCGACCTTCTTATCTGTGTAAACACCTCCAGACCCTTTTCCAGCAGGAACAACACTCCTCATATCTGTGTGCTCCTCCCTGTATCTCATAACACTCTCTTTGTGTAGCTCGGTGGCTTAGGGTGGCATCGCGGATGAGTGGTGAGCACCACTGCTTCACAGTGCCAGCGACACAGGTTCAATTCCAGTCTTGAGGGACTGTTTGTATAGAGATAGCACATTCTCTCTGTGTTGGTGCATGCGTTTCCCCCAGGTGCCCCGTTTTCCTCCCACAGTCCAAAGATGTGCAGGTCAGGTGAATTGGCCAATCGAAACTGCCCATTGCGTTAGGTGCATTAGTCAGAGGGAAATGGGTCTGGGTGGATTACTCTTTGGAGAGTTGGTGTGAACTTGTTGGGCCGAAGTGCCTTTTCCATACTGTAGGGAATCTAATAAAATCTAAACTCTCCCTCTGCGTTCCATATTACTGACCCTAAAAAATCCCTCTAACAATTAATCAGCTCCAAACCTCCCAATCTCTGTAAACTACGACGGCTCCAACATCCCTCCTTATTGGTGTAACCTCTTCCTGAAAACCCTCTCAACATGTGGAGACCCCACAATCCTCCCTATCTATGTAATCCTCTCAGGTCACTGCAATACTGCCGATCTGTAGAACCCAGTCCAATGCCTGTGACTCTCCCAATCCAGTTCCTACAAGAGCCCATATCTGTGTAACATTCTCCTGTCACTATCACCTACCCTGTCAATGTAAGCTCTTGTAGGATCTCCATTAATCTAACCATCTCCATAACATTCTCCAGGTCTTGTAGACCTATCTGAGTAAATCTCACCCTCATCTATAACCCTCCCTATGGCAGGAACCTTTCCACAGATTCATCGCCCTCTGGCTGAATAAATTCTTCCTGATCTCCATTCTAAAGGGTCGTTTCTTCACTCTGAGGCTGTGCTTTTGGCCCCTAGTCTCTCCGCCTCGAGGAAACATCTTCCCCCTCCCACCCCCGTCCAATCCATCCAGGCCCCTCAGAATTCTGTCAGTTTGAATGAGATCTTGCCACCGCCGCCTCTGAAAATTCGTTAAATACAGACCCAGAGACTTCATCTGCTCCTCATATGGCAATCATTTCATCTTTGGCTCTTTTTCGTAAAAATAGTTCTTGTACCCACTCACATCCTTTTTCCAGACTGTTAATGTACTACATGTACAGCGTGGTCCAAACACTGACCCCTGCTGAGTTCTCCTCGTCACCAGTTCCCATCGTGAAAACGACCCCTTTATACCTACTCTGTCTTCTTCTAATCAGCCAATCCTCTACCCACGCCAAGCATGTTGTTCTGAAACTGAAATTTCATTACACAAACACTGTTGGATTTGTTTTCCTGTCTGGCTCTGAACAAGCAGAGAAGATAAAAGGGAGGAATGGTTTGACGGGATTTTCGGAAACCTTTCAACAAGGTCCCATTGAAGAGGTGGATAAGCAATATTGGCAAATGTGGGATTGGAGGGAATGTACTGGCATGCATTAGGAATTTTTTAACAGCTGACTAAGGAGGAATAAATGGATTAGTGCTTGACTCCTAACTATTCACAAAGGGATTCGATACATTTGTTGGATGGACAATAACTACTGCTTCCATGTTTGTTGCTGACACAGAACGAGGTGGGAATGTGGGTTGTGTGGAGGAAGCAAAGGGGACGTAGACAGTCCATGAGGTTCCCTTGTACAAATTCATTGATGGGATGTGGTCATCACTTGCTCGGCCATTATTACATTCCCATTTGTAATTCCCTGGTGAAGGTGTTGGTGAGGGACCTTCCTCACCCACTGTAATCCTTTGGGTGTTCGGACAGATGCAGTGCTGGGAGGATGGAGCGTGGCTTGGAGGGCACCTTGGAAATGCTGGCGCTCCCGTGCACTGGGAGCTCCTGTCCTTACAGGGTATAGTGGTTCCGCATTTGTGAAGTGCTGTTGAAAGAGCCTTCCTGAGTGAGCTCTGATTTGCTTGTAGATCTTTTATTTATTTATTCACTAGTGGTCATGAGCATTGCTGGATGTATTGTTGATTTGGAGTTGTCCCTGAGAAGTTCGTGGTGAACTGCCTTCCTGAGCCACTGCACCAGCCGCTTGAACTGTTGTTATCTGTGTACCCTCCAGCAGGCGCTACAACACTCCTCACGTCTGTAACTGCGTACAGATAATGCAGTTCTTCCTGTATATGTGACATCCTTCTCTGCCAACAACTCTTATTGTTCATCAGAATGTCTCACCACCTCCATTGCCATCTGTGATAGTGATCTCTCAAATTTCTTCATTCATGTTTAAACCTCTGATCACCTATAACCTCTTCCTTTCTAAATTTGTAACCCCTCAGTATCTGTAACTCTCCATATAACTGTATTCAATGACAGCACAGGTTCCCTTCCTTAAATCTCTGTGAATTACAGCGGCTGGTTGTGCTAAATTGTTACTTTTCATCCTCCTTATCCATCTTAGCTCTTCCAGCCCGTACAATCCCACTATTTAGAATGCTCCCATCTCTGTACCGCCTTATGTCCTGGGGATCCTTGAATACTACGGGTGCTTCAAACATCTGTAACACCCCAGTTACTGCGAGTCTTCTATTCCTGTAGCATCCAACTGTCTCCAGTGCCACACAACACTCCCTGGCTGTCAATTTGCATTTGTTGAAGTCTTCACATCTCAGTAAGCAGCTCACAAAAAGCCCTTTCGACTCTACAAGGCTCCGTCACCATCTCTCAATTTCCATTGCCTCCCTCAGTGCCTGCAACTCTCCCTGCATCTTCCAGTAACCTGCTTTAGACACTGCAGGTCTACCTACCATCCCAGATAACCTGTTAAATACTATACAGCTCACTCAATCACTGCAAACAACTCTGCGCACTCTCATCCTCCTCTCTTCCACTGTCTTCCAGGCACAGCGGCGATCCAGTGAGGGTGCAGTGTGGAATGGGATGTTACACATCTCAGCTGAGGCTTGAGGCCTACCATTACCTGGGAGTCACAAAGGGAGAGAACCTGAGAGTGAGCAGCACAGAGCGGGAGAATATAAATCAGTAGCGAGGATCGAGGCTGACTGGGACTTGGAGTTGGAGAAAGCAGAGCAGGAGGCTCGAAATCAGCACCAACTCACAGAGGGAGTGACCATGTGAGGGAGCAACTTGGAGGAGGAGCTTGAGCCTCACACACCTGGGAGTTACAGAGGCAGCAAAGTGGTACGATATAAAAAAAGCACTGAGGATCGAGGCCTAATCGTGCCTGGGAGTCACAGAGAAGGTGACCCTGTGAGGGAGCAGAGTAGAGTGGGAGATGGAGGATTACACGTACCTGGGAGTCACAGAGAAGGTGACCCTGTGAGGGAGCAGAGTAGAGTGGGAGATGGAGGATTACACGTACCTGGGAGTCACAGAGACGGTGACCCTGTGAGGGAGCAGAGTGGAGTGGGAGATGGACGATTACACGTCCCTGGAAATCACAGAGATGGTGACCCTGTGAGGGAGCAGAGTGGAGTGGGAGCTGGAGGATTACACGTACCTGGAGTTACAGAGACGGTGACCCTGTGAGGGAGCAGTGTGGAGTGGAAGCTGGAGGATCACACGTACCTGTGAGTTACAGAGACGGTGACCCTGTGAGGGAGCAGAGTGGAGTGGGAGCTGGAGGATTATACGTACCTGGGTGTCACAGCAACGGTGACCCTGTGAGGGAGCAGAGTGGAGTGGGAGCTGGAGGATTACACGTACCTGGAGTTACAGAGACGGTGACCCTGTGAGGGAGCAGAGTGGAGAGGGAGCTGGAGGATAACACGTACAAGAGACGGTGACCCCGTGAGGGAGCTGAGTGGTTTGGGAGCTGGAGCATCACACATACCTGGGCGCCACAGAGATAACTTTCTCCTGCTGGGACCTGCCTGCACTGGGTTTGAAAGTAGTGCAAGAGCTATCACACAAAAGGCTGATAAATACACCGTTGTTAGCGACTGTCAGTTAATTAGTATAAGTTAGCAAATTTATTTTTGCAAATTTTGAAATAAGGGTTAAACAGAGAAATAAGAGGGAGGAGTGAAATTGTGAGCCAATATCATAAATTACCGTCAGTAAGCCATAGATGAATAAGGGATTTAAACATATTGTTGTTTCCCGGATGTTAACTTCATTCTAAGTCATTAATTAAGTTACTCCAGACATGTTGCATTTTAAGACATGGCAGATGGAAAATTTGTCAGATGGAAAATATGTTCTGTTACATTGGGAAGTCATAGTCCCTGCTCGTGTCCAAGATTAACAGTAGGTCTTGGAGCACTGGGTCCCATAGAGACTCTAAGGGACATCTGTGATGCTGAGAGGTGGGTGGATAGCATACACACAGAGCAGATCACCCTGCAGACACGACGGCCTGGAATAAGGAAGGGAATGGGGGACTAGGCAATCAAAGGGAAACAGTCAGGAATACAAGAATATCCTGATATCACCCTTCCCAGTTTGGAAGGTGATGAAGATGCGTGCGGCTCAGGGGAGGGCAGTCAGAGCCATGTTTGTGGCACCTCAAGCAGCCTGAATGTACAGGAGGGGAGGGAGAAGATAGGAGGGGCAATAGTCACAGGGGAGTCAGGAAAGTGAAAAAGGTGTCAGTGTTGCTGTAATTCTTGGATAGTGGGGTTAAGAACGTCACTGTGTCTGCAGGACATTCGTCTGGGGGACAGTGAACTGTCAAAGGTCATGTCCATGTTGGTAGGAATGACCTGGGTAGGAAGGGTAAAGTGGTCTGGGAATCAAAATTTAGGGAGCTAGGTAGATGGTAAGCAAGCAGGACCTCAAATGCCGCTATTCCCTGGAATACTCCCAGTGCCGTGTACAAGTGAGAACAGAACTGTGGGTTTTAGATAGATGAGAGTGTGATGAACGATGGTGCAGCAGGAAGGGCTTCAGATTCCAGGGACATTGGGACTAGTTCTGGGGAAGGCAGCAACTGTACAAGCTCTATGGGGTGAGATATGACAGAGCAGGGACTGAATTTCCCTGTTTAGGTGTTTGGGAAGGATTCAAAATAACTTGGTGTGTGCTTAGGATCCAAAAAGGAATAGTAGAGGAACAACCAGGATTCTCAAAATAATGGAGATGTAGTCGGTACTAATTTACAACAAACAAGTTTATCAGTGGAAGATGGATCAAGAAAGAAAGCTTTAATCTGAGGTTCTCTGCATGGACATAAATACTCAGAGTTTGGGGATTTCCAGCTGCAGTTTGGTGTGTGGAAATCTGATGTACTGATTACCAAGAGCTGGCTCAAGGAATGGCAGGACTGGGCGTTAAATATTGCTGGGTATAAAAGATTCCAAAATGATAGAAGGGAAGGGAAAGGATGAAGGTAGAAGTATTGGTTTAGGTTAACATTAGTTAAGGAGTCCAAGAGAAAGAGGATCCGTCCAAGGACAGAATGAATTTGGCTGGAACTACAGAACAAAAAAAAAGTATACAATTGAACTGTGAGGTACAGTCTGTCATCCAGCAACCAAAGAAATGATGGAGAGAATAAATATGCAGGATCATTTGAGAGCGATGACAATCCTACTGAGTAGTTATACTGAGAAACGCAATTTATCCAGATATTGACTGGGTTACTGGTGGTGCAGGGTCATGAGGGGCATATGTTCCTGGGTTATATGGAGGAGAGCTCACTTCAAGAGTATGTGTCCCGCCCATGTACTGTTGGACCTGGTCCTTGGGAAAGAGGTGGGGCAAGTGGATCCAGTGTCAGTAGGGGAACGTTTTAGGGCGCAGCCATCATTTTATTGAAAAGTTCAGGATAATGGTAGAGAATGATTTGCAATAATTGAGAGGGAGAAACATTAGTTGACTGAGAGCAGCCTGCAAGGGGGCAATAATAAAGCTGGGAACTTTTCAGCGAGGCCAGTGAAATGGTAGCTTTAAACAGTGTGAACCAGTTCAGATGGAGCTGGGATTATGGAGATGGGGCTGCAGTGTGACTATGACTGGGAACTGGATAATCAAAAGTTTTACCCATTTATGCAGGAAGGTTAAATAGGCCAACACAGTGAAGTAGCATTGTGTATAAAGGATGGGATCAGTATTATTGTGATGCTAATCAATTCACACACTGCTCCTCCCTGCCCTCTCCCATCATGCCTGCGGATTGATCCTTTTAGATATTGGTTACTTTTAAAAGCTTCAGAAAATAGCAGTATCGAGATGACTCTGTCCACTGTCTACATTGGACAAGAGGTAACGTTGTTTGTTAAAGCCCTAGCTATGTCTCCCCGGACAGTGTAGGACTTCAGCTGCAGAACCCGGCAGCTTATTGAAATGGTTTGAGAGATTCTGCATCTACTCCGCTTCCATGTGTGACTCCCAGATCCCGACCATACTCTGGGTGAAGTAGCAGCTTTCCTCACCACTTGAACCAATTATATTAAATATTCACTGCTGGTAACTGTGCTCTCCAACAGGAGCAAGATGTTATTTCCCTCTCTACCCAGGCCCCAGACAGCATGTGCACACCAATCGAACCTCCTCTCAGTATCCGCTATTCCAATCTTTCCTCATAACTACACTTCCACTGTCACAGGGTGAAGAATCTCCTCTGTACCCTCTCCAGTCCAATTCCATCCTTCCATGTAATAGGGTGACCAGAACTATACACAGTCCACAAGCTGTGACTGAGCTCATTATTGATACAGTTCCAGCATAAGCTTCCTGCTCTGAAATTCTGTATTTTAGCTCACAGAGGAAATAATGCCAATTGCTGCATTAACAAGATTATTGATCTGTCCAGCTACCTTCATTTATCCACCCACACAGACTATGCTCTCATTTATTGTACATTCCTCTCGATTGTTGATGTCCCCAAATGCCTTGCCTTGTACTTCTCTCGGTCGTTTGCTCCATTCACCTGGACCCCATATTTTCTGTTTTTAAACAGTCTGCCACAGGATCACTCGTCAAATCGAAGTCAGTCACATGCAGTTACAAGTTACTGCCTCAAACCGACACAGTCAGACTAATTACACACGATCTTCCTTGAACAAATCCAGACCGACTCTCTTGAAGGCCCTGAGACTTCCTCAGTAACCGTTTATCCACCGTCTCAAAATTCCAGCCTCGACCTATTAAGTCAGTCCCTTGCTCCACATTAAACAAAGTTGTGGTATTAGCCGTTCTCCTCTCCTACGGCACCATTCCTGCATTCAGTGAGGATTGGATA
Source organism: Chiloscyllium punctatum (assembly GCF_047496795.1). Taxonomy (NCBI): domain Eukaryota; kingdom Metazoa; phylum Chordata; class Chondrichthyes; order Orectolobiformes; family Hemiscylliidae; genus Chiloscyllium; species Chiloscyllium punctatum. The sequence continues at coordinate 41,051,180 of NC_092790.1, read as the reverse complement.
ATATGCATAACTATAAGGCAGGGGATTTCCCCCGGCTCCTTTTAACAGTCTGGAACATAGTGTTAGCCCTTTTTGAGGATTTGAACCTCCTGTATAATTCTCCGCTCCAAGTTTGTTCCTCCCAATATTTCAGACTGCATCCCTATTTTGATTCAGACAGACAGAGGCCTAAACCATCTTATCATTAGCCGAGTTTCATGGAGGGTTTCTCTCCACAAGGTTAAGTGCATTTTCTCATGATACCATCCCCGATTTGCTTCATTAACTACCCTCACTGTCCGAGTAGGTCTTCCTCTCATCTGACAATAACGCGATGATTTTTCCCTTTGTGATAACAACTGCCCTCTGCCTGGATATCCCAGAATGCACCAGCCTCCCTGTTCCAGGAAGTGTGGGAACTGAAGTTTCCGCCCAACAGTCCACACCAACCCTCCGAAGAGCAAGCCACCACCTTGGCCAATTCACCTGAACTGCACATCTTTGGGCTGTGGGAGGAACCCCCTCCCTCCCATGCTGATAGGGGGAGAATGTGTAATCTCAACATAGGCAGTTGCCCAAGGCTGGAATCGAACCTGGATGTCTGGTGCTGTGAGGAAGCAGTGCTCATCACTGAGCCACCATGCTGCCCTATACTGACTATATGCCAAGCAGCTGCCCTCTTCTGCCTGGCTGTGTCAATTCAGTGGGACTGAACCTACCAGAGAGGATGGTGATGTTGCCTGGGACATAGTCCTGTTCACATAATCTTTCTTTCCAGACAATATCTGATTGTTGCTTGATTATTCTGTGGGAAATATGAAAAAGATCAATTTTACATTTTGTATAGTGAAGAGTTAATATCACTTTATTTCTTACATATTTTAAAATGAACCCAACATCATTGTTTTTCAGTTGAAAATAATTGAAGTGAATAATCATTGATTTTCCAGAGCGCACACCTAACTATTACAGTTCAGTGACTGTAGTAAATAGCCAATTCATGTTCCGATCAGTGAACGCACCATCTTGCAAGCAGCAAAACTGTTGAAAATGACTTTGAGAAAAAGCTTGAATGCAGACACAGGGTTAATGGCCCTCACCACGACCTCCAAAACACTGGCCATCTCCAAAATCTGTCCAATGAGGTTCCAAACTTGAGCTGAGCAGTTACTCACACAATCCCTCACCATAGACTGGTTAGAGATACACCTGAACAACAGGGAGATGTGTGTGGTGCAGACTGGTCAATGGACTAGCACATGGCGCTGGTCCAGACGCAGTTCAACATTTGTAACAATGACCTGTAAACAACCATGTCTTGCAAGTATATCTCTTCTGTGTGCCTCCTCATCTCTGTAATTCTGCACCTTGCACTCGATCCTGAATGAAGGTGTCATAACGGTGCTGGGCTCCTGCAGCACAAGGCATCTTACATTGAATCGCTCATAAACGATATCCAGTGTATGTTAGCCCCACAATATCAGTAACCAAACAGAATTGTGCAGCTCCATTGATGGACAGTATGATGCAAGCCCAACGTCCTTGTGTATGACTTGAGCTGGAAATTTCTGTTTACATGTTTGCAGCATTGTTCTAACCATTAACAGCAAAGTCTCTTCACTGAAGATCCGACATCCTTTCATAATACCACATTTAAATTGTCCAATATGCACAAAATTCACCCATTTACTCCGTTCACTTTTAGAACAACAATATGATGAAAACAGTGCTCAACTCACAGTTAGTAACATTAAAATGATGAATCTCATTCCCACACCCAAGACCACATTATTATTAAGTGCAAAAACTTTGAAAATATGCAATTATTTTCCTTTGTATTAATGTTGTGAATTAATAGTCGACACTCCTGCTTCTCAGATGCTGTGCTTTTTCAGAACCACATTTTTTTTTACTCTGATCTTCAGCATCTGCAGTGCACACTTTCTCCCTGGCAATATTCAATGATAATCATTTTTGTGGTAACAATTTCACTGTGTGTTTGAACATGTTAGTCAGGTATGAATACATGTTGACTTGCTTATATCTATCTCAGAGCTCAGATAATGTTGTGTGTGAATGTCAATGTCTGTATGTTGCTCGGTATGTAGGCCATGCCTCTGAGAGACTGACAGGTTATCCCTTCAGCTGTTCCCAACAAGCAAGTTACGGACTGAACCCAAACAGCCTGAGCTCACAAAACCCAGCATAGTGTCCAGCATTGGGCATGTTTGAACAATATTTTTCATTTTAATTTATTCATAGAATATGATTGGGCCAGTATTTATTGTCCGTCACTTGTTGCCCTTGAGAAGGTGGTGCTGAAATGCCGCTCTAAACCACTGCAGTCCACATGTTCTCGTTAGACTTCCAATACCATTCGGGAGGGACCTTGAAACAGTGACACTGAAGGAACAGCAGTATACTTCCCAGTCATAATGGTGGATGGCTTGGCACAGAACGCGAACATGGTGGAGGTCCCATGTATCTGCTTCCCTTGTCCCTCTTGATGGTCGGGCTTCAGAGGTACGTTGTAAGGAATCTTGGTCAGGAATCAGGGTTGAAACTGCACTCACCCAAGGAAATGGGGGGTATTTCATCACACTCATATTCAACATGTGTCTTATCGATGGGGGACAGGCTTTCGGAGATCAAGAAGTGAGTTATTTCTGAAGGATTCCTCGCCCCTGACATATTCTTGTGGCCAATTAATTTACATACGTCAAAGTGTGGCGCTGGTAAAGCATAACAGGTCAGGCCACATCTGAGGTACAGGAGAGTCCATGTTTTAGCATAAGCCCTTCACAGGAATGGGTAATGAAATCATATGGTCAGTCCAGTTCTGGTTAACGGCAATCCGCAGGATATTGCTAGTTGGGTGTTCAGTGATGGTGGTGGCATTGAATGTTAGAGCATACGGTTCAATTTTCTATTGTTAGAGAAAATCATTGTCTGGCATATTTGTAATGGAAATGGTACTTGTCACTTTCAAGCACACACCTGCATATTTCCAGGTCCTTGTTGCATTTAGACAAGATCTGCTTCAGTATCTGAGTAAATCACGAATGACATTGAACATTGGCTAAAAACAATGGCAAACATCAATGGCAAACATCCCCACTTGTGAATTTACACTGTCGGGATGGTCATTTATGATTGGGCCTAGGGCAGACATCACTCTTATAACTCACTGATAATGTCCCTCTCTCTGATTTAGGAAGTTTGCTTCTAGTTCCTGCTGCTCCCGAGATGTTTAATAACATATCTGAATGGGATAATATTACAATATCTACCACAAGGAGTTGAGTGAGGACTTGGTTAGTTCAATCAGTTGGACGGCTAGATATTAATGTTTACAGTGTGGGTTCATTTCCTGCACTGACTTGGGTGACTAAAGGAATGTCCTACTCAACCTCTCCCTTTCTTGAGGCAGGATGACTGTCCGGTTAAACTACCACCAGTCGTCTCTGTCTAACAAGAGAGCAGCCCTATCATACTGTAGGAGTATGGTGACCTCCCTTTCCATTTCTGATTTACAGGGTTACCCAGAAACCCCGCCACTGGGGAACTGCTGCAGAACTGTCCTGGAACTGAGATGGCTGCTCTCCACCAACCCCAACCACCGTCGTGTGTGCCAAGTATAACTTCAGCCAGTGCAGGCGAGCCCTGTTTGCTCCAGGTTTGCCGTTAATCCTGGTTAGGACACTTGGTCAAATGCAGTTATGAAAATGTTAAAAGTGCAGTCACTGTCACCTCACCTGTAGAATTCAACTATGTGTTTTCTTGTTGTACATCGTTAAACCAAGGCTTCAATGTGCCCAAGGGATGAGTGGCCCTCCCGGAGCCCAAACTGAGTTTCAGTAAGCAGGTTGGTGCTGAAGAAGTGCTACTTGATCCCACTGTAGATTCCAATAACATTGCACCACTTTATTAGTGATATGGATAAGAGCAATGGGGCAGTCATTGATTGTCTGATATTTTGTCTGTGTGTGTACAGGACCCACCTGGATAGTTTCCCACATTGTCAGGTAGGTCCCAGTGCAATATCACTGCAGGAACAGCTTGAATGGAATGTTCTCAGGGCCCACAGCTTTTGCATTATCCCATCCCCCCAGCCACTTGGAGATACAAAAGAAAAATGAATTGAATTAGCTGACGACAGCCATCTGGAGGAGACTAAAACAGATCATCCCATTGATACTTCTGTCTGAACATTGTTGCGAATGTTTCAGCCTTATCTTTTCTATTGTTGTGCTGTCCTCTTCCATCACTGAGGAACATGATATTTGTAGATCCTGCTTCTCTAGTGAGTTGTTTGATTGACCACACAAGTCACCCTGATTGCATGTGACAGGATTGCAGAGATTAGATCTGATTTGTTGGTTAGATCTGTCTCTCACTGGCTGGTTATGCTATTTGGTGAGGAAGTGGTCTTGATTGGCAACGTCACCTCATTGTGAGGTGTAGCTGGTGCTGCTCTTGGCAGGTCGTCCTGTATTCTCCATTAAACAAGGGTTTATCCCCTGGCCGGGTGGTCAATGAGCATATTCCAGATAGTGAAAGTGAAAATTGTTCTGGAGCACAATTCTGCTGCTATTGGTAATGACTCGAAACACCTCACAAAGGCCAGTGCTGAGTTCTAGACCTATTCGAAATCTGTCCCGTTTAGCATGGTGATAGTATCTCTTACATGTGCGTGCATGTATGTGTGTGTGTATACTCATAAACATAAATGTGGGACACAGGAATACTATGTGTAGTAGTCACCATTCCCAATATGGTAATCGGTCAATGTGTCTGCAGCCAGTACGTTGGTGAAGATGAGGTCAAGTATGTTTCTCCCTCTCAGTCGTTCCACCCTGTCCTGGTGCAGACTCAGTCTCGCAGCTATGTCCTTTTGGACTCGATCAGCAATGCTACTGCTGATCCCCTCTTGGTGAGGTTTGAAATGGCCCACCCAGTATACATTCTCCAGCTCTGTCACTCTCTCAGTGCGTCCTCCAAGTGTTGTTCAATGTGGAGGGACACGGATACACCAGCTGAGGGAGGGGAGTCAGCAGGAGGTTTCCGTGTCAGTGTTTGATCTGACACCGTGAGGCTGAGGGAGGGGAGTCAGCAGGAGGTCTCTGTGTCAGTATTTGATATGACACCGTGAGGCTGAGGGAGGGGAGTCAGCAGGAGTTTTCCATGTCAGTGTTTGATCTGACACCATGAGGTGTTGTTATGTCAGATTGTTGATTGAGCAGTCTATAGGACACCTCTCCCAAATCTAGCCCTTGCCCCCAGACGTTAGGAAGGAGGGATTTCTAGGGTCTGCAGGGCTTTTTATTTGTGTCGCTGTCAACCAAAGGGCCTGTCCTGTGCTGTATGACACTGACTCTATTTCTCTCGTGATTGGACAATCCAAGGTCTCTCTCCTTCAGTCCCTCCCAGTGCCTTGTCTATTCCAAAGAATTCTCTAATATTTTCTCTATTAAGACATTGCTCAGTTCCATTTTTAAGCTATCTACGTGTACGTCTGTATCTTTCCTTGTCATCTCCTCCAGCTGTTACATCCGTCTGTGTCTCAGTAACCCTCCATATCACGACAATCTTTATATCATACTCCAGACCCATCTATCACGGCAAATTCTGCCAGCCCCTGCATCCCTCCCTATCTCTATAACTTCCAGTTGCTACACCTCTCCCTATATCCTGTGATTGAATTTAAAAATATGTCACTAACCTGTTCTAGCATGCACAGGCCACGCTATCGCTTGGCCATCTCTAGCCTTGCTTTCCTCTCTCTTTAACATCTCCAGCCTTGCTTTCCTATCTCGGTAACGTCTGCAACCTTGCTTTCCTATCTCCGTACATCTCCAGCCTTGCTTTCCTCTCGCTGTAACATATCTACCCTTGCTTTCCTATCTCAGTAACATCTCCAGCCTTGCATTCCTAGGCACCTCAATGAATTGGTTGCATATCTGCTCCTGTATTTTCATCTTTCTGGGGCTATAAAAAATATCCCAAGCAAGTGTGTTCTGTCATTGTTTCGATCCTAACCTTGGCGCATAAAACCTCATTTGAAGACACTTCCAAGATATTGTCCCTCCTAATTGCAGTAACTGACTCCTTAATTAATAACACAACACCGCCTCCTCTTCAACACCCTCTCCTGTTCTGCCCATATTTACAGTATAACAGAATGTTGAGTTGTTGGCCCTGACCTCCCTCAAACATGTCTCTGCAATGGCAAAAATATCACACCTCCACATGTCAACTCATTCCTTTATCACATTCGTCTGTCTGATAATATTCCCAGCATTAACGTAAGCTGGAATATAACACTTGGAATACTCTGTACCTTGCAGTTCTTCAGACATTCACTATTTCTTATCAGGCTGCTTAAACCATGAATCTAAATTGTAACTCTGGCACTGAATGAACATTTGTTAAACTGTAATTTCTTATTTTTTAAAAAAAATGTATTCATCAAGTGCAACTTTCCAGAATTGGGCAGTCAGCATCACATACAATGAGTTTCTGATGGTAAATTCCCCGCTCAGTGTGCAGAGGCGACAGCCCTCAGTCATGGAGAAATTGTGGACTGCAGTTGATAGAGATCAGTGTCGAAAAGTGAGGAGCTGGAAAAGGCAGCACGTCAGGCAGCATCCGAGGAGCAAGTGTGTTGATGTGTTCGGCATAAGCCCTTCATCAGGAAGGCGTTGGTGCATTCCTTCTTTTTTCATTCTATGATTCAGAGGACGTTGGGAACCGTACTTACTCAGGCAGGCAGCACTGTTTATAACATTGAAATGGAAAGCAGTGGATCAGTTGGTTGGACAGGGTGTAGAAAATTTGATGGGAAGTACAGACTGATTGAAGTACAAACATAAGGACAGATAAATGAGCTGGATCAGATGGGGTATACCCAAGGTTACTCCAGGAAGTGATGGGAGTGATTTGTGTGCCTTTGGCGATAACCTTTGCGTTCTCGTTAAGGTAAAAACAATGACTGCAGATGCTGAAAATCAAATACTGGATTAGTGGTGCTGGAAGAGCACAGCAGTTCAGGCAGCATCCAACGAGCAGCGAAATCAACGTTTCGGGCAAAAGCCCTTCATAAGGATGAAGGGCTTTTGCCCGAAACGTTGATTTCGCTGCTCGTTGGATGCTGCCTAAACTGCTGTGCTCTTCCAGCACCACTAATCCAGTATTTGCGTCCTCGTTGTCCACTGGAGTATTGCCAGATGATTGGAGAATGGCAAATGTTATTCCCTTGTTCAGGAAAGGGAATAGGGATAACTGTGGGAATGACAGAACAGTCAGTCTTACATCGGTGGTGGGCAAAGTATTGGAGATGATTCTGAGAGGCAGGATTTACTATTACTTAGAAAACCATGGTTTGATTAGAGGTACTCTAATGGCTTTGTCAGCAGCAGGTCATCCCTCAGAAAGCTGACTGAATTTCTTCAAGATGTGAAAAAACACGTTGATGAAGATAGACCAGGAGACGTGGTGAACAAGGCGTTTGATAAGGTTCCCCATTGTAGGCAAATTCAGAAGGTAAGGAGGCATGCGAAGCAGGAAAATGTGGCTGTCTGGATATGGACTTGGCTGGCCCATACAAGACAGAGCGTGGTAGCAGATGGAAAGTATCCAGCCTGGACATCAGTGACCAATGGTGTTCCACAGGGATCCGCTCTGGAACCTGTGCTCTTTGTGATTTGAATTAATGACTTTGATGAGTAAGTGGAATGGTGGGTTATTAAGTTTGCCGATGACATGAAGGTTGGCGGAGTTGTGGATAGTGTGGAGGGTTGGTATAGGTTACAAGAGGACATTGACAGGATGTAGAGCTGGGCTGATAAGTGTCAGATACAGTTCAACCTTAAAAATTGATGAACATTTTTTTGGAAGGTTGCATTTGCATACACAATACAGGGTTAAACGCAAAACGCTTGGCAGTGTGGAGTGACAGAGGGATATTGGGCTCCATGTCCATAGATCCCACAAAGTTGCCACCCAAGTTTGCAGGGCTGCTAAGAAGGTGTATGATGTGTTGGCTTTCATTATCAGGAGGATTGAGATTAAGAGCGGTGAGGTTAGTGCTTAGCTCTATAAAGCTGTGGTTCAACCACACTTGGAATATTGTGTTGAGTTCTGGTTCACTCATTTTCGGAAGTATGTGGAAGTCTCAGAGAGTGTGCAGAGAAGATCTACCAGAGTGTTGCCTGGACTGGAGGCCATGTCTTAGGAAGAAAGGTTGAGAAAGCGAGGGCTTTTCTCACTGGAGCGAAGAAGGTTGAGAGGTGACATTATCGAGGTGGACAAGATGTAGAGAGACATAGATAGAGTGGATAGACAGACCCTTTTCCCAGAGCGGAGTTGGCAATTAACAAGGGGCATAACTTTAAGGTGATTGGAGAAAGGTTTAGAGGAGATGTCAGTGGTAGGTTCTTTATTCAGAGCGTGGTGGGTGGGCGGAATGCACTGCCAGCGGTGGTAGTAGAGTCAGATGCATTAGGGATAGTTAAGAAAACTCTTGGATAGGCACACGGGAGTTAGTACATTGAAGGTTATGTCGGTTAGTCTGATCAAAGAGTAGGATAAAAGGCCAGCAAAACATTGAGAGCTGAAGGGCTCTTACTGTGCTGTACTGTTCTGTGCTCCAATTTTCACTCAGTTTGTGGATACTCATCAGTTGGTGATTATTTTAGGGAGTGAGGCGTGCGAGGGAGTGAGGTGTGCGAGGGTGTGAGGTGTGTGAGGTCAGTAAGCTGGGGTGGGTATTTAGACCAAGACTTCCAGTTTTGATGTGCATTTTTGCATTCACCTAAGTGCTAGCACAATATGCGTGGTTACCTAGAACAGACAAAATCCATCAGGTTCCGTTATCAAATTGATTCTTGGCTTTCTGTTTACTCCTGGTTTCTTTAGAAACATTCTGTTGGGTGTCCTATCAATTAGCATCTGACCATCCACAAACATGCACAATTTTATTTTGGTACTCGTGAATATGAAGGTACATTTATTGGATACAGTTTCAGAGGGTTCACTGTGAGACACAAGATGCTGCAATAGACTGTCAATTGTGAACGTTTTCACACAGTGTCTGGTCCAGGGGACAGATGTATGGACTCTGGGGGACATGCCAGATGTCATCACCATAAGTAACTTGTGCAGTGTGATTCTGACACTCCATGTACATACATCTGCTCGCTGGGCCAGGCTTTGACTGAAGATGAATTTGTAACACCTGGTTCCTGGTCAGTCAGTGGTATCGAATTTAGACAGCATTGATACCTCCACTGAGAGCAGTGATAGCCTGTTGGCTAGTTTCCTCCTGCTCAAGGTGGATTCCAAATGTCTCTCTGTGAGGGAAAGTTTGAATGACTGCCCTGACCCATTTTGGAAACTCTCTGGGCAGAGTCAGGAGCAGTCTCACTCAGTGCCACCGGCAGCTGTAACGTCCAGTAGCACTTTACCCGAATTCACCCTTTTGAAATCCACTTTTAATGTCGGTCATGATGCAAAGTGATGGGTTTACTGACCTGATCAATGATCAGGAGTTTGCCATGTTTGTGAATTGGGCAATAATAAGATATGAGCTACAATTATTCAACTGAAAAATAACTGCATCATCTCTGAAAACAATAAAATTAATTCGATTTGATGGAATTAAAATATAAACACCAAACAACCTTTTATGATACAAAAGTAAAGAATTACATTTTGTTTTGTACTGAAGAAGAATATATTGTCTGACTATTTTGGTGATCACAATTACACATTAAATCTCAGTATTCAAATGCATACATTGTCGGTCAATCATTTGCAAAATGGTTGAGCTCTGACTGCTTGAATATTCAGAGTGAGCAAATGTTTGAACAAGCAAATAGAATTATAACTCTTACACATTTAAATGTAACCAGTCAATTTAATTTCTCACCTGAAATGTGTGAGGTTCAGCTATTTGCCAACAATTCTATCAGTTTTAAAATAATGATGGAAAAGGATCTACCAGATCTCAAAGTTGAAGTTCTAAATTGGCTGAAGGTCAATTTTGACGGCATTAGGCAAGATCTTTGTAATGCTGATGGCAGCAAATGTTCGCAGGTAAGCGGACAGCTAGAAAATGGGAAGCCTTCAGAAATTAGATAGCTGGAGTCCAGAGATAGTATATTCTTGTTCGGGTAAAAGGAAAGGTGGAAGGTATAGACAGTGCTGAATGACTAAAGAAATTGAGGGTCTGGTTAAGAATAAGAAGGAAGGATATGACCGGTACAGGCAGGATAGATCGAGTGAACTCTTAGAAGAGTATAAAGGTAGGAGGAGTATACTAAAGAGGGAAATCAGGAAGGCAAAAAGGGGACATGAGATAGCTTTGGCAAGTCGAGTTAAGTAGAATCCAAAAGGATTTTACAAAGACATTGAGAACAAAAGGGTAAATAGGGGGACAATAGAGCATTCAAAGATCACCAAGGTGCCTTTGTGTGGAGTCACAGGTGATGGGAGAGATACTAAACGAGTATTTTGTATCAGTGTTTGCTCAGGAGAAGGACATGGGAGATGTAGATATACGGAGAAACAGATGGTGACATCTTGAAAAAAGTCCATATTACAGAGGAAGAAGTGCTGGATGTCTTGAAATGCATAAAGGTGGAAAAATCCCCAGGACAGGATAGATCAGGTGAAACTTGAAAGGGTTCATAAAAGTTTAACATGCATGTTGCCAAGGTTGGAGGGTTTGAGCTATAGCTGGAGGTTGAACAAGCTGGGGCTGCTTTCCCTGGAATGTTGGAGACTGAGGGGTGACCTTAAGGAGGTTTATAAAATCATGAGGGGCATGGATAGGGTAAATAGACAAGGTCTTTTCTCTGGCGTGGTGGAGTCCAGAACTAGAGGGTATAGGTTTCGGTTGGGAAGGGAAAAATATAAAAGAGATAGCGTTCATTAGCAGAAGAATTGAATTCAAGAGTCGTGAAGTGATGTTGCAGCTGTACAGGACCTTGGTAAGGCCACATTTGGAGTACTGTGTGCAGTTCTGTTCGCCTCACTTTAGGAAAGCTGTGGAAGCTTTGGAGAGAGTGCAGAGAAGATTTACCAGGATGTTGCCTGGAATAGAGAATAGGTCGTACGAGGATAGGTTGAGAGTGCTAGGCCTTTTCTCATTGGAATGGCGAAGGATGAGGGGTGACTTGATAGAGGTTTATAAGATGATCAGAGGAATAGATAGAGTAGACAGTCAGAAACTTTTTCCCCGGGTACAACAGAGTGTTACAAGGGGACATAAATTTAAGGTGAAGAGTGAAAGGTATAGGGGAGATGTCAGGGGTCGGTTTTTTACCCAGAGAGTGGTGGGGCATGGAATGTGCTGCCTGTGGGAGTGGCAGAGTCAGAATCATTGGCGACCTTTAAGCGGCAATTGGATAGGTACATGGATGGGTGCTTAAGCTTGGACAAATGTTTGGCACAACATTTTGGGTCGAAGGGCCTGTTCTGTGCTGTATCGTTCTATGTTCTCTGTTCTATGTCGATGTAACGGGCAACTTTTTCACTCAGAGGTTTGTACGTGTGTGGAATGAGCTGCCAGAAGAAGTGGTGGACGTTAGTACAATTGCAACATTTAGATGGCGTCTGGATGAGTATATGAATAGCAAGTGTTTAAAGGGATATGGGCTGAGTGCTGGCATGTGGGACTAGATTGGGTTGGGATATCTGGTCGGCATGGACAAGTTGGACCAAAGGGTCTGTTTCCATGCTGTATATCTGTTTGAACCTTTGACTGTAATTTAGAAATGACAATAATTTGACATGCACTATCAAATAAATAAATTGTTTATATTATTAAATTGTAGCATACAATAAGTTGAAAACTTGATATTTTTAGAATGAATGATAAAGAACAAAGAACATTCCAACACAGGAACAGACTCTTCGGCCCTCCTAGCCTGTGCTGATCCAGATCCTCCTATTTTCTGAACCTGCCACCTATTTTCTAAGGGTCTATATCCCTCTGATCCCTGCCCATTCATGTTTCTGTCTAAATACATCTTAGATAACACTATCGTTCCTGCCTCTACCACCTCCGCTGGCCACACGTTCCAGGCTGCCACCGCCTTTTGTGTAAAGAACTTCCCACATATATCTGCCCTAAACATTTCCCCTTTCATTCTGAATTCATGACCCCGAGTAATTGAGTTCCACAATATGGGAAAAAAAACTGTGTATATCTGTCTTGATTTTGTCGACCTCAACCTTCGGCTTTTTCATGAAAATAGTCCTAATCTACTCAATCTTTCTTCATAACCAGCACCGTCCAACCCATGCAACGTCCTGGTGAACCTACTCTGTACCCTATTCCAAGCATCCACATTCTTTGGTAATGTGGTGACCAGAACTATATGCAGTATTCCAAATGCGGCCAAATCAAAGTCCGATGTAGCTGTAACATGACCTGCCAGCGCTTGTACTCAACACCTGATCCAATGAAGGAAAGCATGCCATATGCCACCTTGACCACTTTGCTGACCTGTGTTGACATCTTCAGGAAAAAAATGGACTTGGACACCCAGATATCGCTGTAAGTCTATTCTCTCCAGGGCTTTTCCGTTTACTGTATTGTTCACGCATGAACTGGATCTTTCAAAATGCATCACTTCGCATTTGCACAGACTGAAATCCATCTGCTATTTCTGTGCCCATCTTTCCAATCTATCTATATACTGCTGTATTCTCTGACAGTGCCCTTCACTATCTGCTACTCCAACAATCTTGGTGTCATCTGCAAACTTGCTAATCAGGCAACCGTTTCCTTCTTCCAAATCATTGATATATATATATCACAAACTACAGTGGTCCCTGCACGGATCGCTGTTGCACACCACTGCTCACTGGTCTCCATTTTGAGAAATCCCCTTCCATAATACTCTCTGTCTCCTGTTGCCCAGCCACCTCTCTATCCACATGAATAAAACACCCTGAATCCCATGCGACATCACCTTCTCCATGAGCCGACCATGGGGAACCTAAAAAAGCCTTACTCCAGTCCATCAGTATCTTCTCCAGCAGCTTCCCTACCATTGCTTTCAGGCTTGCTGGTCTACAATTACCTGGATTATCCTCGCTATCCTTCTTAAACGAGGGGACAATATTAGAAATTCTCCAGTCCTCCAGGACCTCACCCATGTTCAATCATCCTGCAAAGATATATGTTAAAGCCTCAGTTATTTCCACACTCACATCCCTCAGTAACAAGACTTGGGGGCTTGTCTATATTAATACCTTTTAGAGTATCCAAAACTTCATCCCTCTTTATGTCGACTTGACCCAGAGTACTCAGAGATCTATCCCTAATCTCAAGACCCGTCATGTCCCTCTGCTTAGTGAATACAGATGCAAAGTCCTCGCTAAGAATCTCACTCATTTTATCTGACTCCATGCATAACTTTCTTCCTTTGTCCATGTGTGGGCCAAACATTTCTGTAGTTAACCTCTTGCTCCTTATATATGAAAAGAACTCTTTGGGATTTTCCTCAACCCTGTTTGCTAACGATATTTCATGACCACTTTTAGCCATCTTAAATCCTCGATTGTGGAAAGAAAATAAACATTTATTCGTGCGAGTGAGAACGAGACCTTTTCAAAGTGTTTTGTGCCAAAAAATATTTGAAATCCCATTCAGTGCAAATAAAAAGCAAGAGAAGGAATATCTTGGGAAGAGTAATTTTCAGCCACTGTCCCCCAAAAGTACTTCTGAGGTAGTAAAGAGTGAGGGATTGTAACAAGGGCTCGACAGTAACTATGGGTGGTTTGAACATGCAAATTGGATCAATTAATCAACTTGACAGTGATATCTGTGAATAAAGATTAATAGAGTGTATGAGAGATTATTTCTGAGAGCAGGATGTCATGGAACCAACCAGAGAATGGGACAGCATGGTGGCTCAGTTGTTAGCACAGCACCAGGGTCCCAGGATCGATTCCAACCTCGGGGGACTGTCTGCGTGTAGTTTGCACATGCTTCACCTCTCTGTGTGAGCTTCCTCTCACAGTCCAAAGATGTGCAGGTCAAATGAATTGGCCATGCTAAATTGCCCATAGAGTTAGGTACATTACTCAACGGGAAAATTGGAATGGCTGGGTTACTCTTCGGAGGGTCAGTATGGACTTGTTGGGCCGAAGGGCCTGTTTCTATACTGTAGGGAATATAATCTAATTTAGATTTGATATTATGTACCAAGGAAGGAATGATGGATGAGCTTTGCCTTGGAAGGAGTAACCACAACTTGCTGGAGTTTCACATTCAGACTGAGAGTGAAGACTGAGTCATACATGAGAGTTTTAGTGTTAGGCAATGATAATTAAACTGACCTAAGGAAGGATTCAGCCTGGATGGACTTGGGGGAAAAAGAACAGTCAAAGGAAGGAAAGCGGAAGAAATTGGCAATAATTAGAGAGATACTAAAGACTAAAGAGGAATTGCATAACGGAGAAAAATCATCCATATCTTCATAAGGAAGTCAAGGATAACATGAAGGCAAATCCCAGTGCATGTCTTTCTGCACACGTTAGTCACACTGGGGAGGATTGGGCAAGTCAGGGGCCTCTTCGTGTTATCTTTGAATTCTTACGTGATAAACCCAGATAATGTTCGAGGGACCTGGGTCAAAATCCTGCCACAAGTGTTGGAGCTTAAATTCAAATCTGGAATTAAGAAACTTATGGTGGTTATGAATCGATTGCCTAGAAAAACTCACCTGGTTCACTGATGTACTTTAGGGAAGTAAACTGCCATTTTACCATAGATTCACCTCTCTCAGGCTGAAGGCATTTCTCCTTATCTCCATTCTCAAGATTTTCTTTTGACTCTCAGTCTATGTCCTTGAGTCCTTTCTCTCTTAACAGTGGAAGCATCTTCCCAACATCTACTCTGACCAAGCAACCAGTATTCTGTGTGCTTCAATTAGAGCCCCCTTCATCCTTATAAACTCCAGCGAGTATAGACTCAGATACTTCATATGTTGAACTTTTCATTCCGAGGACCATTCTTGTGAAGCTCCTCTGAACACGCTTGGGGTAGTACATCCTTCCTGAGTTATGGGGCCCAAAACGGTACACAATACTCCAATGTTGTCTTATCAGAGTGTTTTCGAGCCGTGGAAATCCATCCATTCAAGTCATCGCAAAAGAAATATCATCACTGTATTTGCCTTTCTGACCAGACAGGCCACCTGAAATAATAATCTTACGATAGACAATAGTAAATTGTTACAAAAATGAACAATGATTAAAGCATGCAGCTTGACCAAAGTCTCTGTGCTCATCCACATGCTGCAGAAAGCAGACAGGCTGCAGCTACCCAGAGATGGTTTGCAAACAAACCTGACAGCTACAGACCATGTAATACATACCTGAGGTTGGACCTGAATGGGACAATGGAATGTCGCCTTTGGGCCATCAATGTGACAACCCCGGGTTGGATCTGATTGATCAGGGTAAATGAACCTGATCGTTCCATTTGCAGATTCTCCACACCCTCCCAAAAGGCGTGAAGACTTGGGAGGATAAGAATCACTGTAAAACCGTTCCGAGAGTGGTAACTCGAGAATACCCACTGAAAGATAAGATGCTTACAAGACCATCAGAAGAACAAGAGGACTTCACCAGGTTGAATCCGGTCAACTTCTGGTGGGGTGGGATGTGATCATCCAAAGTTCAGTTAAACCGTAAGATAGATTGTAACGTTTTTCATTACCTTATAATACGTTTTATTGTTCTCATATTAATTGTGTTCAATAAATAAATATCATTGTTTATAAGAGTTGACTCAGTTATTTTGCAGAATATAAGGTTTCAAACACACTGTGCGCCAGATGCAGCACCTTCCTAGCTACTGACACAAAATGCACATTTACCTTTGCACTTCAGACTTCTGAATTTTCTCCCCAGTTATAAAATAGTCCATGCCTCTCTTTTTCCTTCTAAAGTGCATCACCTCGCACTTTACCAAGTGTACTCCATCTGCCACGTCTTTGCCCACTCTCCTACCCTGTCTGAATCCGTCTGCAGCCTCCCTGCCATCTCAACGATACCTGTCTATCTTTGCATCATCTAAAAATCTCGCTGGATTGCCCTGAGTTCCGTCAGATGGATTATTCATGTACAGAGTAAAAAGTTGTGGTTCCCTTGCGAAACACCAGTTGTCATTGGTTGCTATGCTGAGAAGGACCATTTTATTCCCACTCTTTATCTTCTGACAGACAGTCAAGCTTCTGTACACACTCTGATACCATGGGCCCTGATCTTACTCAGCAGCCGTCTGTAAAGCACCTTGTCAACGTCCTTCTTGAAATCCAGACACATAGTATCCATTAGATTAGATTAGATTAGATTACCTACAGTGTGGAAACAGGCCCTTTGGGCCAACAAGTCCACACCGACCCGCCGAAGCGTAACCCACCCAGACCCATTCTCCTGCATTTACCCCTTCACCGAACACTACGAGCAATTTAGCGTGGCCAATTCACCTGACTTGCACATCTTTGGACTGTGGGAGGAAACCGGAGCACCCAGAGGAAACCCACGCAGACACGGGGAGAATGTGCAAACTCCACACAGAGAGTCGCCTGAGGCGGGAATTGAGGCGCTGGCGCTGTGAGGCAGCAGTGCTAACCACCGTGACACCGTGCCGCCCATTCGCTGTCCTTGGTCTCACCGACTTGTTACATCCTCAAAGTGTTCTAACAGACTCATTAGCATTAATTCCCCTTGATGAAACCATCCTGACTTTGCCCTAATTTACCAAGTATTCAGAAATGTCATCCTTCACAATGGATTCCAGGAACGTACCTACGACCGGAGTTAGGCTAATCAGTTTGCAATTTTCTGTCTTTTGCCTTATTCCCCTTTTAAACAGGGTGTCAGCGAGATCCAAAATGGCGGCGACCCAGTTGGCCTGAGTCTGCAGGGCTCTGCCCAAGACTTAGGCAAAGTGGAGTACCCACCCTCACCTCACCTGTTAAATTGCCAAAATAGCATTTGCCCAACATCCGTGGCCATTCTACATCAAAATTTAGCAGTCTGATGCTTTTTAAAATGACCAAAGGTGAAGGCTCTCGCAGTTCACAATAGGCAGGGACTTCTCCCCCATTACCCCTCAGCAACAGAGACGTCTGCGGCAGCCAGGGGGCCTGGCCTGCAGGGTACTGCCGAATCCCAGAGTTTCATCAACTCTGAGAGAAGATTGATGAGTCCGTTGAAGAGACGCATTCCAGGTTGGAGTCGATCTCGGTCTTGCTGCAAAAAAAAACGGAGAGATCGAGAAACTCGGGCTTCGTGTCGGGGGAGGCGGCCTCCGAGACCACTGCTGAGTCATCCATGGGTCAGGTCTGGGCTCTGGAACATCGAGTCCCGACCGTAGATGAACATATTGACGACCTCGAAAATCGAGCTCTTCGAAAAAAATATTCGTTTGCTGGGCCTTCCCGAACGGGAGGAGGAAGGGCAGCTTGTTGATTTCCTGGAGCAATGGCTCCCACAGCTGCTGAAACTGGAGTCGGAACTGGGCCGGGTGCGGGTTGAGCGGGTCCATTGGGTTGCTGTGCGCCGACTCATTTCGGACCAGTGCCCCCGCCAGGTCTTAGTTCAACTTCAACATTAGAGGGCAAAACAGATGCTGCTCGAGTCCACGAGAATGTTGGAGAAGGATCCCCCTTGCCATGATATACAAGGGCTCCAGGATAACGTTGTTCCCTGTCTGTGGTCCACAAGAGGAAGGCATTTGATGAGGCAAGGAAGCATCTGAAGGATTTAAGTATTCAATGTCCTATGTGATATCCGGCAATGCTATGCTGCAGTCATGGAGGATCTGCATATGACTTCAGATCACCGGAAAAAAAGTTAAATAATTCCTGGATAGACTGTAGGATTTGAACTGTATGAATAATGGATTTATTTTGCCCCCTTTTCTTTTTTTTCCTCTTCCTTTCTTCCTTTTTTCTCTTCTTTATCTTTCTGTTGTGATGGGGGAGGGGGCGATGATAGTTCCTTATCCTTTCTATGAACTCTTATCTATATCTCGTGTGGTTAATTTGATTAATGGGAGACGTTTCTGAGTTTTTTTTATTTAGTTGCTTATTACTTGCTGAGATTGTAAATTTGTAACTTTATATATTTTAATCTTGTGTTGTTTTGCAATGTGTATGGAGGTGTTGGTGGGGGTGGTCGCCCACTTTTAACTTCTGTCTTATAAGATGTTGAAATTTATTTACTCTACTTGGTAATGCCTGAGGTAAAAACAATGAGTGCAGATGCTGAAAACCAAATACTGGATTAGTGGTGCTGGAAGAGCTCAGCAGTTCAGGCAGTATCCAACGAGCAGCGAAATCGACGTTTCGGCCAAAAGCCCTTCATCAGGAATAAAGGCATTGAGCCGGAAGCGTGGAGAGATAAGCTAGAGGAGAATGGGGGTGGGGAGAGTGTAGCATAGAGTACAATGGGTCAGTGGGGGAGGAGATGAAGGTGATAGGTCAAGGAGGAGAGGGTGGAGTGGATAGGTGGAAAAGAAGATAGGCAGGTAGGACAAGTCCGGACAAGTCAAGGAGACAGTGCTGAGCTGGAAGTTTGAAACTCAGATGAGGTGGGGGAAGGGGAAATGAGGAAGCTGTTGAATTCCACATTGATGCCCTGGGGTTGAAGAGTTCCGAGGCGGAAGATGAGGCGTTCTTCCTCTAGGCGTCTGGTGGTGAGGGAGCGGCGGTGAAAGAGGCCCAGGACCTCCATGCCATCGGCAGAGTGGGAGGGGGAGTTGAAATGTTGGGCTACGGGGCGGTTTGGTTGATTGGTGCGGGCGTCTCGGAGATGTTCCCTAAAGCGCTCTGCGAGGAGGCGCCCAGTCTCCCCAATGTAGAGGAGACCACACCGGGAGCAATGGATACAAAAATGATATGAGTGGATGTGCAGGTGAAACTTTGATGGATGTGGAAGGCTCCTTTAGGGCCTTGGATAGAGGTGAGGGAGGAGGTGTGGGCACAGGTTTTACAATTCCTGCGGTAGCAGGGGAAAGTGCCAGAAGGGGAGGGTGGGTCGTAGGGGCGTGTGGACCTGACCAGGTCGTCACGGAGGGAACGGTCTTTGCGGAAGGCGGAAAGGGGTGGGGAGGGAAATATATCCCTGGGGGTGGGGTCTATTTGGAGGTGGAAGAAATGTCGGCGGATGATTTGGTTTATGCGAATGTTTGTAGGATGGAAGGTGAGCACCAGGGGCGTTCTGTCCCTGTTACGGTTGGAGGGGTGGGGTCTGAGGGCGCAGGTGCGGGATGTCGACGAGATGCGTTGGAGGGCATCTTTAACCACGTGGGAAGGGAAATTGCGGTCTTTAAAGAAGGAGGCCATCTGGTGTGTTCTATAGTGGAATTGGTCCTCCTGGGAGCAGATACGGCGGAGGCGGAGAAATTGGGAATACGGGATGGCATTATTGCAAGAGATAGGGTTGGAAGAGGTGTAATCCAGGTAGCTATGGGAGTCGGTAATGCCTGAGCCGAGGGCATGCCTCTGGCTGGGAGATGGTATGGTGTGATTATTGGAAGGTAGTAGTGCCTCCTATGAAGAAGGGAGAAAATCTCCTTCTAAATATGTTTTATATTATTTGTTTTTAAGAATAATTATTAGTTCTTTTGATTTAGCTGTTTTAAAGGGAGTTTTATGTATGAATCATGTTTGGTTTTTATCCAACGACTTTTGGGCGGGGACCTCCCTCCTGGGGTGTCTCGGGCTTGCTTGGACTATCATGGCTAGTCATTCGTTTAGGTGGTGCACCTGAAATGTCAAGGAGAGCCACTCACCAATCAAAAAGAAAAAGATATTATCAAGTCTTAAAAAAAGTAAGGGTGGATGTAGCCCTTCTCCAGGAGACACATCTACTTGATAAGGAGCATTCGAAGCTGCAACAGGGTGGATTTGGCCAGATGTTCTTTTCATCTATCAGCACAAAAAGTAGGGGAGTTGCCAATCTTAGTGGGAAGAATCTTCCCTTCCAAATGCTAAGCCAGATAAAAGATGAGTCTGGATGATATATATTAATTAAAGCCCTAATATATGGAGGGGAATATGGGATTTTGAATCTCTATTGCCTGCCGTAATGTAATGGAAGTGTTCCCAGTTTGGTGGCTCTTGGGCTGCACCACACTATTATAGGGGGAGAGTTTAATTGTATCATCGACACAGGGGTGGACAGAATACCTAAGAGCTCTGTGGGCATATGTTTGAGATCTAGGCAGTTGGCGGATCTGAGTAGGGAGTTGGGACTGGTAGGCGTGTGGTCATATCTTCACCCTGAGAGTAGAGACTACTTTTTATTCTTATCCACACACGTACCTTCCTAGAATCGATATGTTTCTGTCCCCTCGACCCTTTTGAAATCAATATTGTTTTGTAAAGTATGTAATATAACTATTTCCGACTATGCCACAGTATATATGGAGGTTAAGACTAGTGATGACGAGATAGCTTCCCGATATTGGCGTATGGACCCTTTCCTATTGAAGGATAGTAATTTCATAAAATATTTCTTGCAGGAATTTAAAACCTTCTGGGATATCAACTCAAACATGGCCAGTAACACTTCCATGATGTGGGAGACTGGTAATGCGTATGTGCGAGGCTTGGTTATCTCATATTGTGCGAACCTGAAAAGACAAAAGGGAGAACAACAAAGTCTGTTCGGGGCACGCCTGAAGGTGGGTTCGACAGCGTTTGTGGATAGACGCTCCATTATTAAAGTACAGCGGGTCCCAGCCCTTAGGGCAACTTTGAATCCCACACTTACTCAAACTGCAAAGAGGGAGATATTATTTGCGAAGCAGAGATTATTTGAATACGGTGACATGCCTGACAGGTATCTAGCATACCTTACCAGAAAGAAAAAGGGTCCCCAAGCCATTACGTCTATTAGAAAGAGTGCTGGTACCCTGAATTGTGATCGTGAAATGAGCAATGCAGCCTTTGGAAAGTTCTGTTTCAAATTGTATAGGTCAAAGAGCTGTGAGGATAGAACGAGGAAGATAGAGTATTCTTTTTTAAAAAAAACTGGCCCTCCCGGGCCTAACCTTGGAGCAGGTGTTGTTCTTGAATGTCCCCTGGCAACCCAGGAAATACAGGAGGCGGTAAGGCAGCTCCAGGGTGGCAGTGCCCCCGGACCAGATGGATTCCAGGCTGAGATCTATAAAGAATTTATTGGGGAATTGGCCGGGCCACGTATAAATATGTTTAATTATTCACATAGTCAGGGCTGCCTCTCGCCGTCTCTGAGAGAAGCAAATATTTCTCTCATTCTTAAGAAAGGAAAAACCCCAGACGACTGCTCTTCGTACAGACCTAAAGTTCTCACAAAAATGTTGGCATTAAGACTGGAGAGGGTTTTACCATTCATTATAAAAAAGGACCAGACGGAGTTTATAAAGAGTAGCAGATCATCTAATAACATTCGAAGAGTCTTAAATATGGGATAAGCCTGCCAGCAGGGAGTGATACTGGGATTAGTTATCTCCCGAGAGCCAGAGAAGGCATTTTATTCGGTAGAATGGCGATATCTCTTTTAAGCGCTGGAACGGTTTCATGTTGGAGTGGTCTTTACTGAATGGGATACAGTATTAATTAATGATCCCAAAGCAACGGTTTAAGTTCGGATAGCGTTAGCGTTGGGAGAGGTTGTCAGCAGGGATGCCCTCTCTCACCATTATTATTTATGCTAGTGATTGAGCTGTTGGCGGAAGCTATATGAGCCGATCCTAATACAATGGTTCCGAACATTAAATCGGGTAAGCACAAAATTACACTCTATGCAGATGGTGTCCTCCTTTTTTGAAATGATCCATTGACATTTGTGCCCTGCTCAATTCAAGTGGTTAAATAACTTGGTATGTTCTCAGGTTATAAAATCAATTTAATGAAAGCAGAGGCCATGCTGCTGTGAGCTCTTGTCAGTATATCCAATTTTACAGATGGATCCCGTTTCCCCTTTCGGTGGTCACTGGGAGGTTTTCTTCACTTCAGTATTTTTAATACTCCGGCATTCGGTCAGCTATATAAAGCCAATTATACACATTTATTTGAGAAAATATCACAGGACCTTCAATGCTGGGAAGATTTCCCGATATCCTGGATAGATAGAATACCTTTGGTCATCATGAATTTCCTACCTCGCCTTTTATACGCTATTGGAATGCTCCCACTGATGCTGCCGAGACAGGCACTGTGTCAGCTTTATGGTTGGCTCGGCTCCTTTATTTGGAGTCATAGAAGGCCGCTTATTAAATTAGAAAAGCTGCAGCTTCCACAAGTAAGGGGTGGGCTGGATTTTCCTGATTTTAGGAGGTACCAATTGAGCTCTCTATTATCCTACATAGCTGATTGGATCTCTTGAGAACCACAATCAATCTGGTTACATATTGAAGCCTGCCTAGCAAAATATCCCAAAATCAATCTACTATTTATGGACAATATGAGAGTTATTCCGGATCATTGTATACATTCTATTAAATTAAATACAATCAAAGCTTAGAGGATAATGCAACAGGATGAGGGTAAGCTACAAAAAAAACCTCCATTATACTCCTATAGAGGGAAAGTTGGGATTCCAGCCACGGCTGAGTGATGCTGTCTTCAGAACCTAAGAGTGCAAAGGTATCTCCTGTTTGGGAAATCTGTTCGATGGGGATATCATGATGGGTTGAATGGAAACGCAGGGTATTATTTCAAAGGAGAGATTGGCTTGAGGCACAGAGGAATCGAAGAACCGGGCACCTGGATTACAAAATAAAACCTTTAGATGTACATCATTTTTTTAGGGAGGTAAGTTAAATGCTGAAAGTTTCTGAAACAGAATACATTTAAAAGTAGGGAATATTTTCTACAGCTCTACAAGGGAACAGTTTGACGACATGGAAAGTGCTATAAGAACAAAATATGAAATGCTGTCCAGAGAAGATTCATTCAGCTGACTCTTGTGAGGATCGTTTATTTCAAGAGGAAATCTTGAACTGACTGGCCCTGGATCTACTGGGGTTTAGGCGAACAACCTGTGATCTTGTTTAACCCCAGAATATTCCAAGTAGTCTTTGCAAGTTGAATTCTGAAACAATATTTCAGCTTGTGTGAGAGATTACCATAAGAGAATGGACTGTAAAACTGAAGAACATCTCAGTGAAAAAGGTGGTGATTTGATGTAATCCTCTCAATGTGTTGTGTCTTTGTGGAACTCTCTTCCCAGAGAGTGATGAGGGATAAGACATTGAATATTCCTAAGACAGATTCCTAACTAAGTATGACGCACTAACGTTGTAAAGGCGAAGGAGGAATGTGTGATTGAGGCCACAATCAGATCATCCATGATCTTATCGCATGATGGCGTTGTTTTAATTCCTTACCCCTGATGCTAGTTTCTACATTTCTGTTGTTTGTAGATACTGAAAAGAATATGACACAGTTCTCATGAACATGAAGACTTTTCCTTTCAGATTATTGGGCACAGCTTTCCATATGTGACTTTTAAACGGCACTTAAAAGCACTCAGGGAGGATTCATGATGTTGTAGAGTAGCCAGGAGCATAGGACAAAGGGAAAGCCTCGCTGGAAACTGTTTTAGAAATCAGCTTAGATCGAATGGATAACTTTAACAATGCAGATTCCTTTTAGCTGTTCTTGTGAAGTACGTTTCAATGGCAAGGTCATCATTTTGTTGCCTGTGTTTAATTTCTGATCAGAATATGGTGATAAACCCCAGGGGTTCTTGTCGCGCAGGAACACTAACAGGCATGTTACAAAGAGAGAAATGGGGTTCTTAACAATTTGATAGTGAAGGGAGAAAGATATCGCTTCAAATCCTGTGTGGCCTTGGAGATTATATTTCTCACTATTTGATGCCCACAAACTATGGAAATGGTGAGACCACATCCTCTGTTTCCAACAATTAAAGTGACAGAGTCATACAGCATACAAACCGGCCCTTCAGCCCAATGCAACTACGCCAGCTAGAAAACACCAAACTACATTATTCCCAGTTACCTGAAGATCTATAACCTACTATTCCCTGGCATTTTGCGTTTAAATGCTGCGTTACCAAGCATCTGCGAGCTGAGCTTTTTTGTTCTTCCAATATATGCACGAAATGGTTTCATGGAAATAGATGACACAACATCAAAGACAGCGACAAACTCATCAGATCAACAAAATGTCCTCGTTGTTTAATAATTATTAGAAAATCGGATTGTCTTTTCAGTTCGTTTGTGATTTTAATGGAGCGACACCAGCATTAATTACACTTGAGAAGTTCCCGTCCAGTTGACGTTGGTCCATCCAAGTGGCTGTTGAGAGGGAGTGCTAGCAGTGCATCTCATGTGCTGGTTTCACTGCGAGTAAATATTACTGGTGATGGATGGTGTGTTAAACAAGCCACCATGCTGTGAGGAACAGCTCGCAGGGTAACAGACTCTTTGTCAATACGAAGTTATGGGAAGGAATTTATTAGTCTTAAGAGAACAACCTTACACGAGAAGTCGATAAAATAATGAAATGAAGTCTGTTTCTATGTTATTGGTGATCTTAAAATAATGGCGTCAAACAGCTGGAATAATGTTGATGCTGTTGTTGGACGATTCTTGCACTGAGCATGTGAATTATCCTGGATGGGTTCAGCGATAACTGGGCTGTCCTAGGTTGAGTAAGTGCTGCTACTCCATGGGATGATGCTTGTTTGTAATCTCGCCACTTACTGTGCACAGTTCGATTTAACAAACCTACATGTCCCATTGGTTGCTGCATCAGAATATACCAAAGCTTTCATGGTTGCCACCACATATAATCACATAATAAAGACAAGGCCCATCGAGTTTGCACATGGACTGAACCTCTGGGCTTCTCACTCCTTGTTTGTACACACTCAATGCAGTTGCAAGGACACTGTGCTCAGGGACACCCACCCAGCCCATGGCCTGTCCCTCCGGGCTGCTCACTCCGTGTTTGTACACACTCAATACTGCTGCAAGGACACTGTGCTCAGGGATACGTACCCAGCTCATGGACTGTCCCTCTGGGCTGCTCACTCCATGTTTGTACACACTCACTTTGAGCTGACTTGAATGCTCACAAAATTATTGCCTTACCTCACCCCGGCTTTAGCAGTGTTACCTCTCAGCCAGAGCTACCAAGCTCACCCACCTGCTGTATTATCTTGGTGTTTAGTGCAGGCACAAACCCAGGAAGCTTGGTATCATTGTCCACAGACAGTGAGTCAAGGGGAGTCTCAGATATCAGTCCGGGAGCTTGGACATGGTCAGTCTGTCTCTCGTGGTTGTTAGGGTCAGGATTCTTCCGCTGTGAGGAGGGGTGAGGAGCTGAATGCTGGGAGACCCCAATCTCGCTTGGCTCTTTCTGCCCTATTTCAGGATGGTTCCTTCTGAAATGTGGGAATTACCAAGAAAGATTAGGGAAATGGAAGTGTTTGGTACAGCTGATAGTGCTGATACAGCTGGGGGAAAGGTCGCGAGGTATCCTGAGTGAGTGTGTAGGCAACGAAGGGAGAATTGCGGAGAGTTGGGGAGTTGGATGGAGAAGAGGTTAGAGAGAGACCAAGAGAAGGTGCTGCATCCAGTGAGAGTGGGGGAACATCAGCCTTGGTGGGAGGTGGGTGCAGTAACACAGAAAGTGAGGGTGAGTTCACACACGTCAGATGGTGGCACTTACCCTGGTAAAGTGGAGAAGGTCACTGACCTCCTTCCTACACTGCTGGGCATTCACCCAGAAGGCTGGCATCTCATTCACCCAGGGGTCCCCATCGGACCAAGCTGGCAGGGTCTGGTGTCATGGCCTCCCCTGCCAGTCCTGTAGGAAGATAATGTCCTCTCCTGCATCATGTCATCCACCAGAATCTCAGGGGCTTGGCCAAAAAGTCTGGCCCCCGTTTTACCCCCCCTGCCTTGTCCAGGGCAGTTTTGGATTGCCAATCCAAGAGTGTAATGGCTTTTTAAAGATGCCACCTGTAACAGCGAGGCCTGTGCATTCTGAGATATCCAGGCAGCAGGCAGTTGTTATGATGAAGGGGAAACATCATAGCGTTCGTGTCAGATGGGAGGAAGAGCACGTGGGCAGGGATGGTAGTTAATGAGGCAGATTGGAGATGGTATCATGAAAAAATACACTTCACCTTGTGGAGAGAATTCCTCTGTAAAAATCGACTAAAATAAGACTTGAACAAATCATAAGATGGTTTAGGCCTCTGTCTGTCTGAATGAAAATAGGGATGCAGTGTGAAAGTATTAGGAGTAAAGAGCTTGGAGCAGAGAATTAAACAGGAGATTCAAATCCTTAAAAATGGGCAACACAATGCTCCAGACTGTTAAAAGGATCTGGGGAAAATTCCCTGCATTATAATTACCTCCATTATCCAATCCTCACTGGATGCAGGGATGGTGCCGGAGGCCTGGAGAACAGCTAACACTGCAGCATTGTTTAATGTGGAGCAAGGGACTGACTGAATAGGTCGAGGCTGGATCTCTGAGACAGTGAATAAACGGTCACTGAGGAAGTCCCAGGGAGTCTAGGACAGTCGGTCTGGATTTGATCAAGGAAGGTCGTGAGCAATTCATCTGACGGTGTCGGTTTGAGGCACTAACTTGTAACTGCATGTGACTTACTTGGATTTGACGAGAGATCCCATGGCAGACTGTATAAAAACGGAAAATATGGGGTCCAGGTGAATGGAGCAAACAACCCAGAGAAGTGCAAGGCAAGGCATTTGGGGACATCAACAATAGAGAAGAATGTACAATAAATGAGAGTATGGTCAATGTGGGCAGATATGTGAAGGAAGATGGAAACATCAATAAACTCATTAATGTAGCAAATGGCATTATATACTCCATCAGACAAAATACAGAATTTCAGAGCTGGAAGCTTATGCAGAAACTGTATAAATAATGAGTTTAGGAACAGCCTGGGGACTGTGTGCAGTTCTGCTCACCCCATCACCTGGAAGGATGGAATTGGACTGCAAAGGGAACAGAGGTGATTCGTTACCCTGTGATAGTGGAAGTGCAGTTATGGGGAAATATTGGAACGGAGGATATTGAAAGGAGATTCGATTCGGGTGCACATATTGTCAAGAGCCTGGGTAGTAAGGGAGAGAACATGTTGCTCCTCTTGTTACCAGCGGTGAATATTTAATATAATTGGATCAAACATTAGTGAAGTGGTGATAAAAGCTGTTACTTCACCCAGAGTATGGTAGCGACCTGGGAGTCACGTATGGAAGCGGAGTACATGAAGAAATTCTCAAACCATTTTAAAAAGGTGCCGGGATCTGCAACTGAAGTCCTATCGTATTCGGGGAGACAGAACTAGGGCTTCAAAAATATTATTACATCTTGTCCAATGCAGACAGTGGACAGAGTGGTCTCGTCTATACTGCAATTTTCGGAAGTTTTCAAATGTTACCAATATCTAATAGGATCAATACGCAGGGATGAGGGGAGAGGGCAGGGAGGAGCAGTATGTAAATTGATTAGCATCACAATAATCGCATCCTTTAAACACAACGCTACTTCACTGTGTTGGCCTATTTATTCTGCCTGTAGAAATGGGGAAAATCTTTGATTATCCAGTTCCCACTCATGGTCACACTGCAGCCACATCTCCATAATCCCAGCTCCATTGGAACTGTTTCACTCTATTTAAAGGTACCATTTCACTTGCCTCGCTGAAAAGTTCCCAGCTTTATTATTGCCGCTGCGAAAGTTGCTCTCAGTCAACTAATGTTTCTTACTTTCAATTATTGTATATCATTCTCCATCATCATCCTGAACGTTACAATAAAATGATCGCTGCTCCCCAAAACGTTCCCAAAACTGGATCCACTTGCTCCATCTCTTTCCCAAGGACCAGGTCCAAAAGTACATCTTCTGTTGGGCTGAACACATACTCCTGAAGTGAGCTCTCCTCCATGTAACCCGGGAACGCATGCCCCTCATGACCATGCACCACCAGTAATCCAGTCAATATCTGGATAAATGAAGTTTCTCAGTATAACTAATCTGTAGTATTATCATCGCTCTCAAATGACCCTGCATATTTATTCGCTCCACCCTTTCCAATGGTTGCTGGCCGACAGACTGTACCTCACAGTTTAATTGTACACTTTTTGTTCTGTTGCTCCAGCCAAATTTATTCTGTCCTTGGACGGATCCTCTTTCTCTTGGATTCCTTAACTAACATTAATCTAAACCAATACTTCTACCTTGATCCATTCCCTTCACTTCGATCATTTTGGAATCCTTTATACCCAGCAATATTTAACACCCAGCCCTGACAACCTTGAGCCAGCTCTCGGTGAGCAGTACATCAGATTTCCACACACTAATCTGTATCTGTAACTCCCCAAACTCCGAGTATTCATGACCGTGCAGTGTACCTCAGATTAAGGCTTTCTTTCTCACTCTATCTTCCACTGATAAACTTGTTATAAATTAGTACCAATTACTTCTCCCATTATATTGAGAATCCTGATCGTCTCCTCTACTATTCCTTTTTGGATCCTAAGCACACGCCAATTTATTTTCAATCCCTCCCAAACACCCCGTAACAAATTCAGTCCCAGTTCTGTCACGTTAGCCCATCCAGCTTGTACAGTTGCTGCCTTCCCCAGAACCAGTCCCAATGTCGCAGGAATCTGAAGCCCTTCCTGATGCACCATCATTCCAGTCACACTCTCATCTCCCTAAAACTCAGAGTCCTGTTCTCACTTTTACATAGTATTGGGAGTATTCCAGGGATTGCTACATTTGAGGTTCCACTTGTTAACCATCAACCTAGCTCCATAAATTCTGATTCCCAGACCACTTCACCCTTCCTACCCAGGTCATTCTACCAACATGGACATGACCTTTGTGCTCACTGTCCCTCAGACGAATGTCCTGCTGACACCATAACATTTTTAACACCACTATCCTGGAATTACA
Source organism: Chiloscyllium punctatum (assembly GCF_047496795.1). Taxonomy (NCBI): domain Eukaryota; kingdom Metazoa; phylum Chordata; class Chondrichthyes; order Orectolobiformes; family Hemiscylliidae; genus Chiloscyllium; species Chiloscyllium punctatum. The sequence continues at coordinate 41,022,214 of NC_092790.1, read as the reverse complement.
GACACACTGACACCTTCTTCACTTTCCTGACTCCCCTGTGCCTATTGCTCCTCCTTCCTTCTCCCTCCCCTCCTGTACAGTCAGGCTGCTTGTGGTACCACAGGCATGGCTCTAACTGCCCTCCCCTGAGCAGGCAACAACTTCATCAGCTTCCAAACTGGGAAACTGAATTGGGATGGACACGTCAAGCTATTCCTGGATCGCCTGGCTGTTTCTCTTCGATTGCCTAATCCACCGTTCGCTTACTTATTCCAGGCTGTCGTGTCTGTAGGGTGATTTGTTCTGTGTGCGTGCTATCCCCATAACTGTCAACATCACAGAGTCTCTAGTCACTGTCTGAGCTAAAAGACCCCGTGTTCATCAAGGACACAAGCGGGACTAAGACTTGCCAATGTAACAGAACATATTTCCCATCTGACAAATATGTCTTACCATGACGTAAAATGTAAAAAGTCCAGAGTAACTTACTTAATGACTTAGAAAGAAGTTTACATCCAGGGCATAACAATATGGTTCATCTTCAACTGTGGCTTACTGAGGGTAATTTATTATATTGGCTCAGAATTTCACTTCTCCCTCTCATTTCTGATTTCAATCCTATCTTCAGAAGTTAAAACATACATTTCCTGACTTACAGCAACTAACTGACAGTCACTAATAATGGTTTATTATCAGCCAATGATCTTACAGCCTTTTGTGTGATGGCTCTTGCACTTCTTTCAAACTCAGTGCAGGCAGGTCCCAGCAGCAGAAGGTTATCACTGTGAATCCCAGGTACGTGTAATCCTCCAGCTCCCTCTCCACTCTGCTTCCTCACAGGGTCACCGTCTCTGTGACTTCGAGGTACGTGTAATCCTCCAGCTCCCATTCCACACTGCTCCCTCACAGGGTCACCGTCTCTGTGACTCCTAGAAACGTGTAATCCTCCAGCTCCCATTCCACACTGCTCCCTTACAGGGTCACCGTCTCTGTGACTCCGAGGTACGTGTCATCCTCCAGCTCCCATTCCACACTGCTCCCTCACAGGGTCTTCGTCTCTGTAACACCCAGATACGTGTAATCCTTCAGCTCCCACTCCACTCTGATCGCTTACAGTGTCACTGTCTCTGTGACTCCCAGGTACGTGTAATCCTCCAGCTCTCACTCCAGTCTGCTCCCTCACAGGGCCACCGTCTCTGTGACTCCCAAGTATGTGTAATCCTCCAGCTCCCACTCCACTCTGCTCCCTCACTGTGTCACAGTCTCTTTGACTCCCAGGTACGAGTAGGCCTCGATCCTCAGTGCTGATTTATATTCTCACGCTCTGTACTGTTCATTCTCGGGTTCCTTCCCCTTGTGACTCCCAGGTAATGGTAGGCCTCAAGCCTCAGCTGAGATTTATAACATCACATTCCGCCCTGCTCTCTTACAGGATCGCCGTTGTTCCAGGAAGACTGGAAAAAAAGAGGATTAGATAATGCAGAGGGTGTTACAGTGATTGAGCGAGCTATGTGGGATGGAACAGGTTATCTAGGGTGCTAGGTAGACCTGCAGCAATGAAAGAAGTTGGCTGTAAGATATAGCAAGAATTGCAGACAGTGAAGAAGGCAAAGGAAATAGACAGATTGTGGCTTGTTCATGATGGTGCTTTGTAGAGTCTAAAGGGCTTTTTCTGAGCTGCTTAAAGAGATTTGTAGACTTCAAAAAATACAAATTGAGAGCCAGCAAGTGTTGTATTGTACTGGAGACTCTTAGATATTACAGAGTTACGAGTTGCAGTAACTGGGGGGAGTATAAACTTTTGGAGCTTTGGTGGTGTTCAAGGACCCTCAGGACATGAAGAGGTGCAGAGAATGGGAGCATTTCAAATAGTGTGATTGTAGGGGCTGGAAGTCCTGAGATGGATGAGGAGGAAGAAAAGTGCCAATTTAGCACACACAACCATTGTAGAACATAGAACATAGAACAGTACAGGCCCTTCAACCCAAGATGTTGTGCCAACCATTGATCCTCATGCATGCACCCTCAATTTCTGTGACCATATGCATGTCCAACAGTCTCTTACATGTCCCCAATGACATTGCTTCCACAACTGCTGCTGGCAATGCATTCCATGCTGTCACAACTCTCTGTGCAAAGAACCCACCTCTGACATCCCCTCAACACTTTCCTCCTACGCGCTTAAAACTATGACCCCTCGTGTTAGTCATTTCTGCCCTGGAAACAGACTCTACTATCGACTCTATCTATGCCTCTCATTGTCTTGTATACCTCAATTAGGTCCCCTCTCCTCCTCTCCTCCAATGAAAAAAGTCCGAGCTCAGTCAACCTCTCTTCATAAGATAAGCCCTCCAGTCCAGGCAGCATCCTGGTAAACTTCCTCTGAACCCTTTCCAATGCATCCACATCTTTCCTATAAAAGGGAGAACAAAATTGGACGCAGTATTCCAAGTGCGGTCTAACCAAAGTTTTATAGTGCTGAAACAAGGGCGGCACGGTGGCACAGTGGTTAGCACTGCTGCCACACAGTGCCAGAGACCTGGGTTCAATTCTCCGCCTCAGGCGACTGACTGTGTGGAGTTTGTACATTCTCCCCGTGTCTGCGTGGGTTTCCTCCGGGTGCTCCGGTTTCCTCCCACAGTCCAAAGATGTGCAGGTCAGGTGAATTGGCCATGCTAAATTGTTAGGTATGGGGTAGATGTAGGGGTATGGGTGGGTTGCGCTTCGGCGGGGCGGTGTGGACTTGTTGGGCCGAAGGGCCTGTTTCCACACTGTAAGTAATCTAATCTTAAAAAAAAAGATCTCACGACTCTTAAACTCAATCCCCCTGTTATTGAAAACCAAAACACCATATGCTTTCTTAACAACCCTATCCACTTGGGTGGCCATTTTAAGGGATCTATGTATGCGCACATCAAGATCCCTCAGTTCTTCCACACTGCCAAGAATCCTATCCTTAATCCAGCACTCAGCTTTCAAATTTGACCTTCCAAAATGCATCACCTCGTATTTATCCAGGTTGAACTCCATCTGCCCATCTCTGCATTCTGTCAATGTCCCGCTGCAGCCTACAACAGCCCTCTATACTGTCAATGACACCTCCAACCTTTGTGTCGTCTGCAAACTTGCTGACCCATCCATGAGTCCCCTCATCCAAGTCATTCATAAAAATTACAAACGGTAGAGGCCCAAGGACAGAGCCCTGTGGAACACCACTCACCACAGACTTCCAGGCAGAATATTTTACTTCTACTACCACTCGCTGTCTTCTGTTGGCCAGCCAATTCTGCATCCAGACAGCTATGTTCCCCTGAATCCCATTCCTCCTGACCTTCTGAATGAGCCTACCATGGAGAACCTAATCAAATGCCTTTTTGAAGTCCATATACACCACATCCACAGCTAGACCCTCATCAACTTTTCTAGTCACATTCTCAAAGAAATCGATACGGTTTGTGAGGCCTGACCTGCCCCTCACAAAGCCGTGTTGACTACATTTAATCAAGTCATGCTCTTCCAAATAGTCATAAATCCTATCCCTCAGAATCCTTTCCAACACCTTGCAGTCGACAGACGTGAAACTTACTGGTGTGTAATTGCCAGGGATTTCCATATTTCCTTTCTTGAAGAGAGGAATTCATTTGCCTGTCTCCAGTCCTCAGGTACGTCTCCAGTGGAGAGCGAGGATGCAAAGATCTTCGCAAGTGGCGAAGCAATTACACTTCTCGTTTCCCAAATCAGCCGAGGATAAATCAGGTCCAGGCCTGGCGACTTGTCAGTCTTAATGCTTGACAAAACTTTCAGCACATCAGCTTCCTCTATCTCTATCCATTCCAGCATACACACCTGCTCTATATTGTAATTATAGAGATTTAGGAAGGGAACCTGTGGTGTCATTGATTACAGTTATATGGAGTTACAGAAGCTGAATGGGTGACAAATTTTCAAAGGGGGAAATTTTAGGTGATCAGAAGTTTAAACAAGAATAAAGAAAATTTAGAGAGGTCTAGCACAGATGGGAATGAAGGAGGCGAGAAATTGTGAAGAAGTATACGAATTCTGAGCAGAGAAGTATGTCACATATACAGAGAGAGCTGCATTGTCTGTATTTGTTACAGACATGAGGAGTGTTGTAACTCCTGTTGTAGGGGACACAGATAACAACAGTTCCAACGGCTGGTGCAGTGGCAGACAGCTCACCATCACCTTCTCAGGGACAACTCCAAATCAACAATAAATGCTGGCTCAGCCAACAAAGCTCATGTTCATGAATGGATGAATAAAATCTACAAGTAGCACTGAGGCCACTCAGGAAGGGTCTTTTAACAGCCCTTCACAAACCCGGAACAACTATACCCTGGAAGGACAGGACCTTCGAGTGCACGGGAACACCCGCATTTCCAAGGTGCCCTCCAAGCCACGCTCCATCCTCCCAGAACTGTGTCTGTCCCTGCACCCAAAGGACTGCAATCGGTCAGGAAGGCAGCTCCCCACAACCTTCTCCAGGGAATTCCAGATGGGAAGGTAATGGTGAAACTCTGCTGTTTACAGCCGGACAGAAAAATAAATCCAGCAGTAGGTGTGAAATGAAATTTCCGTTTCAGAACAACATGCTTCGCATGGATCGAGGATTTGTCTGATTGGCACAAGACAGAGTGTGTGAAGAAAGCTCACGATGGGTCGGGGTCAGTGTTGGGACTACACTCTATACCTTATACATTAAGAGTCTGGACAAATAAAGTGAAGGACTATGAGAAATAGGTTTCCAAGAAAGATCCCAGGAATGAAATCATTGTCATGTGAGGATCAGGTGAAGTCTCTGAGTCTGCACTCGAAGTTTCAAAGGCGGCGGCAGAATCTCATTCAAACTTACAGAATACTGAGGGGACTGGATGGAGTGTATGGGGGCAAGAGGACGAGCAGGAGAGACTAGGGGCCAAGGGCACAGCTTCAGAGTGAAGGGACGACCCTTTGGAGTAGAGATGTGGAGGAATATATTCAGCCACAGTGTGATGGATCAGTGGAACTCATTGCATCATGGGCTGTGAATGCTAAGTAATCCAATATATCTAACTCAGAGATAGCTAGGTTTTTGATGAGTAAGGAGATCAAGGGTTCCAAGGAGTAACTGAGAGAATGAGGTTGAGAAACAATTCAGCCATAATCAAATAGTGGAATAGACCCGATGAATCGAATGGCCTAATTCTGCATCTATACATGATGGTCTTTAGGACTGCGCTTTTTTCATAGGTTTCTCAGTGTGCAGTTATCATTTCTGGCATAAGGTTTACCATACGTTCCAGCACTTTCCTGATTATTGCTGTCACCTATTAGTTTCAGATCAATTGCAGAAAGCTACATCACAGAGTAACTTGAGAATCATTGTGTATGATTCTCAGAAAGGTGGCATACAGGGCCAGCAGGACCTAGAGAAGGCAAATGGAATGCTGGCATTGATTCCAAAGGGAATGGAGAATAAAAATATGGAAGGCTTGTAACAACTCTAGAGAGCTCCAGTCAGCCCAAATTGAGAATACAGTGAACAGGTTTGGTCCCCTATCTGGAAGGAAAATGTCTTTGAATTGGAGGCAATCTAGAGAAGGTTCACCAGGCTGGTCTTCAAAATGGAGGAATATTGATGAGAAAAGGTGGAGAGGTTGAACTTGCAGTCATTAAAAGTTAGAAAATAAGGCAAATTTATTGATACACCAAAGATTATTGTGTTCTTCCAGATTTGGTGTTTCTGAACAAGGATCTGTAACTGGAGATAAAGGGGAATACAGACACCAGAGAAGCTAACAGAGAAAAGCTGGGTTGTAGAGACTGGAGAATGTTACAGAGTTCAAGTGGTTTGAGATCACTGTTGGTTGTTAGAGGTCAGATTGGTTGTCAGGCTGAAAGATGTCAAGGAGAGTTACAGGGTAATGCGTCCTGAAGGATTTACAGAGATCAGGAGGAATATAGGGACTGGAGATTACACAGATATTGGTGGTGGTTGGAGCTAAAGAAGTCTTTAGAGAAACAGAATGTTGTAGGCACCGGAGATTAGACAGATTGGGTGGTATTTGGAGCTACAGGAGATTATAGAGAAAGGGAGGATTGGACGGAATAGAGATTACACAAATAGGGGAGGTAGTTGCAGGAGTTTATAGAGACCGGAAGGATTGTTGGTGCCGGGAGTTACACTGACATGAACAATAGTTGGAACTGCAGGAGTGAGTGAGAGAGGGAGGGTTGAAGGGGCTGGATGAGTTCACACAGCCAGGGAGAATTGTAGGGATTGGAGGAACCAGAGACGCTGAGGGTTATAGGACTACTGGAGTTCAGAGAGCTAGTGAACGCTGTAAAGGCAGGATGCATTATTCCCATCAGTTGCACAGAGATGTGGAGTGCTGTTCTGCAGGAGGTTACAGAAATCAACAGGGTTGCAGATTCCAGAAGTTATTACAAAGACAGTGAGCTGTAGTATTTGAGGAGGTTAAAGCAACAGGATATATTGAAGAGTTGGAGGCTTCTACAGGGGTTAAACATGCTGCAAGGGATCAAGGGATCAATAGCCTTACATCAATCAGGGGTATTGGAAGTTCTGGAGATCAAGAATCATAATTGCAGCAACTGAAGAATATCACAGAGCTGGGGAGTAACACATGAGTTAAAGGAGTTATAACATGAGATAACCTGTATTCAATGGAATCAGGGAAGATACAGGGAGATCCGAAGGGACCACAGGTGATCAAAAGGACAGAGAGGCTTCTCACTATAGGATTAGGGTCGTTTACGCAGGCAAGGAGTATGTTATGGAATGGAACTATTTACAGAGATTATGAAGTTGTATAGAATTGAGAAACGAACAGAGATATGTAAGGCTGTAGTTAATGAAGACATTTGCTGATGTCGGATGCTGTGCTTCTGGAAATTATATGGATCAGAAAGCTGGACAAACTGTCAGCGCTTACAGAGACAGGAACAGCAATAGAGTCTGGAGACACTAACACAGATAGGGAACATTGCACACACTGGAGGAGGTTTCTGCTTTTGGGATGTTTGCAGGGGAGTGTAATGTTTACACAGATAGGGGTGTAAGAGCTGGAGAATATTATGGAGATTATTAGACTGCTGGGGAGACTGGAGGAGCTTACATTGACAGGGCTGGTGATAGCGACGGGAGAATGTTACATAGGTAGTAAGTCTTGTAGAAACTGATCGGGAGAGTCACAAGCATTGGTGTTGGTTCCACAGCTCGGGGGTGTTGCAGGGACGTGAGAGGATAACGCAGATAGGGAGGATTGTCGGATGTCCACATTTTCAGAGTGTTTCAGGACTGGAAAATGTTACACAGTTAAGGAGGGATATTGGAGCTGTGGTAGTTCACAGAGACTCTGAAGGGTTTGGGGCTGTTTATGGATAGAGGGATATATTTAGGGTCAGTAATGTGGAACGCCAATGGAGGGTTTAGATTATATTCCCTACAGCATGGGAACAGGTACTTCGGCCTAACAAGTTCACACCGACCCTCCAAAGAGTAACCCACCCAGACCCACTTCTCTCTGACAATGCACCTAACACTACGGGCAATTTCGAATGGCCAATTCACCCGACCTGCACATCTTTGGACTGTCGGAGGAAACCCACGCAGACACGGGGAGAATGTGCAAACTCCACACAGACAGTTACCCAACACTGGAATCAAACGTGGGTCCCTGGCGCTGTGAAGCACCATTGCTCACCACTGAGCCACCGTGCTGCCCCAAATTGCATAATTACACGAAGAGACAATGTTTCAGGTGCTGGGAGGACTGTGGGGAGTGGACGAGCAAACAGAGATGTGGAGTGTTGTTGTAGTTTGAAAAGGGTCTGGAGGTCTTTATCCAGATAAGGAGCTCGGTAGGGATGGGAGAAGGTTACTGAGGTCGTCTGGTGCTGTAGCCCAGGAGGCAGGAGTGTTATAGGGCCTGCAGAAGGTTCCAGTGATATCATGTTCTCCTGGGGCTTGGGGAAGGTACACAGGTGGATACTTTGGTCCAGGCTGGAGGATTTTACAGAGACGTGGGCACTGTTAAGTATTGTGCAAGACTACAGAAATAGGGATTATTGTACTGAGTGCAAAATGATATTGAGATTGGGCACGTTATCAACACTGGAGCAATTTACACATAGGGAGAATCGTCAGCATTGAAGTAGGTCTCAATTATACAGCGGGAATATGGGAGGGGTGGAGGTTATAGAAACAGGAAATTTTCTGGGAATTACAAGCATTCAAGACACTGGCGCAAATGAGTTGGACCGAAAGGTATGTTTCCTAGCTGTCTGACTATGTCACATGGCAAGAGACAATGTGAGAGGGGGAATATGGAAATGAAGGATCCCACGGTTCAATGCTGTCTCCTTGGGGGAGGACTGCATTCCCCTCGGTTGTACTGATCCTCACTAAGACAGCACAAACCTGGAATGATAACTGTCAACTTCCTATATTGACATAGGAAGCCTCAGCACAGCAGAGATGGAAGTAAACAAGAGAGTGAGGATTGAGCCTGGAACCATCATGCTCTGTGTTCGTGCTTCAATACTGTATCTATGTCATGCGTTCTGGACCAAAGTTCGATGCCTTAAGTATACTCTGCTCTGTTCACTGTGAGTGATCTTACCTATCTGCAGGATTTACTGAAGGCTCCAGATCTCACTCGACATCGCTCTGGCTGACCAACTGTCTTCAGCGTGATGGTGGATGAAACAGGAATTGGGAATTCTGCTGAGTCAGGTGTATCTTGAATATCTACAGGAGACAGAGAAATGAACAGAATGGGAAATAAGACTGATGCAGTTGAGGTTTACACATGGAGAATGGCACCGAGTTCCACAGAGATCTGGAAAATCCCAGTCTCCATCCCTGCCCTGTGTTGCCTCGTCTCCCTGGAGTGGAGAATTCTGTTGGCACAGGATCTGGAGTAGCTGCAAAAGGTGCAGTCACCGGCAGAAATTAGACCCTCACAGTGACAGATATCACATGGAGAGATACTGAGGGACAGCACCAGAGTGCAGGAAGGCATCAGGATCAAACCACGGTCAGGAAGAAGGTGCACTGAGAGCAGTACTTAGGGATGAGGGAGCAATTATTGGGCAAGGCAATGGCCTCGTGTTACTTTCACTAAACTGTTCATCCAGAATTTAATACCGGAGTCAGGGATACCCGTCTAACTGCTTAATAACTTCTCAGTAAGGAAATCTGTTGTCGGCTGCCAGACTTGCCTACATATGAATCCAGACCCAGAGCAATGGGATTGACACTCACATGCCCTCTGTCATGGTCTGGCAAGCCACTCAGCTCTGAGGCTGATCAGGGTGGACATGCGATGCTGGCCAGCCAGAGACAGCAACATCCCATGAGTGCATTAAAGTCAACCGGGCTGGAAGCAGTGTCCTGGCCAATCATGTCGGTAGGTTTATGGGCAGGGATTTAAACTGACAGAGAGGATGCAGGGACAGGGTTCAGGTGAAAGGAGCTTTCCAAATCCAAAGAGAAAATGTGAAGCATCGGAACAGCGTGGGAATTTGGCTGAAGACAAGCAGAAAGGAACAGGAAGGGATAGAGTTTAACTAAAACTGTTCATCAATGAATTGGTTTGTGACAGGACATTGTGGGAAAGAGGAAATTATATATTTTTTTGTAATGGACAAAGAATCCACAATAAGGTAGTAGACCTGTGACACAGAGAAAAATGAGATTTAGTCAGCAGACAGATGTGACTTCAGGTGGAACAAAAGGTGGAACATAAACATTCAACAGTAAACAACCGTTCAGAATCTTAGGAAGAATGGAAAAGCAAGATGGGAGCCCTGACACTAAAGGATAACAAAGGCATTACAGAGAAAGCATTTGGCCTCAGATTATGCAACTGAATCAGCCTGAATGCAAATTCTGGGTGCTACGTGTTAGAAATACAAGCAGGAAAACAGTTTATATGCTGCCTTGCAGTATTTCATTGCTCATTCCTGCATTAAACTGGAATTCATTAGAAATTGTAGCAAAGGTGGTGACTTCAATCTTTGTATAATCTGGGACAGACACATTGGCAAGTGTGATATTATCCGAGATCCTACTTGAATGTTTTTCTCAGTGTTTCTTTGAATAACACATTGTGCAACTGGCTAGGGATGTAACTATCTCAGATTGACCGTTGGATGATGAAGCTGAGTGAATGAGTAATATCACACCGACATCCTCCAAGAAATTATACCGGAATTCAAAGAGATTATGACATTTTAAAGTGACCATAAAGCACACCCGAGAATCCGTAACAAAACCAATTACATGATTTTGAGAGAGAACTGACCAAGGTAAACAGGGGAAACGGACTGAAATGTCAGGCTGTAAATGAACAGTGGAAAACATTTAGAGCCAGAGAGTCCGAGAGACGTACAGCACATAAACGGACCCTTCGGTCCAACTCATCCATGCCACCCAGATATCCTAACCTAATCTCATCCCATCTGCCAGCACTTGGCCCATATCCCACGAAACCCTTTCTATTCATATACCTTTTGAATGCTGCAATTGTTCCAGCCTCCACCACTTCCTCTGGCAGTACATTCCCTACGTAGCCACACTCTGCGTGAAAAGGTTGCCCCTTAGGTCAATTTAAAATCTTTTATCTCTCACCCTAAACCTATGCCCTCCAGCTCTGGTCTCCACCACCCCAGGGAAATGACCTTTTCTGTTTATCCTATCCATGCCCCTCATGATTTTATAAACCTCAAGAATGTCACCCCTTAGCCTCTGACGCTCCAGGGAAAACTGTCCCAGTCATTTCAGCCTCTCCCGATAGCTCAAATCCTCCAACCCTGGTAACATCCTTGTAAAACCTTTCTAAACACTTTCAAGTTTCACAACATCTTTCCAATAGGAAAAAGACCAGAACTGCACGCAATATGCCAAAAGTGTCCTAACCAGTGTTCTGTACAACGGCAACATGACCTCCAAACTCCTGTGCTCAATGCTTTAACCAATAAAGGAAAGCATGCCAAACACCTTCTTCACTATCTGCTTACCTGCGACTCTACCTTCAAGGAGCTATGAACTCCAAGGTCTCTTTGTTCAGCAACATTCCTTAGGACCTTCTCATTAAGTGTACAAGTCCTGCTCAGATTTGCTTTCCCAAAATGCAGCAGCTCACATTTATCTAAATTAAACTCCATCTGTCACTCCTCAGCCCATTTGCACATCTGATCCAAATCCCGTTGTAATCTGAGATAACCTTCTTCACTGTTCACTATAACTCACATTTTGGCATCATCTGCAAACTTATTAACTGTACCTCCTATGTTCACGTTCCAAATAATTTATATAATGACGAAAAGTAGTGGCACCATCACCGATAATTATGGCGCAACATCGGCCTCCAGTGTGAAAAGCGACCGTCCGCCACCACCCTCTGTCTTATACCTTCGAGTCAGTTCTGTATCCAAACAGCTAGTTCTCCTTGTATTCCATGATATCTAACCTTGCTAACCAATCTCCCATGAGGAACAATTTCAAACACCTCACTGAAGTCCATATAGATCACATCCAATGATTGGCGCTCATCAATCGTTTTTGTTACTTCTTCAAAAAACGCAATCAATTTCTTGAGACATGATTTCCCACACACAAAGCCATGCTGACTACCCCTAGTTACTGCTTGCCTTTCTACATACATGTAAATCCTATCTCGCAGGATTCCCTTCAACAATTTACGCACTACTGATGTGAGGCTCAGTGGTCTGTAGTTCGATAGCTTTCCCTCGCCACCTTTCTTAAATGGTGGCACCACGTTAGTCAACCTCCAGTTTTCTAGCACCTCACCTGCGATAGTCGATGATTCAAATTTCTCAGCAAGGGGCCCATCAATCACTTCCCTAGCTTCCCACAGAGGTCCAAGTTACACATGATCAAATCCTGGGGATTTATGCGCTTTTATGCATTTCAAGATACCCAGCACCTCCTCCTCTTTAATATGAACGCTTATCAAGGTGTCATCATCTATTTCCCCACATTCCATATCATCCATGTCCTTCGCCACAGTAAACACTGATGCAAAACACTCATTTAGTATCGCCCCCATCTCCTCCAGCTGCACACAAAGGCTGCCTTGCTGATCTTCTCCCTGGTTACCCTCCTGTTCTTTATGTATTTATAAAAACCCTTTCGATTCTACTTAACACTATTTCTCAAACCTATCTCATGTCCCCTTTTTACCCTCCTGATTTCACTCTTAAGTATACTCCTCCTGCCTTTATAGTCTGAGGATTCACTTGATTTCTCGTATCTATACCTAACAAACTTTTTCTTCTTTTTCTTAACCTTCGTTCTCTCATCATCCATCATTTCCGACACCCACCAGCATTTCCTTCCACTCTAACAGGAATACTATATACTGTCGCTGGAAAGACGTTATGTCATTTTTGAAGGCTTCCCAATCTCCAATGACAAAGGTTTCATTCTCTTAAAATGGAATCACCCCAATTCCTGCATCTCACGAAACTGTCTCTTGAAAATAATAATTAAAAGAAGAACATTCTAAACGAAAGCTTTGATGAGGTGAGCTCTGGTCAGTCCTGATGATCTGGAAGTTACCAGATGCACGGAGAATGCTTTCTATTAGAACAGCACCAGGTCAGTGTCAGGCACACAGACAGAATGGGCAAATAGATTCACATCTGAACTCACATTTCCCAGCCTGGGAATCTGAAGCTGTGCACAGCCAATTCTGGAAAACATCAGCAAACTTAGATCATCAAGATCAGGCCAATAGTCTAATCAAAACAAATGAGTCATTCAGACTTAAATATCCTTCAGGTTCCACAACGCAGTCTCGGCCCCATCCTGCAGGTTATATGAATCCCGCTACCTCTAACCTCCTGCAGGATCCCCGTCCCTTCCTACATTTGTACCATCCTCCAGGTTCTGCAGCCCTTCCTACTTCCGCAACATGACCCGGACTCTACAACTCTTCCTTTCTCTGCAATGTTCCCCAGAAGGGTACTGGAGGATGGTGGGGGTTACAGAGTTAGGGAGCAATATCAGGATTGGAGGATTTTGCAGTTATTAATAATATTGAAGTGGCTAAAATTGGCTTTCGTAGTTTTGAGGATTCATGCCAATGAAGGAGGTTATGGAGCTAAGGAGGATTGTAGGGACGGGAAGTCGTTTCACAGTTTATGAGTCTTGCGGGGACTCGAGGAAGGTACAAAAATATGGAGGGTTTGAGATTGAATGATTCTGCAGAAAACCTCTACTGCGTTAAAGGGCAGGATTCTTTGTAGTGTCGAGAAACAGAAGAACCTTGGGGTCCACGTCCATCGATCCTTCAAAGATGCCAGTCAAGTTGATAGGGGTGTCAAGAAGGCGTGTGATGTGTTAGATTTCATTAGCAAGGGGATTGAGTTTAAGACCTATAACGTTATGCTGCAGCTCCATACAGCTCTGGTTAGTCCTCCTTGGAATATTGTGTTATGTTCTGGTCGCCTCATTTTAGGAAAGATGTGGAAGCTTTGAAGAGGGTGCAGAGATTTGTAAGGATGTTTTCTGGATAGGAGGGAAGGTCTAATGAAAAAATGTTGGGGAAGCCACGGCTTTTCTCATTGGAATGAAAAAGGATGAGAGCTGACTTGGTAGAGGTGTACGAGATGATGAGAGACGTACGAGATGATGAGAGGCATACACAGAGTGGATGGCCCGAAAATTTTCCCATTGTGAAAATTGCTACAACGAGGGGGGCATAATTTTAAGGTACTTGGAGGAAGGTTTATGGGAGATGTCAGAGGTAGGTACATTAAACAGAGAGTGGTGGGTATGTGGAATGTACTATCAGCGTTGGTGGTAGAGAGAGCTACATTAGTGACATTTAATTAACCTTTGGATATGCACATGGATTACAGTAAAATGATTTTCTCAAAATGGAGACCTGTGCCCTGTAGTCTTCCACGGGGATCCGTGCTGGGTCCACTGTTGTTTGTGATATACATAAATGATTTGGAGGAAGGTATCAGTTGCCTGATTAGCAAGTTTTCAAATGACACTAAGATTGGTGGAGTAGCAGATAGTGATGGGGTCAGTCAGAGGATACAGCAGTGTATAGATCGATTGGAGAGATGGGCAGAGAAATGGTAGACGGGGAGTTCAAACCAGGCAAATGCGAGGGGATGCATTTCCGAATATCCAATTCAAGAGCAAACTAAATGGAAAAGTCCCGGGGAAAATTGACGTACAGAGAGATCTGGGTATTCAGGTCCATTGTTCCTTGAAGGTGGCAACGCAGGTCAGTAAAGTGGTTAAGGCAGCATACAGCATGCCTTCCCTCATTGGACGGGATATTGAGTAAGAGTTGGCAGGTCATTTTACAGTTGTAATGGACTTTTGTTCAATCACATTTGGAATGTTATATACAGTTCTGCTCACCACATTACCAAAAGGATGTGGATGCTTTGGAGAGGGTGCAGAGGATGTTCACCAGGATGTTGCCTGGTATGGAAGGGGCTAGCTATGAACAAAGTTTGAATACATTCTGATGATTTTCATTAGAAAGACAAAGGTTGACTCGGGACCTGATTGAGGTCTGCAAAATCATGGGAGGTACAGATAGGGTAGATAACAAGAAGCAGTTTTCCACAGAGTGTGGAACTCAATTACGAGGGGTCATGATTTCAATGTGAGAGGGGAAAGGTTTAGGGCAGCTAAACGTGGAACGGTCTTTATGCAGAGGGTGGTGGGGGCCTGGAACGCGTTGCCAGCGGAGGTGGTAGAGGGGGAATCGATAACGTCATTTTAGATGTATCGAGACAGCTGCATGAATGGGCAGGGAGCAAAAGGATACAGATCCTTAGAAAATAGGCATCAGGTTTAGACTGAGGATCTGTATCAGCACAGGCGTGGAGGTAAAAACAATGACTGCAGATGCTGAAAACCAAATACTGGATTAGTGGTGCTGGAACAGCACAGCAGTTCAGGCAGCATCCAACGAGCAGTGAAATCGATGTTTCGGGCAAAAGCCCTTCATCAGGAATCAGGCGTGGAGGGCCGAAGGGTCTGTTCCTGTGCTGAAATTTTCTTTGCTTTTTTTCTTCTGTGAATGGTCTGCAGGTTAGTTTGATCTTAGCGTAGGATAAAAGATCGGCACATTATCACAGGCCGAAGGGCCTGTGCTGTGCTGTACTGTTCTGTGTTCTAAATAGGGAGGGTCACAATGGCAGGAATTCTGGAGAGGATGGGATCTGAATGAATAGATACATTAGGAAGAGTTTGCTAGGAATGTCGGAGGTAACAGAGACAGCAATGATCTGATCTGAATTAGATGACCCAGACTGGGATGGTTGTGGGGATTGGAGGTGGTTTCACAGGGAGGGAGGACCATATAGCCACACGGTTTTACAGAAATGTGGAGAGCTGCAAGGCTTGCAGGAGTTCACGGAGGTGGGGAAGTTGGGAGGGAGGGAGCAGTTTACAGGGAGAAGGATGTTGATAGGATGGAACAGTTCACACAGACAGGGAGGGTTTTCGGTGAATGGAGCCGATTACAGAGATAAAGTGAGTTGTACAGACTGGAGGACAAAACAGAGATATGCAGGGTAGTCGTGACTGAATATGTTTATAGATATTGGGAGGTTTACTTCTGCAGATTGCCAGAACTGGATCGATAGAATCACAGGCTTTCAGCGAGTTCTGCAGATCGGGAGTGCTGCAGGGACCTAAGAGGATTGTCGAGTCTTCACCGAGTGATCGTGTCCATAGAACTGGAAGAGTTTACATAGATATGGAAACATTGAAGACAATGTGTGCCGCCTTCTTTTTCTCGAATAGAGCCTCATTATCCCTCATCAGCCAGGGATACCTAAACCTGCCAGCTTTTCCCTTCACTCTAACAGGGACATATTGGATTCTTGAGATTACACTTTTAAAAGCCTCCCATTTGTCAGTCATTCCTTACGTAGAATCCAAAGAGATCAAACATATATATAACAGATAAAATATTAACTAGACAAGCGAATAGGACTCCTTTAAGATCAACAAGGCGGTGTATGGCAACACGGGGGTGGGAAAGATATGCGAGTATTTCACGGCATTTTTAAAATGGAGATGGAAGGGAATCTCGAGAGTTTGGAGAAATAAACAGTGATAACTTGAAAAGTGTCCATGTGAGAGAGGATGTGGTACTAGATGTGTTAAGTTGCATCAAGGTGAATAAAGCCCTGGGACCTGATCAGGTGCATCCAAGACATTTCTGGAAAGCTGGGGAAGTGATTGTTGGGCTCCTCTCTAAGATATTTGTATCATTGATAGCGACAGGTGAGGTACCATTATTTTTAAAAAGGTGGTAAGGAGAGGCCATGGAACAAGAGAAAAGTGAGCCTGAAGTCAGTGGCAGGCAAGTTGTTGGATGGAATTTTGAGGGACGGGATATACACGTATTTGGAAAGACAAAGAATGATTAGCGAGAGTCAATGTGACTTTGTGCTTTCATTTTTAGTTCGACTGTCACGTCTAACTAACGTGTTTGAGTTTTTTGAAGAGACAAAGAAGATTGATGAAGGTAGACTGTGGATGTTGTCTATATAGATATTGAATAAATTTCCACAAAGCAGACTGATTAGCAGGTTAGATAACGTGGAATCTCGGGAGAAATAGCCATTTGGACACAAAATTGGCTTGCAAATTTGAGACAGAGGGGGATAATGGAGGTTTGCTTTGTGGACTGGAGGCATGTGAGCAGCAGTGTGCTGCAAGGATGGATATTGATTCCTTATCCAAATTATTTGGATGTGAATATATGATGTATGGTCAATAGGTTTACAGAAGACGCCAAAATTGGAGGTGTAGTGGACAGTGAAGAACGTCAGTTCAGAATACAACAGGATCTTTGATAAGCCAATGGAGCGAGGAATGGCAGATGTAGATAACTGTGAGCTGTTGAATTTTGGAAAGGCAAATCAGGCCGAGTGATATACACAGACTCGGTGCGTTGGCAAAGGTCTGGCAATGGGAGTACACTGTTGTGTTATCCATTAAGTGTAAAAAGGGCTATTTTTAAATGGTGAAAACATTGCAGCATTCTGTTGTGCAGAGGGAGCTCGGTATCATTGTGCAGGGCTCACAAAAAGTTGGTTTGCAGATAATTATGAAGGCAAATTGAACATTATCCTTCATTGCTTAAGGGATGCACTTCATAAACAGGAGGTTATGTTGTAGCTTGGTATTGTACTGGTTAGGCCACACATGGTGTCCATTGTAAGGGGAATAGCCTCAAAATTAGGAGGAGCAGATTTAGGACTGAGTTGAGAAGGAACATCTTCACCTGAATCTTGGAATTCCCTGCTGAGTGAAGTAGTTGGGTCTACTTCGCTGAATGTTTTTAAGGCAAAAGTAGATTTTGGAACAGTAAATGAATTTTGGGTAATAGTGAGAGGGTGAGTAAGTGGAGCTGAGTCTATGAAAAGATCAACCCTGATCTTATTAAATGGTGGAGCCAGTTTGAGGGGTCAGAGTGCGTACTCCTGCTTCTAGTCCTTGTGTTCTTATGGCTTAATGTTAATAATTCATCTTGTTTTTATTTAAAGTGCCAGTTGAGTTGAGTTTTGGGAGCAATTCCCACTGTGTGGCTGAGTGGATTTTACCAAAATCCCCACATTAATTGGTGTTCGAGCCCACACAGTTAGTGATAAGTTGGCTTTCACCCCAATCTTCCAGCACACCATTCCCACACCACCTCCCAGCTCACCAGAGATCTAGGAAGTAAATAGCATCCAGGGAATAAGATTTCCTGAAGAAGTGCTTATGCCCGAAATGTTGTTTCTCATGTTCCTTGGATGCTGCCTGACCTGCTGCGCTTTTCCAGCAACACATTTTGAGCTCCAGGGAATAAGTGCCATCTTTGAAAGCCCATAGTGCACTGGGACAAGCACAGTCTGTGTGGAGCTATCCTGCACACCACCTGATATTGAGCCTATACGTAGCTGGCAGGGGGACATTACTGCCCTCCCCAAACCAAATTGTGGGCAGGGGAACGGAGCTCCTCCTGGGTGGGGAGGGTAACAGGCAGAACTTCCACTTCTCTCAGGACCAAGAGTGGCGGCCATGACACCAGATCATGCCTGCCTGCTTTAAGGTTGCCCCCCTCCAGATTAGAGCAGACTTAGCCATCGGGCCGAATGGACCACATTGACGGGAGATCAATGTTTTTCTCCACTCCGTCAGCGTAAGGGGAGACCCAGGGAGAATCTCATCATTCCCATTGAGAATGACAAACAAGTGGCAGCGAATTTGTATTAACTTCAAGAAAGGCCTCAGGCAACATTTCACTGAATGAATGTACCATTAATCACACCACAACCCACGGTGCTCAGATTACTCAGGAACAGTTTGGATGGAGCTGAGAAACAGCAAGGTGAAACAAATCGAAGGCAAAACTGAAGGGCAAATTTTGCACACGATATAAAATGAATTAGTTATGCAAGAAATTTCTGGCAGAGCTCAGCGAGTCTCGTAGCATCCGTAGGAAGAAAGCAGAGATAGCACGTAAAATCTGGGGACTCTTCATCGGAACAGATTTTGTTTCAGGTCTCCAGCATCTGCAGCTCTTTGTTTTATTTTAGCTCAGCAAGTGTTGTGCAAACTGCACTATTAATGGATGAATTGATCTGGGAAGGAGGGGATAAGGTGAGGGCTGAACTGCAGGAGATGGGTCAGTTACAGCGGAACGCCCTGACCATCAGAGTTAGGGAGGGGGTGAATCCTCGGCTGAGGGTAAAGGGGGATATATTGGAGGTCCCCACTGGAATTCAGCAACATCTGAACAGATGTGAATATGCCAGAGAAAGTGAGATAATGCAGTAGCTCTGAGCAGATCACTGAGAGGTCATGGTGGTTCAGTGGTCAGCACTGCTGGCTCACAGCACCAAAGACTCGAGTTCAATCCCACCCTTTGATGACTGTGTGCGATTTGTACATTTTCCCGATGTCAGTGTGGGATTCCTCCCGGAGCTTGGCTTTCCTCCCACAGTCCGATAATGCGCAGTTTCTGTGCAGTCGCCTTGTTAAGTTGCTCTGCAGTATCCAGGCTTGTGTAGGTTAGTTGAATTAGCTGTGGGAAATGTAGAGTAACCGGGATAATGTATGTGTGTGTCTGATGGTATGCTATTTGGAGGGTCAGTGTGGACATGATGGACTGAAGAGCCTGTTTCCACACTGCAGGACTTCAATAATTTCTATTAACATATGTGTTTGTCAACCCTTCCCAGGATCCTACCAAAAGTGCTGCCTTGATTTGACTTACTGAATGCTACACCTTTTGTTTGTCTAAAATAAACTCCGTCTGTCACTCCTCAGCCCTTTCGCCCATCTGATCAGGATCCCGTTTTACTCTGACTTAACCATCTTCACTGAGCACTACACCTCTCAGAGTGGAACATTCTCATGTGGAGGAATGTCTGTGCCCCCTCTACAATGAGGGAATGAATTGTCTTTATCGGTATTTTGGTGTTTGTCTTCAAACTCATTTACCATTCCTATTAAACTCACTTCCAAATCATTTCTGTGAATGGCAAAGTCCATTGGATCCTTGTGCACTATGCGGGGCACAGGCCTCCAGTCCAAAAAACAACCTTCCACCACCATCTCTGTCTCCTACCTGAGAGCCAATTGCCCTCAGCTGTCCCTGGATTCTTTGATGTAACTTTGCTAACCAGTTTGTCGAATGCCCCACTGAAGTCCTTGTAGCCAACCTCCACTGCTGTATCTTCATCAATCTTCTTTATCACATCTTCAAAAGACTTATTCAAATTAATGAGACATGATTTCCCACGCGTAAAGCTTTGTGGAGTATCACTAATCAGTCCCTGCCCTTCCACATACAATGATCAGGTCGCAGGGATTTATCGACGTTTACGCATTTTAAGAATTCCAGCCCCTCCACTTCTGTAATATGGACACGTTTCAAGATGTCACTATTTATTTCCCAAGTTGTCTAATTTCCATATTCTTCTTCAGAGTAAATACTGTTTTGAATTATTCATTTAGTAACTCACCCATCTCCTATGGTTCCAGAAATAGGTGGACTTGCTGAACATTAAACAGACCTGCTCTCTCCCGAGTTACTCATTTGACCTTCATGTATATTCAAAATCTCTTTGGATTCTCCCTTACCCTGTTTGCTGAAGATATCTCATGTCCCCATGTTGCCCTTTTGATTTCTCTCTTGAGTATAATCTTTCTGCCCTTGTTCTCCTCGAAGGATTTACTCGATTCCTGTTATCTACACCAATCGTATGCTACCTTCTCTTCATTAACCATTGCCTCAGTTTCACTAGCCATCCAGCATTCTCTACACCTACCAGTCTTAACATGCACATGAATAGGAACATACTGTTGCTAGACTCTCTAATTTAATTTGTGAATGCCTTCCACTTTCCTGCCGTAAGCATTTCCCAAGCAGCTTTTCAAAGTGGTTGCCGAAGCAAGTTTGGTCTCCTCCTGTCCCTCTGTAACACACTCGAGAGGCTGAATTGTCTCCTCCTGTCCCTCTGTAACTGACTCGAGAGGCTTAATGGTCTCCTCCTGTCACTCTGTAACAAGCCTAAGAGGTTGAATGGCATCCTCCTGTCCCCCTGTAACAGATTCAAGATGCTGAATGGCACGATTGGTAGGAATGGCCTCCTCCTATCTCACTCTAACAGGCCAGAAAGGCTGAATTGTCTCTTCCTATCTCTGTAACAGGCACAATGGGGACAGAATTGCTTCCTCCCGTTCCTGAGCAGCAGTCTCGATGCTCTGAATGATGTCTCAAGTTCATGGAGAAAAAATAATGACAGTGAACTTTAAACCAGTTGCAGCACTACATAAAGTCAATGGGCAATAAATATCGTATGCTAGATTAAGGTCTCTGGGAACCTGCCCACCCATCATCTTATGCAGCTGGTCTTTTATTTTATTCCTATCTCCTTTTATAAACAGGGTGGAACATATATAACCCTGCAGTGTTCTGGCAATACTTCCACATCCAAGCAGGAAAGATTAAAAAGATTGGAAGATTGATCGTCCATCCCTTATCTGTTCCGCCAGACTGAGTAAATATTCCCTTTGATTGGGATCGGAAAAGTGATGCAAGGAAGGGGTTAACTGAGCCTGTTTGTTCAGTGACTGTGGTTAATGTCAGTCTCCATGGATTGTAATTATCCCAGTGGAGGGTTTCCATCTTGTAACGATAAATGGGCTCAGTTCAATGTGTTATCCCATAGTACGAGTGGAAGCATCATCGACAGCACGAACAGGGAACAGCAGCTGCAGAGTGGGGGAAGAGAGATCAGGATCTGGGAGAATTAGACAAAATGTTCCAACAATGGATCAGAATCTGAGAACAATGGACTGGCAAGTTCAAATAATGGATAGGGGTTTATCCTCGGAAATTTGGTATCTTTCTACATATTATGATCGATTCTCATTACTAAATAAGATCATACGGATAATTTACATTATTCAATTTTTGTATTATCCAATCCTGGCTATCATTGGTGCCCCTGGTAAGTCTCATGTTCAATCATTAAATCTGTAAATCGGGTTTGAATGTAACACTGTTCTTTTCAATACTCTACTCCGCTTGTTGCTGTTGTTATTCCTACTGAGACTCTCAATGCAGATATTCTAACTGCATCAGGGAGCTTGTTTCTTCACTCACTCTCTCTTTGCTTCTCGTGTCCGTCAGAGACTTTTTTTTAGATTCGATTACATTACAGTGTGGAAACAGGCCCTTCGGCCCAACAAGTCCATACCGACCCACTGAAGCGCAACCCACCCATACCCTTACATTTATCCCTTACCTAACACTACAGGCAATTTAGCATGGCCAATTCACCTTAACCTGCACATCTTTGGACTGTGGGAGGAAACCGGAGCACCCGGAGGAAACCCACGCAGACACGGGGAGAACGTGCAAAATCCGCACCTGAGGGGGGAATTGAACCCGGGTCTCAGGCGCTGTGAGTCAGCAGTGCCACCGTGCCGCCAAATTCTGTGTTGACTTTCCGAATTTCAGCTGTGGACCTTGATTCATGATACCACTGCTGTTTTTACTTAGTTTTTCTGAGCAGGGGCGGTCACCATCTTCTGTTCTAGTTATAAACTCAATTTCTTCCGACTCCATCTCATCCCTGGCCATTATCGAATTCTGAAGCAGACGAGTCCTAACAGTAATGTTTCTTTTGGCCATGACCTGATCCCTGATTCCTGACACCATTCCCTGACCATTCCTATTTTCAACTGCTAACACCTTCAGAATATACTTCATTGGTTCATCCCATCTGCTCTTAGAACGTTGAGCAATGAAATACAGTCTTAATGAAACCAATGATCTGCTGCTGACTCTCCCAGCTTTCAACCTTCAGAAGCAAATCGGAGTCAATACTCCATGGCTTGGATATGAACTCACACCAAAACCCCATACAGCATGTCATTCCTGTGCACTCTGATCTATATTGTTTCTGGGTCCTGCAATGCCTTTACATTAATATTCTTAAGCATTTCTGCAGATCTGTCCATGAACATTCCTCCAACTCTCTCTACCCATGATTCCAACTTCTACCAGTTGTTGATATTGAAAATCAATTTTTCCATGTGTATTCTCTCTCGGACAATGATTTTCACATCTACCACCACCCCAGGCCCCCACACGCATGCGTACATAAAACCCCTTACTTTGAGCTGCAGCATGGAGATGCAGGACTTTAATTTGTGGGAGCCCCAGATACTTGCAGTAGGGGCAGCAAATCTTCCCATGCTCGGCAGACATCCAGTGCAAGTGGAGCAGCAATATACTGACAAAGGTTTGCAATACTTCCCATACCAGGCAGACAGTCCAGCCTACTGAGCAATACTTTGGCATAGTATGCACAGTTTTCCATGCTGGGCTGTTACCTTGCCCCAGATTATCGTGTCTGGGCTGATTCTGTGCGGGAGATTCAGCATTAGATGTCACAGACATTTTCGACTCATCCAGCAATGATTTATTCATGTTCTCATTTTTGTAATTGAACGCACCAAGGACCAACTCCTCCAGTTAGACACACTCCTCTGTCTTGTCTTTCCCTCCATGTTTCCACATCATGTTCTCAGTTAATGAATTGCCTGTTTCTATCTTTCATGTGATTCTCCCTCTGTATCTTTCCCTGATCTTGGATTTTGCATGGCTAGTGCATCGGGTGCTGGCATTGTGAAGCACGTAAATGATTAAATGGTGTGTATCAGGCTGTTGTTTACTTCCTGGAGTGTCCCATGTGGTGCTTCATGTTGGGCCAGAGGGTTTCAGCAACTTTGAGACACGTCTTTGAAACTTGGCCTGCGCCTGTCCACTGAACGCCTGTGTTTGTCCCTCTCAGCTAAAGGTGTGGTCATTAATACGAGGAAGCCCCTCGAATATCATTGTGAAGGGCCAGGCATCTGTCTTGACGGGCTTCTGACTGACTCCTGTTATTGAAAAGTTAGTGGAGGTCCCGGGGATGGTTTTCTGGAGGTTGTGCTGTGAGCAGCCTCAGACATTCAGGGAGAGCTGAGGATTTGGTGACCCAACTCTGGATGCAGCATGGGGAGTGTAGTTACAGTATCTGGGTCTGTAACATGAACAACAAATGGAGCAGAGGCTGCAGAGAGGGGAAGCTCTGAAACCACTGATTGGTGTGTCTGGGGAAAGGGATCTGTCATACCTGTGTCTCAGCCTGCACAAGCACACAGTCTCATACTCCCCTTTTCACACACTGATGCACACTCGCCCTATCTGCTCCACACACACACTCAAACTCCCCCTCTCACATGCGCACTCTGTATGTCACACGCACGCATACACACACTCTCTCTCCTTCCCACACTCATGCACACACTCTCCTCATATACACACTGTCTATTTCTCTCTCCCCTTGACACAGACACCCGCTCTTTTTCACATGCACACACATATACACACACATAGACAAATCTGTGGAGTGAATTTGTACATGCACATTTGTGTTTGCAGATACATTCTATTTTGTTCCAACAAACATGCACTTTGTAGACAGTCAGACAATTTGTATTTTATAACTTACTACGTTGGAAATGAAACCAGTCTGACTCCAGGTGAAGACGCAGACAGACTCCAAACAAAGCCTCACTCCTAAAATACATTTCTGGCCAGAGGGCTCACCTCCTTTACATCGATAATACCTGGAGGTCTCTCAAAGCAGTGACTTGAAAGAAATTCTGCGATTTGCATATTAATCAATCAAAACCTACACCTCCATTCTAACTGATTAAAGATTTAAGAGCCATCTTGCATGTGTTCAATTCATGTGCATGAGCTGTACAACCTTTTGATCTTTTCCTTCTAAATGTTGTCTAAGATCTTCTTCTCTCACTAACACCTGATGAAGGTGCAGCGCTCTGGAGGCCTGTGTTTTCCAATAAATCTTTTGGACTGTAACAGAGTGCCGTGTGATTTTTGACTTTGTCCAGCCCAGTCCAGAACCAGCATCTCCATTTCATGGCTTTTATTTGTTAGCCACTGCTCTCTCCTAGCAATTTTCTTTCCTAACCCCACGTGATCTTGTCTCGCAATTAATCTTTTTGTGATACATTACGCAATGCTGTCTGGAAGGCCAGTTATAATACATCTATAGGATCCCCTTTATCCAACTGGTTTGTCACTTTTGTAAAAATGATGTTAGTCAAATCATTCAAACATGATTTATCCCTCATAAAACCATGTGATGGATTGTGGCTTGACTTTGAAAACATCCTGTTACTAATTTCTTCATAATAGATTCTAAAAATTTGTCTTCAATGCCACCAGTTTGATCAAATCTTTCCATTCCCTAGTGTGGTTGGTTATTCTAATTTCTTTCTTTTCTATAACCTCTACAATTCCCTTTCAATTCCTGTGTAACAGGAACAAGGCTGTAAAAGATCTGCTCCAATTGCAGTGTAAGAGGCATGAGTGGCTGATTGGACACATTCTGTTCCTGCATTCCACACATTGGGCTGAATGTCCTCCTGGTGTTCCTACATTCTAATCTCGATGAGCTGAATGTCCTCCTGGTGTTCCGACATTACACTCTCGATGGGTTGAATGTCCTCTTTGTAGTCTCGATTGGCTGATTAGCCGCCTGGTGCTCCAACATTATGGTTTCTATGGCTTGAATGTCCAACACCTGTTCCTGAACAAGCCACTCAATATCCCAATGTCCTCCTCCTGTTGTTCAGTCAAGGATTGGGGACTTATGAAATCACCCTGCTGTTATGTCGCATTTCGAAGGGCTGAATTGTGCAGGCAAGTTCTGTTATTCGTACTGGCTAATTTAGTTGTAACGATCCAGTTTCTGTTCCAGCCTCAGTTGACTGTCCATGTGCAGTTTGCACATTCTCCGAATGTCAGCGTGGGTTTTCTCCGGGTACTACAGTTTCCTCCCACAGTCCCAAGATGTGCAGGTTAGCTGGAGTGGCCATGCTAAATTACTCATCACGTCCTGGGATGTGCAGGCTACGTTCATCAGTCATACAGATTACATGGATAGGTGGGTGGTTGGGGGGTGGGGGGGGAGCTTGTGTGGTTGAATGGGATGATCTTCTAAGGATCAGTGTGGAGTCGATGGGTCAAATGACCTGTTTCCACACTGTAGCGATTCTATGATTAACCTCTTAATTGCAGAAATCAGTTGAGCGAATAATCTCTGAGTTAATCCCAATATCCTTTCCTCAGTGATGAGATTAAATCTGTGCCCATACACCAGATGTGATCCCATTAAATTCGTGTACTGCAGCAGCAACACTTTACTAACCTGCTGTAGGTTTCCCACCCAGGTTAGAGCAGTCTCAGCTCTCTGGGGGAAACACATAGCAATGCTGAAAAATCATTGTCCTTCTCTGCTCTACATAAAACGGGAGATCTGGTGATAATGTCACAATGACACTTGAGAAGAACTGGCAAGGTGTGGTGAGACAATATCAATGCTGAGACCTGCCTCGCCAAACATCTCACCTGAGTCTACCGTTAATCTCCCCAAAGCCCACATTACTCAGATTCTGTAGAATCTGCTAAGGTGGGGGTTAGAAACAGCAAGGAGAAGAAAACATTGAAAGGAGCTATATTTCAAAGTGAAAGCTGCAATATAAATGTTGGGTATGTTATAAAATAGGAAATTAGCTGCACACGTTTGTGGGTAATGCAGTAATAAAGGACAGCTTCAAGTTACATCTGAACAGTATTAACCGAAGTGCATGTTAATGCTGGGGAAATGGATTTCATGAACGTGTATAAGATGGATTACTTTAATGGATTAGGTTGAGCACCCAGCTAGAGATCAGGTGATTTTGGAATTGGTGTTGTGTGACCAGGAGAGCTAATTGAAAACGTTGGTGTTTAGGAGCTTTATGGAATTGTGATCCTAAAAAAAAATAATTTTACACGACATCCGAATACAAAACAGTTTTTGTTTCTTAAATTACGTGTATATTTCTGTCATGCAAGCCATGAATGTATGGGGATAAGTTGGCTTCAGTAAATTTGAAAAGTACATGAAATAGACTTAATGAAAGGCAGGCAATGTCTGTTACTTATAGAAACATGTAAGGCGTACGATATGCATATGTCCCTCCCAGGTGTAAATAGCAAAAGGGAATGGTGAATCAACCAAGAGGGCAATCTGTGTGTGAAGCTGGATGGAGAATGTTGGTAGATTGTGAGAGCTTCAAATCCGTTTTACAAGGAAAAAGGAGGAGACAGGTAATTGTTTCAAGAAGACTGGACTGGGAAGCTCTTGAGCTGGTTATTATAAGATGCGAGCAGGGATTGATGGTCTTGGCAGGTATAAAATTCGAGAGGTCCCCATGTCTGGATGAGTTGTAACACAGGCTGAAGTGGGAGACAAGGGATGAAAGGCTCTGACTTAAATGTTTCAGTAGATTCTGGTCAAAGAAGAAGGGCCAGACGACTGGGGTGAGGGGGGTGGGAACCCTTTACAGGAAGGCTGTGGAGCTAGACAAAGCAACTCTCGATCAGTGAGTAGCAGATCAGTGTCACGGTAATTTAGAAAGAGCTGAAGAATGTGTTGCTAGAAAAGCGCAGCAGTTCAAGCAGTATCCAAGGAGCAGGAGAATTGACGTTTCAGGCATAAGCCCTTCTTAGAAAGGCAATGTTTGATCAGGGATAGTCAGCATGCAGTCATCAGAAGGAAGTCATTCTGAAGAAGTTTTATTGATTTATTTCGAAGAGGACATTTATATGGTTTCGCAGCCAAAGCCCCACAGGGGAAACTGATAAAGAAAGTACAATCTTATGATATCAAGGGTAACTTGGCAAGTGACATTCATATTGTCTTCGTGGCAGGAGACAGAGGGTGGTGGGAGAAGGCTGTTTGTGTGTCCGTAGACCAGTTGTTCCTGGTGTACTACAGGTATCAGTGCTGTGTCCCTTATTACTTGTCGTATTTATAAATGATATGGACACGAATATGGAGTCGGGTGGTGGGGAGAGTGAAAATAGATGTATATTTGACATACGATTGGCTGGGTAGTTGGAAGTGAGGAGGAAGGATTTATGTTAGAGGAAGGTGTGGATAGAATGGTCAGATGAGCAGATCAATGGCAGATGGAATGTAATCCGAATAAATGTAAGGTTATGCACTTCGGAAGAAGGAACCAGACAAGGGAGGACTCAATGAATGGAAGCTCAGAGGGTGCGAGGAAGCTCAGAGAGTGCTTCTCCACATATTCCTGAATGGGACTGGACAGGATAATAGGTTAGGTAAATAGATTAGTTAAGAAATCACAGGCGACTGTCGGCATAGCCATTAATCATCGAGACACAGATTGTAAAAGCTATACAGGACTTTGGTTAGGCTAATATGGAATGCTGTGTGCTGTTCTGGGAGCCACATTACAGGAAGGATGTGATTGCACTGGAGATGGTGCAGAGGAGATTCACCAGGATCTTCCCTGGGATGGAGAATATCAGCAATGGAGAGAGGCTGAATAAACTCGGCTTGTTTAGTTTTCTGCAGATAAGGCTGAAGGGAATATAATTCAGGAGGATAAGATTAGGTGGGGCATGGACATCAGCTATTCCTTTTAGTCAGAGGGTCAATAAAAGTGGAGGCACACTTTTAAAGTGAAGTGTTTGAGGTTCAGAGAGGATTTAAAGATTGTCTTTCACCCAGAGGGTGTTGGAGTCAGGAATAAACTTCCTGAGAGGCGATTTCTGATGGGTAACCTCACAACCATTAAAATGTAATTGAAATATCATAACAGTTACGCTACGGATTTCATGTAAGAAAGTAGGACAAATGTAGTTCGTGCTGGTTTTCTGACGGTGCAGAGGCTATGCTTCTGTGATTGTTTGGTTGTGATCACAGAAAGCAGTAGGAAGATAAATGGTGTGTTGACCCTCATTTCAGGGGGATTTGAGTAAAGGAGAAAGCATGTCTTACTGCAGCTGTACAGGGCGTTGGTGAGACCCCATCTCGAGCATTGTGCAGTATTGTGTGTAGTTTTGGTCTCCTTATCTAATAAAGGACAAACCTGACATTGAGGGAGAGCAACGAAGGACGAACAGATGATCTCTTGAATGACAGGCTTGCTGTGGAACCAGAGTTTTGGGCGACTGGGCCTTTGTTTCATGAGGTTTAGGAAAATGAGTGGAGATCTTAGTGAAATATATAAAACTCCGATAGGGCAAGACAGTAGGAAACAGGGATGTCTAAATCAAGGGGCCACAGTATTAGGTACAGATAGGCCATTGCGCATTAAGATGAGAATAAATCTCTGTACTCAAAGACTGGCGAACCTCAAGAATTCCTGACAACACAAGACTGTGGAAGACAAGGCACTGAATATAAATAAGGATTTCAAGACACTAAAGGAATGGGAACAGCGCAGGAATATGGAGTGGAATTGCAGGATCAGCGATTATTCCAAGTAGTTCTCTGTTAACAGGGAAGCTGTGCTCCTGTGGAACACCGTCTTATAGAAAATGGTGCAATATAAATAATGGGCCCTGTGGGAAATAGAGGGTAAGGGCGAAGCGCCAATAATATCAGTAAAAGTCCATAAAAAATGATAGCCTAACACAAATGATAGCACAGTCCATTTAAATATTTAACTCTTATATTTTAATGACATAGTGCTGTAAATGTAGCACTTTAACACAACAGTCACTGAGTACAGCACTCTGACTTTCATCAAGCGATTCACAAGAAAGCATGCGACACAGCTGACCACGTGATGCCGACATGAATTCCAGTTCTCCCCAAGATTTTCCCCTGGTTTGAAATAAAGTTCCTTCTAAGTATAGACTGCAATTCCCAGTTTGAGGCTCAGTTTCAAGGCTTGCAGAGTGAATTACATTCCTGTTTTAGCTGAACACACTGCGGGTGCATTTTGCAGACAGAGGATCCTGAGGCTGGGATTTTCTGTTCAGCGGGTGCCCAGACAGGAATCAGATCACAGTGAACAGGAGCTCGCTATATAAAGAAAGGGGCGTCATTCACGAATTGCGTTGCAACCAAATCATGTTGAATAAACACGCATTATTGGAGAACGACCGGTGTATTGAATGGCGGAGCAAAATTAATGACCAAAACGATTACTGCAATTCCTATTTTATATATCCCGATGTTTGAACATACCAAGGAATATGCACACACTGTGGGGAAAACTGCATTGAGGAGATTTTCTCCATGAGCTAGAATGGAGAATGCTCGATGTGTTCTGTGATTTCCTCCTTTCCTGATATTTCTGTGCAGTCTGTGGGACAGCTCTGTAAATGTTGTCACAAGCTCTCAGATGTGAGGAAGGAGGCCTCTGCAGGATCAACAGGACTGTGTTTCCATTCCCTTTTCCAATACTGAGTCCAGTGCCGGCTGCTCTGTCCGGGTTATCCTTTAATATCTCGGAGCGGTTTGATACAATTGAGCGTCTTGCTCGGTCGTTTCATAGACTATTGAAGAGTTTATCATATGTCTGTGCGTCTGGAGTCACTTTTAGGCCATACTAGGAAAACACGGGTGACTCACTTCCTGAAAGAACATTGGGGAAGAAATTTGGTTTTTACAATCGATACTGGGTTCATGGTCACTGTTACTCACACCAGATGTTACATGTCGATATTTTATTAATTGTTTTTAACTTCCACCAGTTGACAGAGCATTAGCCTGGGCTGGGTTAATAATCCAGTGACATTTTCACAACAGCACCATCTCAACATGGGGACCTATCGGAAACCACACTGACCTGATTATTTCGGTGCGACTTGACAGCTCTGTCAAAAAGAATTCCCACCAATTTGATTGTCGTGATGGGACTGAGGGGGTGGTAATTGGTCAGATTGTAATTATTCTGCTCTTACGGGACTGGACATAGCTGAGTAATTTCCCACATTGCCAGGGAGATGTCAGAGTTGGAGCTGGACTGAAACAGCTTCCCCAGCGACACGGCTTGTTGTGCAGCACAAGTCTTCAGTCCTATTGCAGGAATGGCATCAGGGCCCATTGTCTTTGTCGTATCTACTGTGTTCAGCTGTTTCTTCATGTCACGTGCAGCGAATAGCATTGGTTGAAGACTGGCATCTGTGATTCTGTGGGCATCATGGCGAGGATGAGGTGGATCACCCACGCAACACGTCTGACTGAGGATAGTGCAGATACTGCATCCTTGTCTTTTACACTGATGTACAGGGCATTTCTCTTCTGTAGTATGTAGATATTTGTGGAGTTGTCTCCTCCAGTGAGTTGTTTATTAGTCCATCAAAACTTATGTCTGGATGATGCAGGACGGCAGAGTTTAGATCCAATCTGCTTGTATTGGGATCATTTCACCCTCTACATTAGATGTTAATTCTGCTGTTTAGAATGTAACCAGTCAAGTGCGGTAGTTTTAATGGGTTGTCATCAGGTTTAGGTACACATGGTTCTGACTCTGGCATGTTCACCCACACTCGTCAATGAACCATAGATCGGCTTGATGGTTATGGTAGACTGAGGGATTATCCTAGCGAAAAAGATACAGATTATGTTTGAATATAATTCTGCTGCTGCTGCTGAGATCTAGAGCACCACATGAATGCCCAGTTTGAGCTGCAATATCTTTAATTCTATTCTACTGACTGTCCTCCAGTTCACACCAGGACTCATTCACTCATCAGCCTTGTACTCAGTGACCTAACCTGTTTTCTGATTTGGTAAGACTTCCATTTTCATATTATCATTCTGTTAGGGTCTCTCCCTAGTGTCACATCTCCAATTTGTTACATTACTCAAACACTTTAACATATTCATCTGAAAAATTTCCATTCCCATAATACCATCATCTGTGTTTAATGTGAATGTGTTTCCCTCTAGTTTTGTCCCTGACCATGAGGAAGAGTGCTGTTGTGTCAGTGATGCCAGCATTATATAGTTTCAGAGCCAATGGATTTGTGGACGTGGTGTGATCGTTTACTTCCGGGTGTATGGTGCTCCATGTTGGACAGGGCTTTTAAGACTCTTTGACACACGTCTGTGGAACTTGATCAAAAGCAGAAATTGCTGAGGAAACTTAGCAGATGTGGCAGCTTTTTCTGGAGAGAAAGTAGAGTTGATTTTTCAAGAACAGAACACTTCTACAAAGCTCCCGCAGTTTATCCAGCAATATTTGTATCTTTATTTCCAGTGTCCATAGTTATTTGTTGAATTGAAAATTTGTGCTGTGCCTATTCAATTCTGGAGAAAGTCAACTGGTGTGGCCGCATCTATAGAGCCGGTGAAACAGAGTTAGCGTTTCCAATCCAGTGTGACACTTCTTCAGAACTGAAAAGAATTTTTAAATTGGCTTTTTAATACCTTGACAAAGGTGGGGTGTGTGTGACGGGAGAAAAGAGGATGTGGTAGGCTATAAATGGGCTTTTAAAAGTCGTGAACAAGAGGATAATGTGAAACGGCTTTAAATTAAGATGTGATGGATGAAAGCTGATTTCTCTATTAGGTGCAAGATAAGGAAGACACAACCAGAAAGGTCATGGGAAGACGAAGAGGGAGAACACATGAGAAAGGGAGAACAGCCAGAATGGGGTCAGGCTGTGAAGTTAGGAAATTGTATATTAACTCCTACAGGCTATAACGTACAAAAGTGTAAAGTGGGGTATTAGTCAAGCTTGGGTTGTGCTTCATTTCAACATTGCAGCAGCCCAGGACTGAAATATCAGTATGAGATCAAGGGAGGTTCTTGAAATGGGAAACAACGAGAGAGTTAGAGTTATTCCAACAGACAGAGAGGAACACTCCTCAGTGCAGTCTCTGTTCGGTTCCCCTCTGTAAAGGAGACAACATTGTGAGCAGCAATGACAGGAGACCGGATTGAAAGCGTACAAGTGAAATGCAGCTTCACATGGAAGGCGTGACTGGGGCCTTGGACAGTGAGGAGGGAAGAGGTGAATTGTCAAGTTTTTGAGCATTTGCATTTGTATGGGAAGGTGCCATGGGGGAGTGGGGAAATATTTGGGGTGATGGAGTGTTCCCGTGTTAAATACTGACAGTGGAGGGGAGGGGAAGATGTGTTTGATGGTGCTGTCCTGTTGGATGTGGTCAAACTGGCGGAAGTTGATTACGTGAATGTGGATTCTATTGCAGTGGGAAGTGAGGACATGGGGAGGTCTATCATTGCTCTGGGAAGAAGGGGCTGGGAGAAGCGCGGGAGATGGGACAGTGACAGTTGAAGGCCCTGCCCACTGGAGTTAGGGGATTTCTGGTTTGAGGGAAAAGGCGGTCACGTCAGCGGCAGATCATTGGAATGAGGCATCATCAACCAGAAACAACAGAGATGGAGAAACTGGGAGAATGGAGTCAGCCTCCGCTGATCATGTGTTCATCCACATGCAGAAGTTCCTCCTGAATAAGTGTAACGAACCAGACATTTAAATTGAAGATTTCTGTCTCACATCTGGTCTGAAGCGGGATTTGGAAATTGAACCAGAGGAAGGTCACTGGGTGTTCAAAAAGAAGGACTCGTTAAGAAGATGAACTAAAAGCTGTGAAGGATACTATTCAATCACAAATTGATGTGCGTTAGTGTAGAGCCTGATTTCGGAAATTTATTTCAGGGACCATGAACAGATGCTAGGCATGAATTTCAGCCGTGCTTCCAGAATTAACCCCAGAAACGCCTGCCATTGCTGCTCTATCCTCTTCCCTTCTCATCACTCCTTCCTGATTACAGGTTCCCCCTCTCCAATTAGAGAACACATTCTCTCACATTTTCGGAACAGGGGAGAAAATGCATGATGTAGTAAATTGGCAAGAAACATAAAAGCAAGCATCCTGCGCTTTTCTGTGTATATGAAAATAAAATGTTCAAGGTGAGTGTGTGACCTTTGGGAGAAAGGAAATGAGGAATGTATATTAAGGACATTTGGAGGCTGTGAATGGGGAACTGGCTACTGGGAACAGGCAGATAATTTATACCAATATTTTACATCATTCGTCACAAGGGTAGGTGCTGTAAATATTTCAATGATATAAACAAAATGATAATAGGTCGGAAGTTCTTGAACTCTCTCTAACAAAAGGAACAAGGTTCTAAACAAACAGATAACGCTAAGGGTCGCCAGGTCAGCAGTAATTCACAGCTGATTTTAAAAGCAGTTTTTACAGAGTAACTGGTGGCACGGTGCGAAGTATTCCACAACTGTCTGGATTACAGGGGTGTTCCAGTGAAACTGGAGACCCTCTCATGTGGCGCCTGTCTTCAAGAAAGGAACGAGACAGAAAGCTGGAACCATTTATTCTAACCATTATTGCTGGGAATCTGCGAGTCTGTTAGTACAGAAGGAATTGCAGGGCATTTAGAAAAGCTTCACACAGAGTCAGCATGGTTTTGTGAAAGGAGATCTATATTTTGCCTGTAAAATCATGCATTTTATTTTCTGGAGATCCCTGAGAATATAACAACTGGAAGTAATGAAGAGCGACTGGTAGACATGAGGGTTTCCAGAGATTTTTCACGAGGTATTACAAAATAAAGGTTCGTACACAAGACAGAATATCATTGTATAGTGGATACTGTATTAGCATAGGATGAAGGTTGGTTAACAAATAGAAATCGGAGAGTCAGACTTAATCGATCTTTATGTCAAAGATGTATCTACTGGAATATCACAATTGTCAGTGCAATGGCTTCAGTTATTAACGATCTATCCTGATAGCCTGATGGAGAGAGCTGAGTGCAATATACATCCGAGTTTGGGGATGACACTGAGAACCAAAAGGCAGGCTGTTATTTAATGAAGAGGTCTCCCAAACTAAAGAGCAGTACAAAGGGATTGGATTGTTCCTGTGAATGAACCATAAAGGTCGGCATGCTGACGCAGCAAGGAACGAGTTTTGTTCATTAGGCAGATTCCTGGGATGAAACGGTTCAATTATTGAGTACATCAAAATGGTGAGGCGTTTATTCATTGTAGTTGAAATGAATGAGGGTGATATTCCTGAAACGTACAAGATACAGAATGGGCTTAACAAGGTCCACGTTGAGAATATGGTTCCACACCTGGGCAGAGTCTTGAACTCGGGGACATAGTTACAGAATAAGGGGTATTGATTTCAAACTGGGATGAAATTAACTGCCTTCTCTCAGAAGGTAGTGAATATCCAGAATTTGCTAACGCAGAGAGTTGTGGAGGCTGTCACACTGAATATATTTACAGACGGGGCGGATTGGTTTCTGACATATCAGCGAGTTGAGGGATAAAAAGGGTTACCAGGAAAGTGGAGTTGAGCCGTGGAGTAGATCAGCCATGCTTTTATTGAATGTCAGTAGGCTCGAGGGGCCGAATGGCCTAGTCCTGTTCCCATTTCTTACTTTCTTATATTATCCTTTTGGAAAATAACTGGTTATTATCCTGGAAGTCGTGTTGTACAATGTTGCATTCAAGGAGAGCAGAGGATTTGTTTGAGTGAACTCTGGGTGAGGTAAGGGGGCTGTATTCGTAGCGAATCTGGGTCTGTAACATGACACATATCTGGTGCAGAAGTTACAGTGAGGGGAAGCCTGGAAAGAGGGATTGGGGGGTGGGGGCTCACTTCCTGTCCAGTCAGGATTTTCCAAGTATACTTCCGAAACTACACCTAACCATCGGAGTGGCCTCGATCTGCTCCTGTGTAGCAGGTCTGAAGGGCGGAATGGAACTTCAGAAGACAGTGCTGAGGGACAAGAGGGGGCCATTAGGTCTTTTGACACTACTCCACCAGCAAATAAGGTCGTGGATCATCTCATTGTGGTCCCGGGTGCACTTTTCTCTCCATGCACCATTATCCCTGATTCATCTGCCTATGGAAATTCAGGCAAAGCCAGCCGCGACACAATATAAAGATCTGGCAATCCCAAACATCTGGGAAACAGAATTTACACTTGAATGAAATCCCACCTTGTGAATTATTCTTCACTCCAGTTCTGGAGGGCATCACATTTCCTTTTCTAGTCCCACTCCTCCACTGCTCACAAGAAATTTTAAATGTAACCAGATTGGTGATATGGCCAATGATAAAGGTCTCAGACTAGGTCAGGTTCAGTGATAGAACAAGTCAGGCAGATTCCTTTAGTCAGCCACAAGTAACTAATAGAAATAATGGAGGAGGAGGATGGAATTGTGGTTAGCACTGCTGCCTTACATCCTGAAGGAGCTGGGTTCAATTCCAACCTCAGGCGTCCCTCTATGTGGAGTTTGAACATTCTCCCCCTGTCTGTGTGGGTTTCATCCCAGTGCTCCAGTTTCCTCCAACATCCAAAGATGTGCAGCTTGGATTGGATTGGCCATGACAGATTGGGTGGGATGCTGTTCGATGTGTCAGTGTGGATTCGATGGGCAGAAAGTCCTGCTTCCACACTGTCGAGGTTCTATAACAATGGCAACAAGTTTGGACAATAAAACCACCCAGTGGGTATCCACTCTGATAAAGATCTTGTACTTTCAATAAGGTCACCTCTCTTTCTATGAGTAATGTGTTAAAGTATCCATAATATAAGGCTTTCATCCCTGGAATATATGAAGCGAAACATCTCTGAATTGCTTCCAATGTAATTATATCCGTTCTCATGTAAGTAGACAAAAAGTAACCTCACTCCCCAGGTGATTTTTATTTTTGTTTTCTCAGAGTGCTGTGAGTATTTGGAACTGTCTTCCACACAGAGCATGCGAGGCAGAGATATGGAATATTTTTGTGGTGCAATGTAGTCAAGGATTGTCGTGGAATGGGTAGGAATAAAACGTAGAACACAGAAAAGTACAACGCAGAACAGGCCCTTTGGCCCACGATGAGGTGCTGAGATTTAATTCTAATGTAAAATACAGTAAATTAACGTAAGCACCCCTCAACTCACTGCTATCCATGTGCATGTCCAGTAGTCGCTTAAATGTCCCCAGTGACTCTGCTTCCACCACCACAACTGGCAACGCATTCCATGTATTCATAACTCTCTGCGTAAAGAATCTACCTCTGACGTTTCCTTTATACTGGTTCTGTTCGCTGAGATGGGAAGTTATGTTGCAGACGTTTCGTCCCCTCTTTAGATGACATCCTCAGTGCTTGGGAGCCTCCTGTGAAGCGCTTTTTTGATGTTTCCTCCGGCATTTATAGTGGATTGTCTCTGCCCTTTCGTGTGTCAGTTCCAGCTGACCGCTGCAGTGGCCGGAATATTGGGTCCAGGTCAATGTGTTTGTTGATAACCGAGCACCCGAGCTACACATTTTCTTACAAACTTTGTTTCCTTTATACCTTCCTCCTAATATCTTTCATCTATGACTTCTCGTACCAGTCAATCCTGCCCCAGGGAAAAGTCTCTGGCTATCTATTCCTTTCATTATTTTGTACACCTCGATCAGGTCTCCTCTCTTCCTCCTTCTCCCCAGAGAGAAAAGTCCGAGCTTATTCAACCTTTCTTCATAAGGCAAGATCCTCAAGTCCATGCAGCATCCTGTAAACCTTCTTTGCACCCTCTCCAAAGACTCTGTAACTGTCCTTTAGTAGGGCGACCAGAACTGGATACAACATTCAAAGTGTGGTCTCGCCAGGGACTTGTAGATCTGCAGCAAAACCTCGCGGCTCTAAAACTCGATCCCCCTGTTAATAAAAGACAAAACTCCATATGCTTTCTTAGCAACCCTATCCATTTGGGTGGCAATTTTGAGGGATCTATGTACTTTCACACCCAAATCCCTCTGTTCCTCCACAATGTCAAAAATCCAGTCTTTAATCCGAAAATCAGCATTCCAGTTCGACTTCCCAAAATTCATCACTCCGCATTTACCGAGGTTGAACTCCATCTGCGATTTCTCAGCCCAGCTCTGCATCCTGTCTATGTCACGCTTCAGCCTGCAGCCTCTATACTATCGACAACATCTCAAATCATTGTGTCATCTGCAAATTTACTCATCCACCCCTCAACCTCCTCATCCAAATCATTTATAAAAACGACAAAGAGCAGATGCCCAAGAACAGAGCCCTGCACGACCCTACTTAACACTGACCTCCAGGCAGAATACTTTTCATCCACAACCACTCTCTGCCTTCTGCCAGCAAGCCAATTCTGAATCCAGACAGCCAAATCTCCCTGTATCCCATACTTTCTGGCGTTATGAATGAGCCTAACATGGGGAACCCTGTCAAAAGCCCTACTGAAGTCCATATAACCGAGCAACCGAGCTACACATTTTCTCACAAACTTTGTTTCCTTTATACCTTCCTCCTAATATCTTTAATCTATGACTTCTGGTACCAGTCAATCCTGCCCCGGGGAAAAGTCTCTGGCTATCTGCTGGTCGACCTTTATTGACACCTCTTCAATAACACAATAAGATTTGTGAGGCATGACCTGCTTATTCACAAAGCCATGCTGACTGCCTTTAATCACTCTATGCTTGGCCAAATAGTCATAAATCCTATCGCTCAGAATTCTTTCCAAAAATTTGCTCACTACAATCGTTAGACTGAATGATCTATAATTGCCAGGAATTTCCCTATTACCCTTCTTGAAAAGAGGAACAACATTTGCCTCCTTCGAATCCTCCGTTACGACTCTTGTGGAGAGTGAGAAGGCATATATCCTCGAAGCGACTTAACAACCTCCTTCCTCACTTGCCAGAGCAGCCTAGGATAAATCTGCTCTGGCCCTGGTGACTTATCAATCTTAATGACTTCCAAAATTTCTAGCACATCAACTTCATCAATCTTGACCAGGTCAAGACTGTATACCAGTTCCTCAAAGTTTTCATTTGCAACATATTCCCTTTCCTTGGTGAAAACTGAAGCTCAAAACTCATTTAGGGATTCCCCTATCTGCTCAGACTCCAGGCACATGTTCCCTACGCTATCCCTGATCAGCCCTACTTCTCCCTTATCATTCTCTCATTCCTCATGTATGAGTACAATGCCTTTGGGTTCTCCCTAATCCTTCTTGCCAAGCCTTTTTCGTCCCCCCTCCAGGCTCTCCTCAGTCCAAATCTGAGCTCC
The DNA here is from genome assembly GCF_047496795.1 of Chiloscyllium punctatum. NCBI lineage: Eukaryota > Metazoa > Chordata > Chondrichthyes > Orectolobiformes > Hemiscylliidae > Chiloscyllium > Chiloscyllium punctatum. The sequence continues at coordinate 40,983,718 of NC_092790.1, read as the reverse complement.
TTTCTAGCAAGCCTGTAATCCTCTAAGGCTGTGCTGGACCTTTGCTGTCTTCTTTCTTTTCATGAGAAGTTCCTCTGTTCTCGTCATCCAAGATTCCTTAATCTTACCTCTTCTTACCTGTCTCAGAGGAACAAATGTGTACATTACTCGCAACAACTGCACCTTAAATACTCTCCACATGTCTGCTGTGCTCTTTCTGTGGAACAATTGCTCCCAGTCTGTACTTCCCAACTCCTTCTGACAGCGTCATAATTTCCTTTTTCTCAATTAAATATCTTCGCTCGGCAACTGCTCCTTTCACTCTCCAAAGCTATGCTAAATGTGAGGCGGTAGTGATCATTCTCACCAAAATGTTCTCCCACCGCGAAATCTGGCTCGTTGCAGACCACCAAATCCAATATAGCCCCTTCCCTCATCGGTTTGTCTACATACTGAGTAAGGAAACCCTCCTGAACACACCTGACAAACACGGATCCATCCAAACCATCTACACTTAGGAGGTCCCAGTCGATATTGTGAAAGTTGGAATCACCCAAAACAAGAACCCTACTACTTTTGCATTTTTCCAGAATCTACTCACCTATGAGATCCTCAATCTCTCTGCTGCTATTAGGTGGTCTGTACAAAACAGCGGTGACTGTTCCCTTGCTGTTCCTAAATCCCACCCATGCTGACTCTGTAGACCAACCTTCGTTTCTGTAGCTGTGATGCACTCTCAGATTAGCAACGCTACATGACTCCTCTTTTTCCAACCTCTTTGTTCTTTCTAAATGTTCTAAACCCTTGACCATCAAGCAACTATCCCTGCCCCAGTGAAACCCACGTCTCTGTTCTGAGCACAACATCGCAGCCCCAAGTACAGATCCATGCTCTAAGTTCGTCACCCTTATTTTACCTTATGGGACCAAGCGTCTCATTTTACCACTCAGCTTTTTAAGGAATTCATGGATAGCTTAGGTATTCAGCATTTCATATCAAGTGCGTCCCATCCTGAAACCCAGGGAGCCTTGGAAAGTTAGACCCTCTGCCTGTTCAGGTTTTTCCTGCACCGTAACATCAAACAGGGTGTCAGTTAACACAACATCAACTGCTTTGGTTTTTTTTTTGTTTCTCCTTCCTGCTGTAACTTATGATCATGTTGCTACACAGTTTGCCATCGGAGGTATCCCAAATAAATCAACTCAGTTTACTTCCTTAGAGTTAAAATCCGTACATGAAGTGAGAGGTCATTTGAAATTAATTAAATATAAAGCGACAAGACCGAAATCGGCAATCTCACACTTGGATTATTTATATGAGCTGAGGGAGAAATTAGATGGAGTAGCTGATTTAGCTAAACAGCACCTGAAGAGAACACAGCATTTAGTGAAGCAGATGGCAGATAAAAACACTGAAACTTTGACGATTTCCCGTGGGGATGGCGTATTAGTATTGCCACCAGTGGTAGGAAGTCCCTTCAAAGCCAGATTTAGTGGCCCCTTTCAAATAAAAAAAAAGCTGAGTCAGTTAAGCTATCTGGCAAAGATACCGGATATGACAAAAACGTTATCGAGTATGTCATGTGAATGAATAATGCACCATCCACATTTAGCACTCCGGAACAGAGTGTGGCCAAATGAACAAATTGTGCAGCTTATCTGTATGATGTAGTGATCTTTAGCAAGTAATTGAAAGGTCGCATGTTACAGTTGGCAGAGCATGTTGAACGATGACAAGAATCCAACTTGGTAATAATCTTAAAGAAAACAGAATTCACGAAGGCAGTGGTGACGTCCTTGGGACATTACATTGTAGATGGAAGGTTGATCCAGTGGAACAGAATGACGAAGGGCTTTGAGGAATTTCCAATACCATCCACGAAGAATTAAACCCTTTGATTTTTGGAACTGAGTGGATTCTTTCGGAAGCTTGTTGCAAACTTCAGCAGCATATTGGCACCAATGACGGATTTACTAAGGAAGAACACAGAATTGTGGGGGACAGAATAATGCGAGGAGGCATTTGAGAATTTTAAAGCAGGATTAATCACCGCATCAGGTTTAGCTACACCAAACTGTTTGAAATGCTTTGAAAATTGTGCTTGATGTTCGGGATGTAGGGCTCGGAGATGCATTGATACAGAAAGGTGATGATGGAATTGAATGGCCAATTGGCTACTTGTCGAAGAAGCTCAATATCCACCAGAAAAAAAAAACAAAATCTCCATTACTGAAAAAGAATGTTTAAGTTTCGTCCTGGCCTGACAATCTTTTAATGTTTATATGAAAAACAAATTGTCGGAGATGGTTGTGGACAACGACATTTTTTGGAATATTTAAAGACCAGAATATGAGAGTATTTCATTGGAGTCTTATGTTACCGACTTTAAACTTATAAAATGTGCATGCTGTGGGTCATACAAAGTGATAGCAGATGTGTTATCGCGGAATAAAAGGAAACGTTTAGATAAGATTTGTCTTAATCCAATGTTATATAGGTGTGCAGAATTAATATGAATGGTATAAATGAGATTAATACTTTTGTATTTCATAATAACGGGATTAAGAATTAGAGGAAAAGGAATGATGCCATCTTTTCATTCTGATGGTTCATTTTCTTTTTTGAAGGGGGGAGGTGTTATGAAGCCGACAGCTTGACTGGTCACTTTAAGATAGAACGGTTTTGCTGAATGGAAAGCACAGCCACAGATGCCAGCTAAAGGTCAGGCTGTTCCACATGTCACCATTAGCTGGGAAATGAATACCTGGGTTTTGGTTGCAGGTTTGACAGCAATTCAAATGCAACCAAAGAGTTTAGACAAGGCTCAAGATACCATAAGCCAACGGGATTTGAATATTATTGTTTGCACACTTGGAAAGCAATCAATTTATGAGAAATATTGTATCATGGGGAGCATATAAGGCCTCCTTCTTTAGAGACCGCAATTTCCCTTTCCACGTGGTTAAAGATGCCCTCCAACGCATCTCGTCTACATCCCTCACCTCCGCCCTCAGACCCCACCCCTCCAACCGTAACAAGGACAGAACGCCCCTGGTGCTCACCTTCCACCCTACCAACCTTCGAATAAACCAAATCATCCGCCGACATTTCCGCCACCTCCAAAAGACCCCACCACCTGGGATATATTTCCCTCCCCAACCCTTTCCGCCTTCCGCAAAGACTGTTCCCTCCGCGACTACCTGGTCAGGTCCACGCCCCAAAACAACCCACCCTCCAATCCTGGCACTTTCCCCTGCCACCGCAGGAAATGTAAAACCTGCGCCCACACCTCCTCCCTCACCTCTATCGAAGGCCCTAAAGAAGCCTTCCACATCCATCAAAGTTTCACCTGCACATCCCCTAATATCATTAATTGTATCCGTTGCTCCCGATGCGGTCTCCTGTACATTGGGGAGACTGGGCGCCTCCGAGCAGAGCGCTTTAGGGAACATCTCCGGGACACCCGCACCAATCAACCACACCGCCCCGTGGCACAACATTTCAACTTCCCCTCCCACTCTGCCGAGGACATGGAGGTCCAAGGCCTCCTTCACCGCCGCTCCCTCACCACCAGACGCCTGGACAAAGAACACCTCATCTTCTGCCTCGGAACTCTTCAACCCCAGGGCATCAATGTGGACTTCAACAGTTTCCTCATTTCCCCTTCCCCCACCTCACCCTAGTTCTAAACTTCCAGCTCAGTAACTGTCCCCATAACTTGTCCGGACTTGTCCGACCTGCCTATCTTCTTTTCCACCTTTCCACTCCACCCTCTCCTCCTAGACCTATCCCCTTCATCCCCTCCCCCACTCACCTATTGTACTCTATGCTACTTTCTCCCCACCCACACCCTCCTCTAGCTTATCTCTCCACGCTTCAGGCTCACTGCCTTTATTCCTGATGAAGGGCTTTTGCCCGAAACGTCGATTTCGAAGCTACTTTGATGGTGCCTGAACTGCTGTGCTCTTCCAGAACCACTAATACAGAATCTGGTTTCCAGCATCTGCAGTCATTGTTTTTACCGAGTATATAAACATAGCATTTTGAACACTAGAGGGACAACCACTGCCATCCAACAGCAGAGTAACTGTTGTAGAGTAGGAATGCTAACTGGCCATCTCAAACACTCTCTATCAAAGATACATGTGCATGTCAAACCTACTTGCAGTAAGAAAAACATGACCCAGGGAGATCAGCAGTTGAAATTGTGAACACAGCGGGGAAGATGGAGACTGTGTGGTCTTTAGATTGTAATGTTGAATATGTGGGTTGTTGGAACAGCATATTATTACAGAGTTGGAGTCAGATCGTAAATGGCTAAGAAAGGAGGAGCTTGTATTTGTGAATAGTTGTTGGTTCGTGTTCACTATTGAAGTTTAGAAAATAACTTGTTAATTTTTGTTTAAATAGTGGAATGTAGGAGATCTGTGTCATTTATATTTTCGCAGATTATGAGGTGAGGCGAGTTTTCCTGTGTGTTCGGTTTTAATTAACAGAGGGGTTCGACTCTACCTTGTAAATGTCAATCCAGGCTAACCCCAATTCCCTGCAGCTGGCCCATATCCTTCCAGTCCTTTCCTATCCACATATTTATCCAAATGCTTTTCAAATGTTGTTAATGTACCCCCCTCAACACATCTGCTGGCAGCTCATCCACGTACCATCCGCTTTGTAAAGAAGTGGCCCCTCAAGTTCCCTTTTATTTCTTCCCCTCTAACCTTAAACTGACCCCCTCTAATCCTCGATTCTGTACACCTTGGAAAAAAAACTGAGAGCATGCTCCCTTTCCATGCCCCTCATGATCTTATACAGCTCTTTTAGGTCTCCCCTCAGTCTCCTACAAACTAAAGAAAACGTCCTAACTTGTCCAACCTCTCCCTATAACTCAGAACATTGGGTCCTGGCAATGTCCTTGTAAATTTCTTCTGCACTCTTTCTCATTTCATAACATCCTTCCGAAAGCAAGGTGACAAAAACTGAACACAATACTCCACTTGCGGCCTTACCAAATTCCTGTGCAACTGCAACATAAATTCCCTATTTCTATACTCAATGTCCTGCCTGATGAAGGCCAGTGTGCCAAAAGCCTTCTTCACTGCCCTGTCTACCTGTGACTCCACTCTCAGAGAACCATGCACCTGAACCCGAAGGTCTCTCTGCCCACTACACGCCTTAAGCCCGCCCCCCCCCCCCCCCCCCCATTCACCATGATTTGAGTTTCCAAAATGCAAGACATCACACATCTATATTAAATTCCATTTGCCATTTCTCGGCCCACTTCCCCACCAGACTAAAGTCCTGCTGCAATTTCTGATAGACCTCCTCACTGATCACGCTCCCACTTATTTTAGTGTCATCTGCAAACTGAATACTCATGCCTTGTACATTCTCAACCAAATTGTGGATAACAAAGAGCTATGGACCCAGCCTGTAGTCTGACAAACAGCCTTCCACTATACCCTCGGCTTCCCACCATCGAGCCAACTGCGTATCCAGTTGGCAAGTTCCCCCAGCATTCCACGTGATGTAACCTTCCAGAGCATCCTGCCAGATGGAACCTTTTTGAAAGGCCTTACCGAAATCCAAAGAGACTACGTCTACTGCTCTGTCCGCATCAACCTCCTTGGTCCTTTCATCAAAGAACCCTTACAAATTTGGGAAGCATGATCTCCCATTCACAAGTCTATGCTGACTGATCCGACTCAAACTCTGTGTAAGTAATGGGTGCAGTTAATGGTATGCTGTTCTTCATCGTAAGATGATTTGAGTACATCAGTAAAGCCATTTTCTTGCTGTTGTAGAGCCTTGCTGAGAGAGCATTAATGCACTTTGTACAGATTTGATCTCCTTTGTAAGGAAAGATCTCCTTACCACAGACACGGATGATGGTAATATGAGGATAGAGTAAAGAAGCTAAGTGTTTAATCTGTAGAGCTGTGAGAGACGAAGAAATGGCGACGCTGAAACACGAGGAGTGGCAGCAATCACTTATTTCCAAAAGAGACATTGATAGCGTGAGAAATTCCAAAGTTTACCCAGGATTGATTGGTTTGATTTATTGTCACGTGTACGTCAGTACAGGGAAACACTTTATTTATGAGCAGTGGAGGAAGATCATAGTAAATATGACCAGACAGATCATCGGGTGGAAATAGACTTCGACAGAATAAGGCATACAGGTTACACTGAACAGGACAAGCAGTAGACAAGATAAACATGAGCACGGTCAGCACTTTTTGAACATAGAGAATCCATTCATCAGTCTAACGTGGCTTTCCTCGTGGTTTATATGCATAAATTAACTCTCCCCATGTTATTGTGTAGTCAGCGTGTGAACCTGTACTGAACATTATGTTGCTCACAATCCCCAACAGCAGCCACAATACCTTCCATATGAAACAGGTAGCCATTCCCACTAGCTTCCGCCCTACTTAGAGAACACCAGGCTGTCACCTAGGAGATGGAACATGCCTTCTTGAGACTTCACACAAGGCTTCTCTCCTCACCACTAGAAAACCACGTTAAAGTCCCACGTGTGTATCATGAGCGACGGGGCCAGGAGGAACAACGTGGAGCCTCTGCTCTATTTCTTCATCATGTTGGAGCATCAATTAGGAGAAGGTGAGGACTGCTGATGCTGGAGATCAGAATAGAGTGTGGATTTCTGGAAAAGCACAGCAGGTCAGGCAGCATCCGAGAAGCAGGAGAATCAACGTTTTGGGCAAAAGCCGTTCATCAGGAATCAGCATAAATTACCTCATTCTGTCCATGTGTAAGTGCATTGAGGGGGGAATGGCCTCCTACGGTTCCTGTATAAGTGACTCAAGGGACTGACTTGCTTCTTCCTCGTCCGATTGGACAGGGCCAAGGGCCTGATTGGGTTACCCCTGGTTCCTGTTTGACACCTCGGTGTGCAGACTAGTGTGATGATTCTGCAACTTTAAGAATTTATTTTGTCCTGGGTTTATTTTAAGATAGAGATTGAATGATCGTAACCAAGCTGGCTAGTTAAGACCACTTGAGTAAACAGTGAGGGAGGCCTTGTGTTTATTTTAATGCAGACTGAATGGGTGTGGCCAGCTCTCACAGATTAGGATCTCTGGGTATTGGTTTCTCAGCAATATCAGAAACTATTGGTGTCTCCAGAGTTGGAAGCTTCAGTGACTACCTCCTGGCTGTTATTCTCTCTGAATTTTCTCTTGATTTTTTTTTAAATTCCTGGATTGGAGAAGTGTTTGTGACAATCTGTGTTTGAATATTCCTTTTTGCCAGGGGCTGTGTTTATGGAGTTTTCCTATATTGGAACAGTTCATTAGTAATAGTTCCTAGATCCATTATTCTGTTAACTTGGCCAATAGAATTAAGTTATTCTAGATTCCTCTTTCTTTGGTTTCATTTTACCGTTCGTGTTTAAATAAATGGCGTTTTGCTTGACACTGAGTAGTTTGACCAATTACATTGCATCGGGAACAGACACTTTAAATTTCCTTTAAAATAAAAAATGTGTCAAGATTAACACCTTCAAATATTTTCGAGGGGCTCTGGTGTAGCCCGTCACACTGGACTCCTTCTCTTCCTGAGAAATAGGCTGGAGGCACTGAATGGACTGTCCCTGTTCTTCTCCAATAGTGTTAATTGACTGAATGGTTTCATAATACTCCTGTGAAACCAGTGTGAAATGCTGAATGAACTCTTGTTTTACTGTGGCAATGTGCAGTGTCAGTCAGTGCTTTTACATAAATGTTATGGACCCTTTAACATCACAAGTGTCAATGGAGTCTGGGTCTTGCTGCTCATGGACACAGACCAGTTCAGGAGCTGACGGGGAACAAAATGTTCTGAACATTGTAGAATCTTCAGTGAATATCCCCACTTCTGATCTTATGGTGAGGAGGGTGGGTCGGGGAGACATTGATGAAGCAGCTGAAGCTGTTTGTGAAGAGGAAACTACCCTGAGTTTCTCCCACAGAGGTGACCCAGGACTGAGATGAACATCTTCTTTTGTGCCATGTTTGACACGAAACATTGGAGAGTTTATTCTGATTCCGATTATGTTTAGTTTTGTTAAGCTCCTTGATGTCAACAGAGGCCAACCATTGCCTTGATATCAGGGCCATTCATTTTCACCTGAACCCTTGTGTCAACCCCTTTTCTTCACATCAATAGGCCATGAAATAGGAGCAGCAAGTGTTTTCTTCAAACAGCTGGTATTGAATTTCAGGATTTCTCTTTTCAAGAGTGTTGCGGAGGTAGATGACTGAAAATATTTGAAGAGGAGGTAGCTGGATATTGACCTGTCAGAGAGTTGAGGGCTATGAAGAATTGGGTATGAAAGAGGATTTGAGACCAAGAGCAGATCAGTCATGATCTTAGTGAAGGGCAAGGCAGGTTTGGGGAGTGAACGACCTGCCCCTGTTTCTGATGTTCTCACATTCTGTTATTGGATAGTTAGTGGATGTAATTTACATGAATGTTTTATTATTGAATATTGCAGTCAGGAAGAACAGATGATTTTGTGAGCCATCTCTGGTGATGTATATGGGCTGCATTCACAGTAAATCTGGGTCTACAGTATGACTAACAAATGAAGCACAAGTTGCAGACAGAGGAAGCTCTGTAAAGAGAGATGATAGGACTCTTTCATACCCGTGCCGGGATTTTCGAATTCATTTCCCGAATCACTTTAAAACGCGTGTGACAGGCTTGAGAGGCTGAATGGCCTCCTCTGTTTCTGTGCACCAGGTTATAGGTGTAATTGGCTTCCAACTGTTCCTCTCTTGCAATTTTGAGGGGCTGAATTGAACACAGAAACATGGGACTGAGGGACAGGAGTGGGTCATGAGATACTTTGACCTTTCTCCACATGGAACGAAGATTGTGGCTGATCAGGTTGTGGACTCAGCCCCACTCTCCTGTCTGTATCCCAATATCCGTGACTCATTTCCCTGTCAAATATTTAGCTAATGCAGCTTTCAATCATAGAGGCAAGATAAACTTCTAGTGAAGAGAATTCCCACTTGAAAAGCCCTTTCAGAATTTTTCATCATCCCTCTTATACAATCAGAGAGACATGCAGAACAGAAACAGACACTTTAGTCCAATCTTTTCCCTCTGATCAGATATCAAATCTGATCTAGTTCCATTTTCCAGTATTTGGCCAATATCATCCTCTTTCAGACACTTTTTAAATGTGCGAATGTAACCACCTTCGCCACTTCCTCTGACAGCACTTTCTGTACACACACCACTCTCTGTGTGAAACATTTATCTTCAGGTCCCTTCTAAATCATTCACCCTCTCCCCTTCAACCTATGCTCTCTTGTTCTGGACCCCCCTAAACTGGGGGAGCAGAACATGGCTGTTCAGAATATCCATGATCGTCATGATTTTATAAACCTCTATAATGTCACCCCTCAACCTCTGACACTCCAGGGAGAAACACCTCAACCTAATCAACCTCTCCCTAATGCTCAAACCTCCAGTCCTGGAACATCCGTGTAAACCTTTTCTGCAGACAACCGTGTTGTATGCTGTATTCTTAAAGTGGCCTTAACAACATCCTGTACAGATGCAACATACCACAACGACTCCTATATTCAATGCTCTGACTGATTAAGGCAAATGTGACAAATGTGTTCAGCACCACTCTGTCTACCTGCGACTCCACTTTCAAGGAACAATGCACCTGTAGCCCTATGTCCCTTTGTTCCACAAGACTCCCCAGGACCTTACCATTAAGTGTATAACTTCTGCCCTGATTTGCCTTCCCAAAATGCAAAACCTCATATTTATCCATATTAAACTTCATCTGTCACTCCTTGCCCCTTTGTCCCATCTAATTGTGGTTTTGTTGTACTCTGAGATAAGTTACTACACCACCTTTCTGATGTAATCGATAACCTTACTAACTATGCCTCCGAAATTCACATCTAAATCCACATCTAAATCCTTGACATAAATGATGAAATGCAGTGAACTCAGTACTGATTCTTACAGCATACTGCTGCTCACAAGACTCCATCTTCCTTAAAGCCAATTGTGACTCGCTTCCTCTGTTTTTATGTGACCGAACTTTACTAATCTGCCAACCAATCAGAATGTTATGAACACCTTGCTGAGGTCCATATAGACAATGTCTATCAAACAGCCTTCATCAATCTTTTTCAACTCTTCATAAAACTCAATCAAAATAATGATACATGATTTCCCATGCAGAAAGCCACGTTGTCTAACCCGATCAGCCCTGGCCTTCCCAAATGTATGTAAATGCTATCCCTCAGAATCCCCTCCAACAACTTACCCACCACTGACATTCGGCTCACCGGTCCATCGTTCCCTGGCTTTTGGGGTCACTGTTTCCTATTCTAGTCCCACTGCTACACTGCTCATAACAAAAGTTAAATGTAACCAGTTTGGTGATATGGCCGATGATATAGGTCTCAGACTGGGTCAGGGTCAATTTTAGCAACAAGTCAGGCTAGTTTCTTTAATTTGCTAAAACAAGACGTTTATGATCCAGAGAAATGTTACTCAAACTATGGTGGAAAAATGCATGGCACACTGTTTGGATATTTCAAATAAAGAATCGATATTTCCTTTTCTATAAAGACTAACACACACACACACACACACACACACACACACACACACACACACACACACACACACACACACACACACACACACACACACACACACACACCAATTTCAAGTTGAAAGAACCTTGTCCAGATATCAGTGCAACTCATGACAAAAGGACAAAAAGGCATTGTCCAAAATGTGATTCTGCTTCTGAAGATATTCTACTCACACAAGCCGCAAGCAATGGTATTGCATCCTGGAACAGTTGCATTTGGCTTAATTCCCTTTGCATTAGGCAGTGGGGAGGTTCCAATGAATTCTGGTCACGGATTACCGAAAGGTTAGCACAGTAGCTCAGTGGTTAGCATGCTGCCTCACAGGAACTTGGGCTCGATTCCAGCCTCGGCTGACTATGTGGAGTTTACGCCTTGTCTGCATCAGCTTCTAATGGGTGCCCCAGTTTCCTTCCACAATCCAAAGCTGTGTAGTTCATGTGGATTGGTCAAGTTGTCTGTTGTCTTCAGCGATTTATAGTTTGGTTGCACTAGTCGGAGGTAACTGTAAGGGAACGGGCCTAGGAATTTTACTCTTTGGAAGTTTGGTGTGTACTTGTTAGGCCAAAGGGCCTTCTTCCACACTGGAGGAATTCTATAAATATAAGAATGGTGATGATGACAGTAGAGGTTTTGTTTCAGCTCGTGCACATTGTTGGGATGAGAAATAATGGAGGATAGCGAGTGCAATGGGCCGTTCCTTCTCGGGCAAATGACATTTTCTCCCTCTCTGAGCTGAATCACACTATAATGTCATCCTCTCCCAAACTGGACCATGTGAGGTCTCCTTGTACAATGTCAAAACTATGTCTCCATCCAATTCCCTGTTCCATGTAGGTGCATCATTGCTGCTGTCATACACAGAGCCATGCCCTCAGCAGAAAATGGTCTCCATCGATTTGTAGGCATGTTTATATGGCGCTGCATCATGAAAAAATAAAATGTTTAATGTATTCAGAAGACCTTTCTTAAAATGGATGCATTTTTTTCGACAAATACAGGAATTGTTGGAAATGCTCCACAGATCTGTCAGCATCCAGATACCTTTTACATATTGTAGTTGTACCAGCCTCCACTACTTCCTCTGGCAGCTCATTCCATACACACACCACCCTCTGTGAGAAAAGATGCCCCTGAGGCCTCTTCAAAACCTTTCCCCTCTCACTTTCACCCAATACCCTCTAGTTTTGGATGCCCCTAACCTGGGGAAAAGCCCTGACTACTCACCCTATCCATGAGCATTCGGATTTTATAAACCGCTACTGTGGAGAAATGTGACTCCAATCAACACGAATGGCTGTGCTTTAAATCATCCTGGGCCTAAATTCTGAAATATCAATACTGACACCTCTTCTTTCTCCATCAGGTCACAATTCTAAATCCATTTTAATCGGTTTGTTCAGATGTATTATGAAACACTTCTGTGGGATTTACACGAGACCTCTGTGCCCTGAGGTAGGGACACTAGCACCACTCGGCAATACCCATAAAGCTGCAGCAGTAATCTCCTGTGTGTTTGCTTATCAGCCTGTTCTGACATGCTGTGACATACCTCTGCAACAGGCTGGACGTGAATCCCCACCTTCCAGTCCATAGCTAGGAACACTACCAAAGAAGTTCAGGAACTGGAATCAAATCCAGAGCTCTGGCTCAGAGGCAGGGACACTACCCACTACACTACCATTTAAACTGCCAGCTTTCAGCTGGGTGTGGATTTGTTATAAACAGGTTACCATTACTGAACTACACTTTGTATCGTTAAACAAATGCAAGATATTTGTCTCAACTGTAGGATGTTGAGTACACGTGCTGTGCCATCGAAATTAACTATGACCATCTTTAATTGCTATTATCTGTAGTCTGCAATATTAGGGAAAGAAACCTGCAGACACACTCTGTACAATGAAGAGTCTCGAATAGATTTTCATTGCTGAACACCAGAGACGAAGAAAGAGCATAATTTTTGGCCCCAAAGAACCAAGCGGTATGACCAAGCGGTATGACTCACGTGCGATTGCCCTCTTCATAAAACCATGTAATGAAACCAGGCCGCTGATTACTGTCCAGCCTCTCCTACCCACTGACTGTATCTGCAATCTGTCCCTCCTCCCCCTCACCACACAAGGCTACCCAAGCTCAGGGTCTTTTTGAAACTCAAGGCCGGAGTGTGCAGGCTTCCTGGAGAGAAGGAGGATATTTTAAATTGAAGGCGGAGAGGAGGTGGCAGTAATATCACACACTGGGCTGAGGGGTAGCAGATGGAGTTTAGTTTGGATTAATGTGAGGTATGGGATTTTGTAAATCAAATAACAGCAGGATCTATGCAATTAAAAGTCGGGTCTTTTGGCAGCGTTATAGAACAGAGACCTCGTCCGTCAGGTATAATTATTTTAAAATTTGCATCTCATATAGATAGTGTGGTTAAGGAGACTCTTGAGTATCGGAATTGGGACGTCATGTTGTGGTTGTACAGGACATAGATAAGACCTCTTCTGGAATATTGTGTCCAGCCTGGTCACCCTGCCCACTCATTCCATATGCACACCACCCTCTGGGTGAAAAAGATGCCCATTAGGTCACTTTTAAATGTTTCCCCTCTCACCTGCAATCTATGTTCTCTAGTTTTGTATTCCTCGTACCCTTAGAAAACACCTCGACTATTCACATTGATATTATTAACCTGGATATTATTAAGCTGGTGAGGGTTCAGAAGAGATTAACCTGGATGTTGCTGGGAAAGGAGGGATTGAGTGAAAAGGAAAGGCTAGATCGGCTGGGACTTTTTTCACTGGAGAGTATGAGATTAAGGGGTAACTTTACAGAGGTTTATAAAATCATGAGAGGTACAGATAAGCTGAAGGGCTGATGTCTTTTCCAGAGAGTTGGGGATTCAATACTGAGGGATATTTCAAGATGCGAGGAAAAAAGATTTACGAAAGTCATGAGAGGTAATTGTGTTAGACAGAAGCTGGCTTGTGTGTGGAATGAACTTCCAGAGAGTGTGGTGAAAGTAGGGACAGCTACAACGTTTAAAGGACATTTAGATCAGTACATGGGTAAGACATTCGTTTGGATGGTGCTGTGAGCAGCTGCCCTCGCCCTCCCCCTCTCTGAATGGATCCCTGTTGGTTTTCACCTTCTGCTAAAGCATGTGCAGTGGCGTGGGGCGGCCAGAAGAGGATGGCATTGCATCACTTTAAGCACCACAGAGACAGCCAGACCTGCCCCACACAGAGACACACAGATACACACACAGCAATTGTGAGGACACGGTCCGAAGCTCATCTGGTAACTTAAATGAAGAAAGAAATGCTCAACTTACTTCGAAAACTGTTAAAATCTGGGTGACAGAAAACTCCCAAATTCCACTGTTTAAATAAAAAAATCAATTTATTTTATAAGTCTGAAAGTGAACATTTTACATCAACTATTCCCAACTCTGAGATCCCCAATCTCTTACCTGCCTATTACCCCACTCCAACTCTATAGCAATATACTATTTCAAAAATACACCTATTAAAATTTCAAAACCACACAGCAGCTGTTGTTTTCGGTGTTTTCTTTCAGCCGTATATCTCCCTGGGTTATCTTATTTCTTTTTACTGTGAATATGTTTCATGTGAAAAGGTACCTTTGATAGGAATTGTTTTCCTATTTCTTGGATCTGTGTTGGTAGCACTTGCTCTGCAATTTTCAAAATGCCTGCATATCCACAGCTTCAGATCATTTATCGAAAACCAACAAATACAAACTTTATTTGGTTTTAGTGTCCTGGGGCATAATTGAAACTGATTAGTAAAATTCGAATTGTTGTTGAAAGAGCAACCAATTCAGGGTTCTGTTTCACAGCCAAATGTGACATATTTTCAGTTGTCCTTGACACTCTGGGTCTGCCATCCTCTCATATACACAGGTGCTTGGAAGCTCTCAGTTCGGAACAGCATTCACTCTCTCTTAGAGGGACAGTACACACTTTCAACTTCATAACATTAATACCAAGATGGCAATGAAGATAAGCAGAGCTGATACAGATTTCTCTTGCTCCATGGTTTGTCAATATTTCATTCACTATGTCTGGTGTGTGTCAGGATTTTTGTTGGTCTGTTGACAGTGTGTCATTAGACGACCCCGTCCGTGGGAAGAGAGCAGTATTTCACTTGCTCACACTCGTTCGGGGCAGGATTTCAGTTGTTTCATGGGGACTGTGACGCTATGACAATCTCAATGTTTCTAGATGGCACCGAACCTGGAAGAACTCTGAAGTCTATGGAGGACAGTGTGGAACTCTAACAGGAAAATCACATATTGGTGTAGTTTTCGGGCAGATGGGGATCAATGCAGAGCAGTGTGAGGTGATGCACTTTGGTACGAATGACAATGCAAGACAATATAAAACAGGCTGCATCATTATAAAGGGGGTGCAGGTGCCGAGAACATGGCATTTACATAAGTACCGATTATTGAAGATATCAGGACAGGTGGGGGAAGCAGTAACTATCACAGAATAGTTTCAGTACCTGAGCTGTTTGCAGGAGAAACTGTAGGAGAGAGTCTCGGTGCTCCCTTCCTGGGAGGTGGTGGTGATGATGTGTTGTGAGCCCACCCTGCTGCCCACCGAGACAATGGGTTTTCCATTTGTACCAGCTCTACACGAAAGGGAGATGGTATCATGGCCACGGCTTCTAAGTTGTGCCGGGGGAAACGGAGTGCCAGTGGTTTTAAAGTGAGAATTGCCCTTCACTGAACATTGCTCCTTACTCGGTTGGTGGGATATGGATGTTTCAGAATCTCCATCACGGGGTGTCCCAGTCCACTCCGGCTCCAACCAGCGTCCTTCCCACATGGCAGTCGGAGGGGGGTAGTGAACGGATATCGGGCACTCCACCACCCAGCTTGGCCCTTTCTGTCCTATTCCAGACTGCTTCTCATGGAAAGGGAGAAATGGAGGTAGGGAGGGAGGGTGGGAGTGGGTGGCGCTGCTGTTATTGCTGGTGTAGGTGGGGACAGGTTCATGGTGAGGTAACGGAGGGAGTAATTCCACAGTGTTGTATCCAGGCAGTGCTATTAGTGTGGGGAGCGAGAGTAAAGTGGAGGGAGGGAGGGAGGGGGAGGGAGAGAGATAGACAGAGACAGAGACAGAGACAGAAGGTGCTTCATGCAGTAGTGAGAGTGGTGGACAATGAGCCTTGTTCAGGGTAGGTGCATTCACAGATGAACAGTGAGTGTGAGAGAGCAGAAACAATACGGTGACCCTTATCCTGACAGAGTGGGGAAGGTTATTGATGCTTGTCCTGTATTGCTGGACATTTCTTCAGACCGCAGGTACTGCACTGTTCTGGGTGGTGAGCTCAGACCATGCTCCGTGGGCCTGCCGGTGTAGCCCCCACTGGGAAGAGAATGGTCCCCCTCTGTACTAGCCCATCCACCTGGAGCTCCGTGCCCCTTATTTGCCATGCTCGGGGTAAACTGTGCTGTGCAGCGCAGCTCCAAGCTGAGAAAGCTCAAACATGTGCCCATTGGCCTTTTAAAGATAACACCAGTGCCAGTGATCACTGAATATCCAGGGGCACCCGGGCGATGGAGAGTACCTCCAGCCATGATGGGTGGGAGAATCGGGCTGGTATTGATTGAGAGGGACATAATGGGGTGGGTGGGTGGTTAATGAGGTGAGTTCGATAAGATAGCACCAGGAATCTAGCTCAGCCTCGTGAAAATAATGCCTCTGTCACACTCAAGGAAAATCAACAGAGATAAAGTATTGTTAGAATCTGCCCAATGACTCATAGATTCTGTTGAAAAAAATTCCAGTTACAAAGATGCAGAACAAATGCTCATCTGACTGAACACGATTATCCCTTTTTCCCATCGTTCCTGGGAAGAAAGGCTTATGTTACAGGATGTCATCGAAGTGTCTACATTTCAGCATTCAGAAACCTGGAAACACACTGTCGCTCAGTGTCCCCCTCTCTGTCTACTTCCCAAACCCTTCCCATGTGTTGATATTTAAACTGATACCCCCAACATATCTCTCTGGCAGTGATGTTCACACCCACAGCACCCCCTTGTCATGGCACAATGGAGATATGGAGTGGAAATGGATGGGAGCTGTCACTTCCAGCATGGGCAGCAAGTGTCCCCACACTGGGCAGGGATCTAACACAGTGTTACTGAGCAATGCACTGTGGTGGTGTACACAGTCCTACATATTGGGAGGGTAACGGCTCCTGGTTTACAGATCAATGCACTGGGGTATGTACACAGTCCTACATGCTGGGAGGGTAACGGCTCCTGGGTTACAGATCAATGCACTGGGGTGGTGTACACAGTCCGACATGCTGGGAGGGTAACTGCTCCTGGTTTACAGATCAATGCACTGGGGTATATACATAGTCCTACATGCTGGGAGGGTTACTGCTCCTGGGTTACAGACCAATGCACTGGGGTGGTGTACACAGTCCTACATGCTGGGAGGGTAACTGCTCCTGGTTCACAGATCAATGCAGTGGGGTGGTGTACAGAGACCTTCATGCTGGGAGGGTCACTGCTCCTGGTTTACAGATCAATGTACTGGGGGATGTACACAGTCCTACATGCTGGGAGGGAAACTGCTCCTGGTTTACAGATCAATGCACTGGGGTGGTGTACAAAGTGTTACATGCTGGCAGGGTAACTGCGCCTGGTCTACAGATCAATGCACTGGGGTAGTGTACACAGTCCGATATGCTGGGAGAGTAACTGCTCCTGGGTTACAGATCAATGCACTGGGGTGGGGTACACAGTCCTACATACCGTGAGGGTAACTGCTTCTGGTTTACAGATCAATGCACTGGGGTGGTGTACACAGTCCTGTATGCTGGGAGGTTAACTGCTCCTGGGATACAGATCAATGCACTGAGGTGGTGTACACAATCCTACATACCGGCAGGGTAACTGCTCCTGATGTACAGATTAATTCACGGGTGATCACTGCACAGTTCGCTGTGCTGGTCATACTATCTGGTTGAGGTTGATAGATAATGCAATAATGTAGTTTGTGTCGCTCCTTATGCTGGATGGATATTTGTTTCAGGTTCACGCATTAGTGCCCTGCTGTGGTCTGCACAGCTCACGGTGCAGGACAGATATCTAGTCCGGGTTTATAGATCAATGCACTGCTGCGGTCTGCACCGTGTTCCACTCTAGACAGATTGCTGGATTGTATTGACCAAATGCAAATGAAGGGAAAATATATTCACCCCTTTACCTGCCTGAGGTGCCGTGGGAACAGTGTCTCCTTCTCCCTGGAACGGGATCTCTTCCTGCGGGATCTTATCGTTTGTTCAATTCACTTACGTCTGGCCATTCACAAACAATGTCAGGGACAGAATGTTCCAGGGAAAGTCAGTTATAGAATGTCAGGGACAGAATGTTCCAGGGAGTGGCAGTTATAGAATGTCAGGGACAGAACGTTCCGGGGAACTCCTTGACCTCTCCATCACCTTTCCCCCCTATCACCGCACCAACATGATGTACTGTGCTTGGGAACACTGAAACATTAATAGGATGTCTGTTTGTCTTCAGGAAACTGAGAGAGAATCCTTCAGGACAACAATGTTTATACCCTCCGTATTAGGAACTGGGAAGGAGAGACCTGTGTCTGCTCTCGAGTGATTGACTGTGTGGGAATGTTCTAGAAACCATCTGTCCTTATGGATGTGTCTCTGTTTGTTTGGAGATGGACGGTTTCTTGTGGTTTATGTCACATTTCTGTCAGTAATTCAGACCTTCCCATTTGTTATTCCAGCTCCAACTATTTTAATAAATCCCTGAATACAGGGACACATTTGAAAATCTCACTGGGTCCCCGATCAAACGGGTCCCTTTGCCTCCAGGCTGATGGATAATCTGTTTGTCTTCCTTCCTCACAGTTCACGTAGTGACCAACTATGTCCTGCTTTATAAAGATTGTGGATTGTCTCCATGTGTCAGACGTTACCTGGGGGCCATGGCAGCGGCGGATCTCCTGGTCATTATCCTCGACCTGACACTGAGACACATTCCCATTGTTTATTGGGAACAGTTTTATTTCCTGGTGTCCTCCGTCCCCGTGTGTAATATCCACGCCATCCTGCTTTATGCAGCCACTGACTGCTCTGTCTGGTTCACCACCACTTTCACCTTTGATCGGTTTGTGGCCATTTGTTGCCAGAAGCTGAAAAGTAAATATTGCAGTGAGAAAACGGCGGCTGTGGTTCTGGGAGCAGTGACTGCGCTGAGCTGTTTAAAGAACATTTTTTGGTATTTTATGCTCACGGCTCAGTATTGGCTGATGAACATCCCCTGGTTTTGTTTTGTAACAGACGCTGTTCTCCCCTCTAGTGTCTGGGTCACAATCGAGTTCCTCCACCACATTCTAACCCCGTGTGTCCCATTTCTCCTGATTCTGCTGCTCAATGTTCTGACCGTCAGACACATTTTGGTGACCAGCAGAGCCCGCAGGAGACTCCGCGCTCACACTAATGGGGACGCTCAGACTGACACAGAAATGAGAAACCGAAAAAAATCCATCATTTTACTGTATGTGATCTCGGCCAATTTCATCCTGTTATGGTTAACGTTAATGCTGTATTCTACATGGAATCGGATGAGGCGGATTGTGTATAGTCCTGTGGATCTGGATTACTTTGTGCAGGAATTGGGCTTCATGCTGCAGCTCCTCAGTTGCTGCACAAACACCGCGATTTATGCCGTGACCCAGACTAAGTTCAGGCAGCAGCTGAAGAATGTGCTGAAATATCCCTTCACCCGAATCCATCCATCAATCAAATTCCCTCATTGATCACATCATCCGGGGTTTTCTAATTTCAGTTCAGTGTTTCAGCCATGGAGCAGCCTGTCGCTATGGTAACAGATTGAGGGTAGCGCTGGATTGTCCATCCTTATTCCACAGGGGGTGTTACAGGGATACATTTCAATGTTTCTCACAATTCAGGGGCCAGTGAAAAAAGGCACCATCCCACCGACTGAGTCCACCGACTGTAAACAATAAATATGTTGATTAAAGCGTGCCGAGCAGCAGAGTGACCGATGTTGTTGTGTGTCTTTGTGTTAGAGAAGCTGAGCTGGAGAGAGACGGACACAGCCCCAAGTCCTGGTCCTCAGGGAAGGGGAGGGCACCGGGCCATGAGCTCAGGAGCTGGGTTTAACTCCTTCTATCCTTACTTTCCCTTCTGGGTCTCCCATCCCAACTTGGCTCTCAGCAGAATTCAACTTGTTCGTTTTGTCACTCTCCCTCCATATATGCCTCCCAGTCTCACACTGCACTGCTATTCCTCTCTCTTTTTCCGATTTACACACTTAATTCTACTGTCCTTGCCATCCCCAATCTCATTCATTCTGTCTCCATCTTGCGATCATAACCTCCCAATGTTACTGTCTACCTTGAATCCTTCGGTGCTGGGGGAACAGAAGAGGGTTGTCGATCTTCAGGTCGATGTTGGGAACAGAGATTGGGGACATATCAGGCCATTGCCAGGCAAGAATATGGACCTTGGGCCAAACGCCATTGCTCGGGGACATAGTGGGTGTGAGAACACGAGCCGTTACTAGGGGGTAACAGGTGGAGTGGCACCGTAGGCTGTGGGTGAGACTGATACAACAGGATATCACAAATAGAACACATTGTGTGGGACCCACTGTCTGTTACTCAGTGAATAGCATGGGGATGGAGTTAAAGGCCATTTAGAGGGGATTAAATGGGTCGGTATTCAAAGGCAGAGTCTCAGTTTAAGATGTGTGAGGACTGTGATGGTGGGAGACTGCGTGGGCGTGTGAGCTTGATGCTGGGTGAGTGTGCGAGGGAGTGAGCCTGATGGTGGGGGAATGTGTGGGGGAGAGAGAGTGTGGGGAAGTGAATGTGACGATGGGGGCGTATGCAGGGGAGTGAACGGGACAGTTGGAGTGTGCGGGAGAGTGAACGTGATGGTGGGGGAATGCCCGGGGTTTGAGAATCAGGGTGGGGCTGTGTGTGGGGGAGTAAATGATACAGTGGGGGAAAGTGTGTTTGAGCGAGTCTGATGGTGAGGCTTTGTGCAAGGTGAGTGAGCATGACAGTGGGGCATTGTGTGGTGGAGTGAGTGTGATGGTGGGTGACTGTGCAGGAGAGTGAACGTGACGGTAGGGGAGCGTGTATGGGTGAGCGTGACACTGGGGGTGGTGTAGGGCAGTGTGTGTGAGGGTGGTGGAGTGTGTGGGGGGAGTGTGAGTGTGGGTGTGGTTTGGAGCAGTGTGTGTGATGGTGGTGGAGTTTGTGGAGGTGAGAATGACACTTGGGGTGGTGTAGGGCAGTGTGTGTGAGGGTGGTGGAGGGTGTGGGGATGAGTGCGACAGTGGGGGTGGTGCGGGCAGTGTGTGTGTGGGTGGTGGAGTGTGTGGGTGTGGGGGTGACGTTGCGGGTGATGTGAGGCAGTGTGGGTGAGGGTGGTGGAGTGTGTGGGTGTAAGCATGACGGTGGGGGTGGGATAGGGCAGTGTGTGTGATGTTGTTGGAGTGTGTAGTGTGGGGGTGACGGTGGGGGCGGTGTGGGGCAGGGTGTGTGAGTGGGGTGGAGTGTGTGGGTGTGAGCATGACGGTGGGGGAGGTGTGGGGCAGTGTGTGTGTGATGGTGGTGGAGTGTGTGGGTGTGTGTGTGACGGTGAGGGTGGTGTGGGGCAGTGTGTGCGAGGTTGGTGTAGTGTGAGGAGTGAGCATGGCGGTGAGAGTGGTGTGGGGCAGAGTGTGTGATGGTGGTGGAGTGTGTGGGGTTGGGTGTGAGGGTGGGGGTGGTTTGGAGCAGTGTGTGTGATGGTGGTGGAGTGGTGGGGGTGACCATAACGGTGCGGGTGGGGTAGGGCAGCGTGTGTGATGGTGGTGGAGTGTAAGGGGGTGAGCATGAAGGTGTGGATAGTATGGAGCAGCGTTTGCGATGATGGTGGAGTGTGTGGGTGTATGTGCGAAGGTGGGGGTGTTGTGAGGCTGTATGAGTGATGGTGGTGGAGTGAGTGGAGGTGAGCGAGATGGTGAGGGTGGTGTGGGGCAATGTGTGACAAAGTGTGAGTGAGGGGGTCAGGGTGATTGTGATGGAGTGAGTGTGAGGGGATCAGGGTGATGGTGATGGAGTGAGTGTGAGACGGTCAGGGTGACAGTGATGGAGTGAGTTTGAGAGAGACAGGGTGCCAGTGATGGAGTGGGTATGAGGGGATCAGTGTGACGGTGATGGTGTGAGTGTGAGGGAGTCAGGGTGATGGTGATGGAGTGAGTGTGAGGCGGTCAATGTGCCGGTGATGGAGTGAGTGTGAAGTGGTCAGGGTGACAGTGATGGAGTGAGTGAGAGAGGGTCACGGTGACAGTGATGGAGTGAGTGTGAGGGAGTTAGGGTGATGGTGATGGAGTGAGTGTGAGGCGGTCAGTGTGCCGGTGATGGAGTGAGTGTGAGGAGGTCAGGGTGACAGTGATGGAGTGTGTCTGAGGGGGTCAGGGTGTCGGTGATGGAGTGAGTGTGAGGGAATCAGTGTGATGGTGATGTATTGAGTGTGAGTTGGTCAGGGTGACATTGATAGAGTGAGTGTAAGAATTTACAGTGATGGAGGGAGTGTGCGAGGGAGAGTGTGCAGTTGATGGAGTGAGTTTGAGGGTGTCACGGTGACAATGATGGAGTGAGTGTGAGGGGGTCAGTGTGATGGTGATGGAGTGAGTGTGAGGGGATCAGTGTGACCGTGATGGAGTGAGTGTGAGTAGGTTAGGGTGACAGAAATGTACTGAGTGTGAGGGTGTCAGGGTTATTGTGATGGAGTGAGTGTGAGGGGGTCGGGGGGAATGTGATGGAGTGAGTGTGAGGGAATCAATGTTACGGTGATGGAGTGAGTGTGAGGGGGTCAGGGTGACGCTGATGGCGTGAGAGTGAGGGGGCCAGAGTGGCAGTGATAGAGTGAGTGTGTCTGAGGGGTCAGGGTTACGGTGATGGTGTGAGTGTGAGGGGGCTAAGGTGACGGTGATTGACTGAGTGTGAGGGGGTCAGGGTGACAGTGACAGAGTGAGTATGTGGGGATCATGGTGACGGTGATGAAGTGATGTGAGTGAGTCATGGTGACTGTGATAGAGTGAGTGTAAAGGGGTCAGGCTGACTGATGGAGTGAGTGTGAGGGGTCAGGGTGACAGTAATGGAGTGTGTTTGAGGGTGTCAGGGAGGTGGTGATCGAATGAGTGTGAGATAGTTAGGGTGACAATGATGGTGTGAGTGTGAAGAGGTCAATGTGATGGTGATGGAATGTGAGGGGATCAGGGTGACTGGGACAGAGTGAGTGCAAAGGGTTCAGGCTGATTGATGGAGTGAGTGTGAGGGATCAAGGTGATGGTGATGGAGTGAGTGTGCGAGGGTGAGTGTGCCGTTGATGGAGTGAATGTGAGAGAATCAGGGTGACAATGATGAAGTGAGTGTGAGGGGGTCAGTGTGATGGCGATAGAGTGAGTGTGAGGGGATCAGTGTGACCGTGATGGAGTGAGTGTGAGGAGCTCAGTGTGACAGTGATGGAGTGAGTGTGAGGGGGTCAGTGTGATGGTGATAGAGTGGGTGTGAGGGGATCAGTGTGACCGTGATGGAGTGAGTGTGAGGAGCTCAGTGTGACAGTGATGGAGTGAGTGTGAGGGGGTCATGGTGATGGTGATGGAGTGAGTGTGTGGGGTTCAGGGTGACGGTGATGCAGTAAGTGTGAGGGAATCAGTGTGACGGTGATGGAATGAGTGTGGGGGGGTCAGGGTGAAGGGGATGGAGAGAGTGTGAGGGGTTAAGGGTGACGATGATGGAGTGATTGTGAGAGGGTCAGGGTGACAGTAATGGAGTGAGTGTGAGGGGGTCAGGGGAAGGTGAGGAAGTGAGTGTGAGGGCTTAAGGTGACGGTGATGGAGTGAATGTGAAGGGGTCAGGGTGACAGTGATGGAGTCTGTTTGAGTGGGTCAGGCTGACAGTGATGGAGTGAGTGTGTCTGAGAGGATCCAGGTAACGGTGATGGTGTGACTGTGAGGCGGCCAGTGTGACAGTGATGGAGTGAGTGTGAGAGTGTCATGGTGACGGTGATGGAGTGAGTGTGGGGGGCCAGGGTGACTGAGAGAGCGAGTGCGTCTGAGAAGGTCAGGGTTTCAGTGATGGTGTGAGTGTAAGGGGACCAGGGTGACAGTGATGGAGTGAGTGTGAGTGAGTCAGGGTGACTGTGATAGAGTGAGTGTGAGCGGTTCAGGGAGACAATGATGGAGTGAGTGTGAGGGGGTGAGTGTGCCCGTGATGGAGTGAGTCTGACGCGGTCAGAGTTAGATTGATGGAGTGAGTGTGAGGGCATCAGTATGAAGTTGATGGATTGAGTGTGAGGAGATCAGTGTGATGGTGATGGAGTGAGTGTGAGGGGGTCAGGGGACAGTGATGGAGTGAGTGTGAGAGGGACAGTGTGACAGTGATTGAATGAGTGTGCGGAGATAACGGCGATGGTGATGAAGTGAGTGTGAAGGAGTCACGGTGACTGTGATAAAGTAAGTTTAAGGGACTCAGGCTGAATGATGGAGTAAGTGTGAGGAGCCAGGTTGCGGTGATGGAGTGAGTGTGAGGGGTTTAGGGTGACGGTGATGGAGTGAATGTGGGAGGGTCAGGGTGACGGTGATGGAGTGAGTGTGAGTTGGTCAGAGTGGCATTGATAGAGTGATTGTGTGGGTTTAAGTGTGACGGTGATGGAGTGAGTGTGAGAGAGTCAGGGTGAGAGTGATGGAGTGAGTGTGAGAGGGTGAGTGTGCAGGTGATGGAGTGAGTGTGAGGGGATCAGTCTGACCGTGATGCAGTGAGTGTATGAGGGTCAGAGTGACGGTGATGTAATCAGTGTGACGGTGATGGAGTGAGTGTGAGGGGCTCAGGGGAAGGTGATGGAGTGAGTGTGAGGGAATCAGTGTTATGGTGATGAAGTACGTGTGAGGTGGTCAGGGTGACTGTGAGCGAGTGAGTGGGAGGTGGTCAGCGTGACGGTGATGGAGTGACTTTGAGGGCGTCATGGTGACGGTGATGGAGTGTGTGTGAGGGGGTCAGGGTGACAGTGATGGAGATAGTGTGAGTGGACCGGTCGGACAGTGATGGAGTGAGTGTGTGGGGATCATGGTGACGGTGATGAAGTGAGTGTGAGGGAGTCAGGGTGACTGTGTTCGGGTGAGTGTAAGGGGATCAGGCTGACTGATGGAGTGAGTGTGAGGGGCCAGGTGTGACAGTGACGCAGTGAGTGTGTTGGGTTCATTGTGACGATGATGGAGTGAATGTGAGAGGTTCAGGGTGACAGTGATGGAGTGAGTGAGAGGGGTTAGGGTGACGGTGATGGAGTGAGTGTGAGAGGGTGATTGTGGCGGTGAAGGAGTGAGAGTGAGTTGGTCAGTGTGATGCTGATGGAGTTAGCGTGAGAGGATCAGTGTGACCGTGATGGAGCGAGTGTGAGGAGGTCATGGTGTCAGTGATGGAGTCAGTGTGAAGTGGTAAGGGTGACAGTGATGGAGTGAGTGTGAGTGTTTCAGGGTGTGGGTGATGCAGTGTGTGTGAGGGGTTAAGGGTGACGGTGATGGAGTGAGTGTGTGGGTTTAAGGGTGACGGTGATGGACTGAGTGTGAGGGGGTCAGGGGGAAGGTGTTGGAGTGAGTGTGAGAGGGCCAGGGTGACAGTGATGGAGCGAGTGTGCATGGGCCTGTGTGACAGTGATGGAGTTAGTGTGAGTGGGTTATGGTTACTGTGAGAGAGTGAGTGTGTCTGAGGGGGTCAGGGTGACGGTGATGGAGTGAGTGTGAGGGGGCAGGGTGACGGTGATGGAGTGAGTGTGAGGGTATCTGGGGAAGGTGATGGAGTGAGTGTGAGGGGTTAAGGTGACAGTGGTCGAGTGAGTGTGAAGTGGCTAGGGTGACAGAGATCGAGTGAGTGTGAGAGGTTCAGTGTGACGGTGATGGAGTGTGTGTGAGGGTAACAGGGTGACAGTGATGGAGTCAGTGTGGGGGGTCAGGGTTACGGGGATAGAGTGAGTGTGTGTGGGCCATTGTGACGGTGATGAAATGAGTGTGAGGGGGTCAGGGTGACTGTGAGCGAGTGAGTGTGAGGTGGTCAGTGTGACGGTAATGGAGTGTATATGAGGAGGCCAGTGTAACAGTAATGGAGTGAGTGTGAGGGGTTCACGTTGACGGTGATGTAGTGAGTGTGAGGGGGTCAGGGTGACAGTGATGATGTGAGTGTGAGTGGGCCGCTGTGACAGTAACGGAGTGAGTGTGTGGGGATCATGGTGGCGGTGATGAAGTGAGTGTGAGGGAGTCAGGGTGACTGTGATCGAGTGAATTTGAGGGGGTCAGGCTGACTGATGGAGTGAGTGTGTGGGGGTCAGGGCGACAGTGATGTAGTGAGTTTGAGGGAATCAGTGTGACAGTGATGGAGTGACTGTGAGGGGGTCAGGGTGATGGTGATGGAGTGTGTGTGAGGGGGTCAGGGTGACAGTGATGGAGTGAGTGTGAGAGGGTGTGTGTGCCGGTAATGGAGTGAGTGTGAGGAGGACAGGGTGACCATGATGGAGTGAGTGTGCAGGGGTCAGGGTGACGGTGATGTCGTGAGTGTGTGGGGGTGAGGGTGACGGTGATGGAGTGAGTGTGAGGGGGTCAGGCTGACAGCGATGGAGTGAGTATGAGGTGGTCAGGCTGACAGTGATGGAGTGAGTATGAGGGGGTCATGGTGATGGTGATGAAGTCAGTGTGAGGGCGTCAGGGTAGCTGTGATAGAGTGAGTATGTCTGAGGGGATCAGGGTGACAGTGATGGAGTGAGTGTGTGGGGGTCAGGGTGACAGGGATGGAGTGCGTGTGAGCGGTTCATGGTGACGGTGATGAAGTGAGTGTGAGGGAGTCAGGGCGACTGTGATACAGTGAGTTTGTCTGAGTGGATCAGGGTGATGGTGATGGAGTGAGTGTGAGGTGGTCAGGGTGACGGTGATGTAGTGAGTGTGAGGGGGCCAGGGTGACAGTGATGGATAAGTGTGATTGGGCAGGTGTGACAGTGATGGAATGAGTGTGAGATGGTCAGGGTGATGGTGATGCAGTGAGTGTGAGGGAGTCAGGTTGACTGTGATGGAGTGAGTGTGAGTGGGCTGGTGTGACAGTGATGGAGTGAGTGTGTGCGGATCATTGTGGCGGTGATGAAGTAAATGTGAGGAAGTCAGGGTGACTGTCATCGAGTGAGTGTCAGGGGGTCAGGAAGACTGATGGAGTGAGTGTGAGGGGGTCAGGGTGACAGTGATGGAGTAAGTGTGTGGGCGTCAGGGCGACGGTGATGGAGTGAGTATGAGGGAATCAGTGTGACGGTGATGGAGTGTGTGTGAGGGGGTCTGTTTGAAGGTAATGGAGTGAGTGTGAGGGGGTCAGGGTGACAGTGATGGATTGAGTGTGATCCAGCCGGTGTGACAGTGATGGAGTGAGTGTGTTGGAATCATGGTGACAGTGATGAAGTGAGTGTGAGGGAGTCAGGGTGACTGTGATCGAGTGAGTGTAAGGGGGTCAGGCAGACTGATGGAATGAGAGTTTGGGGTCAGGGTGACTGTAATGGAATGGGTTTGAGGGTTTCAGGGAGGCAGTGTTGGAGGGGGTGTGAGGGGGTTAGGGTGACAGTGATGGAGTGAGTGTGACTTGGTCAGAGTGACATTGATAGAGTGAGTGTGAGGGTTTAAGTGTGACGGTCATGGAGTGTGTGTGAGAGTCAGGCTGACAGTGATGGACTGAGTGTGAGAGGGTTACTGTGCCAGTGATGGAGTGAGTGTAAGGGGGTCAGGGTGACGGTGATGGAGTGAGTGTGTGTGGGACATGGTGACGGTGATGAAGTGAGTGTGAGGGAGTCAGGGTGACTATGAGCAAGTGAGTGTGAGGTGCTCAGCGTGACAGTGATTGAGTGAATGTGGGGGCCACGATGACGGTAATTGAGTGAGTTTGAGGGTGTCATGGTGACGGTGATGGAGTGAGTATGAGGGAATCAGTGTGACGGTGATGGAGTGTGTGTGAGGGGGTCTGTTTGAAGGTAATGGAGTGAGTGTGAGGGGGTCAGGGTGACAGTGATGGACTGAGTGTGAGTGGGACGGTGTGAGAGTGACGGAGTGAGTGTGTGGGGAGTATGGTGGCGGTGGTGAATTGAGTGTGAGGGAGCCAGGGTTACTGTGATTGAGTGAGTGTAAGTGGGTCAGGTTGACTGATGGAGTGATGGTGATGGGTCAGGGTGACTGTAATGGAGTGAGTTTGAGGGTTCAGGGTGGTGGTGATGGAGTGAGTGTGAGGTTGTTAATGTGAAAGTGATCGAGTGAGTGAGAGGGGGTTAGGTTGACAGAGATCGAGTGAGTGTGAGAGGGTCAGTGTGACGTTGATGGAGTGAGAGTGATGGGGATCAGTGTGGTGAAGGAGTGTGAATGAGGGGGTCAGGGTGACAGTGATGGAGTGAGTGTGAGGGGGTCAGTGTGACAGTGGTGGAGTGAGTGTGAGGGGGATCAGTATGAGCATGATGGAGTGAGTGTGAGGGTGTCAGGGTGACTGATGGATGCGTGCGTGTTGTTCAGGGTGACATTGATAGAGTGGAGTGCGAGGGTTTAAGTGTGACGGTGATGGAGTGAGTGTGAGGGGGTCAGTGTGACAGTGATGGAGTGAGTATGATGGGGATCAGTGTGGTGATGGAGTGAGTGGGAGGGGTTCAGGTTGAAGTGAATAAATGAGTGTGAGGGGGTCAGCGTGACAGTAACGGAGTGAGTGTGTTGGGATCATGCTGACAGTGATGAAGTGAGTGTGAGTGAGTCAGTGTGACTGTGATAGAGTGAGTGTAAAGGGGTCAGGCTGACTGATGGAGTGAGAGT
Source organism: Chiloscyllium punctatum (assembly GCF_047496795.1). NCBI lineage: Eukaryota > Metazoa > Chordata > Chondrichthyes > Orectolobiformes > Hemiscylliidae > Chiloscyllium > Chiloscyllium punctatum. The sequence goes on along the minus strand of NC_092790.1, from coordinate 40,955,213 downwards.
GAGGGGTCAGGGTGACTGTAATGGAGTGCGCTGGAGGGTATCAGGGAGGCGGTGATGGAGTGAGTGTGAGGGGTTGAGGGTGACAGGGATCGAGTGAGTGTCGGGGGTTTGGGAGATGGTGATGGAGTGACTGTGAGGGCGTCAGGGTGACAGTGATGGAATGAGAGTGAGGGGGTTAGGGTGATGGTGATGGAGTGAGTGTGTGGGGGTCAGGTTAATGGTGATGGAGTGAGTATGAGTTGGTCAGGGTGATGGTGATGGATAGATTGTGAGGGTTTAAGTGTGATGGTGACTGAGTGTTTGTGAGGGGTTCAGGGTGACAGTGATGGAGTAAGTGTGAGGGGGTCAGGGTGATGTTGATGGAGTGAGTGTGAGAGAGTCAGGGTGACAGGGACGGAGTGAGTGTGAGAGGGTGAGTGTGCTGGTGATGGAGTGAGTGTGAGGGGGTCAACGTGACAATGATGGAGTGAGTGTGAGGGGGTCAGTGTGACAGTGATGGAGTGAGTGTGAGTGGGATCAATGTGATCGTGATGGGGTGAGTGTGAGGTGGTCAGAGTGACAGTGATGGAGAGAGTGTGAGGGGGTCAGGGTGACGTTGATGGAGTGAGTGTGAGGGAATCAGTGTGACAGTGATGGAGCGATTGCGAGTTGGACATAGTGACATTAATAGAGTGAGTGTGAGTGTTTAAGGGTGGCGGTGATGGAGTGTGTGTGAGGGGGTCAGGGTGATAGTGATGGAATGAGTGTGAGTGGATCAGTGTGACAATGATGGAGTGAGTGTGAGGGGTTCAGGGAGACGGTGATGGAGTGAGTGTGAGGGGGTAAGTGTGCCGGTGATGGAGTGAATGTGTGGGGGTCAGGGTGAAAATGATGGAGTGAGTGTGAGTGTTTAAGTGTGTCGGTGATGGAGTGTGAGTGAGGGCGTCAGGGTGACAGTGATGGTGTGAGTGTGAGGGGGATCAGTATGAGCGTGATGGAGTGAGTCAGAGGGGGTCAGCGTGACAGTGATGGAGTGATTGTGAGGGGGATCAGTATGAGCGTGATGGAGTGAGTGCGAGGGGGTCAGGGTGACAGTGATGGAGTGAGTGTGAGGGGATCCATATGACCGTGATGGAGTGAGTGTGAGGAGGTCAGGGCGACAGTGATGGTGTGAGTGAGAGGGGTTAATTATGGCAGTGTTGGAGTGAGTGTGAGGAGGTCAGGGTGATATTGATAGAGTGAGTGTGAGTTTTTAAGTGTGGCGGTGATGGAGTGTGTGTGAGGGGGTCAGTGTGATGGTGATGGAGTGAGTGTCAGGGTGTCAGTGTGAAGTTGATAGAGTGAGTGTGAGGGGATCCGAGTGACGTTGATGGAGTGAGTGTGAGGGTGTCAGGGTGATAGTGATGAGTCAGTGTGAGAGGGTCAGGGTGATGGTGAGGAGTGAGTGTGGGGTGTCAGTGTGACATTGATGGCGTGTGTGTGAGGGTATCAGGGTGACGGTGATGGAGTGAGTGTCAGGGGGTCACGGAGAGAGTGATGGAGTGAGTGTCAGGGTGTCAGTGTGACGTTAATGGAGTGAATGTGAGAGGGTCAGGGTGACGGTGATGGAGTGAATGTGAGGGGGTCAGGGTGACTATGATGGAGTGAGTGTGTGGGGGTCAGCCTTACATTGATGGAATGTGTGTGAGCGTGTCAGGGTGACGTTGATGGAGTGAGTGTCAGGGGGTCAGGGTGAGGGTGATGGAGTGAGTGTGAGTGGGTCAGGGTGACGGTGATGGAGTGAGTTTGAGAGATTCAGGGTGACGACGATGGAGTGAGTGTAAGCAGGTTAGGGTGACGGTGATGGAGTGAGTGTGAGATGGTCAGTATGATGGTGATGGAGTTAGTGTAATGGGGTAAGGGTGATGGTGATGTAGTGAGTATGAGGGGGTCAGGGTTATGGTGATGGAGTGAGTGTGAGGGGGTCAGTGTGACGGTGATGGAGTGAGTGTGAGGGGTTCAGGGTGACAGTGATGGAGTGGGTTTGAGGGGGTCAGGGTGACAGTGATGGAGTGGGTTTGAGGGGGTCAGTGGGACTGTGAGCGAGTGAGTGTGAGGTGGTCAGTGTGACGGTGATGGAGTGAGTGTGAGGGGGCCAGGGTGATGGTAATGGAGTAAGTGTGGGGGGGGGTCATTGTGTCTGTGGGGGAATAAGTGTGAGGGGATCAGAGTGACAGTGATGGAGTGAGTGTGAGGGAGTCAGGAGGACTGTGATCGAGTGAGTGTAAGGGGGTTAGGGTGACGGTGATGAAGTGTGTGTGAGGGTGTCAGGGTGTCAGTGATGGAGTGAGTGAGAGGGGATTAGGGTGACGGTGATGAAGTAAGTGTGAGGGAGTCAGGGTGACTGTGATTGAGTGAGTATAAGAGGGTTCGGCTGACGGAGTGAGACTGAGGGGTCAGGGTGACTGTAATGGAGTGCATTTGAGGGTATCAGGGAGGCGGTATGGAGTGAGTGTAAGGGATTTAGGGTGACAGTGATCGAGTGAGTGTCGGGGGTTAGGGTGACAGATCGAGTGAGTGTGAGATGATCAGTGTGACGTTGATTGAGTGTGTATGATGCTATCAGGATAACAGTGATGGAATGACTGTGAGGGCTTTAGGGTGATGGTGATGAGTTGGTGTGTGGGGTCAGGGAGATAGTGATGGAGTGAGTGTGAGTTGGTCAGGGTGATGGTGGTGGAGTGAGTATGAGGGTTTAAGTGTGACGGTGATGGAGTGTTTGTGAGGGGTTCAGGGTGACAGTGATGGAGTGAGTGTGAGAGAGTGAGTGTGCTGGTGACGGAGTGATGTGAGTGGGATCAATGTGAGCGTGATGGAGAGAGTGTGAGGGGGTCAGGGTGACGTTGATGGAGCGTTGTCTGAGGGGTTCAGTGTGACGGTGATGGAGTGAGTGTGAGGGAATCAGTGTGACAGTGATGGAGTGAGTGCGAGTTGGTCAGGGTGACATTGATAGAGTGAGTGTGAGTGTTTAAGGGTGGCGGTGATGGAGTGTGTGTGAGGGGGTCAGGGCGAAAATGATGGAGTGAGTGTGAGGGGATCAGTATGACGGTGATAGAGTGAGCGTGAGGGGGTCAGGGTGACGGTGATGGACTGAGTGTGAGGGGGTCTTGGTGACAGTGATGGAGTGAGTGTGTGTGGGTCCTGGTAATGGTGATGGAGTGTTTGTGAGGGGGTCAGGTTGCCGGTGATGGAGTGAGTGTGAGGAGGTCAGGATGACGGTGATAGAGTGAGTGTGAGTGGGCCGGTCTGACAGTGATGGAGTGAGTGTGTGGGGGACAGGATGACGGTGATGAAGTGAATGTGAGAGAGTCAGGATTACTGTGATCGAGAAAGTGTAATGGGATCAAGCTGACTGATGGAATGAGTGTGAGGAGTCAGGGTGACTGTAATGGAGTGCATTTGAGGGTGTCAGGAAGGCGGTGATGGAGTGAGTGTAAAGGGGTTAGTGTGACCGTGATCGAGTGAGTGTGAGAGGGTCAGTGTGACAGTGATGGAGTGTGTGTGAGGGGGTCAGGGTGTTGGTGTTGGAGTGAGTGTGAGCTTGTCAGGGTGACATTGATAGAGTAAGTGTGAGGGTTTAAGTGTGATGGTGATGGAGTGAGTGTAAGGGGGTCAGGGTGACAGTGATGGAGTGAGTCTGAGGGAGTCAGGGTGATGGTGATGGAGTGAGTGTGAGAGTCAGGGTGACAGTGATGGAGGGAGTGTGAGAGGGTGAGTGTGCCGGAAATGGAGTGCGTCTGAGGGGGTCAGGGTGAAAATGATGGAATTGCTGTGAGGGGGTTTAGTGTGAAGGTGAGGGAGTGAGTGTGAGGGGATCAGTGTGATGGTGATGGATTGAGTGTAAGTAGGTCAGGGTGACAGCGATGGAGTGAGTGTGAGGGGTGAAGGGGGATAGTGATGGAGTGCGTGTGAGGGGGTCAGGGTGACAGTGATGGAGTGAGTGTAAGGGATTAAGTGTGACGGTAATGGAGTGAGTGTGAGGGGTTAAGGGGGACAGTGATGGAGTGATTGAGTGGGGGTCAGGGTGAGAGCGATGGAGTGAGTGTGAGGGCATCAGGCTGATTGTGATGGAGAAATTGTGAGAGGGCCAGTGTGACAGTGATGGAGTGAGTGTGAGGGGGTCAGGGTGACGGTGATGGAGTGTGTGTGAGGGGGGCAGGGTGATGGTGATGGAGTGAGTGTGAGGGGGTCAGGGTGACGGTGATGGAGTGTGTGTGAGGGGGTCAGGGGGAAAATGATGGATTGAGTGTAAGGGAATAGGTATTACGGTGATGGAATGAGTGTGAGGGGGTCAGGGTGACAGCGATGGAGTGAGTGTGAGGAGTTCGGTGTGACGGTGATGGAGTGAGTGTGAGGGGGTCAGGGTGAGGTTGATGGGGTGAGTGTGCGAGATAAATGGCTATCCAGCCCCATCTACGGCACTTTTTATTTCCCTTCCCAGGAACAAAGACACGGAGGAGTCTGTCCAAAACTTTTTCATTCAACTTTGCAAAGTCGGGTGCTGTTCCCAAAGGTACACACACACAAGCATAGTAATCTCCACGCATTATATACATGTATATGTGGGCTGGGTCTACTACTGCTGCCTTGAACAACGAGTGCTAGGATTCCCCACTGTTTTCCTTATTTGGGTTCTCGTGCCTGCGATTATTTTGTTATTCACTTGGCCAATCAGTGTTTGAGCTTCCCGTTCTTCCCTTATATGAATGATGTTGTCCAACTGTGGTTAAGGGCGGTCTCTCAACTATCGAGGAAAGCTGTTACAACTGTTTCATTCATATAAACGTGGGTGAGGTCCGGCAACAGTTTCGAGTGTCTGCTTGTGTTCACTATGAGGTAGAAAAGACTAAAAGGCAGCTAACCGTTTAAAAATTACACTACCCCCAACAAATCCCCCGTGTCTTTTCTTACGGCCTGTAATTTTTCAACCGTAAGTTTCTTCTCCAGAGCATTTAATAACTCCCGAGCTTGTTCATCAAACTGCCCTTCTCTAATACTACCCCCGCCCAAGAGGGGAGGCCAGAGTCGATGCCCGAGTTTTCGGCCAGTTCGTCCGCCAATGTGGTGAGTCCATCCAGTGCGCGGGTGATGGACCCATCAGGGGCTGTGTTTTTGGGGATGAAAGTGCAGCACTGAGTGCCTATCATGACACAAACACCCCCCTTCTCTGCCAACATCATGTCTAAGGCCAACCTATTTTGCCACGCCATCCTACTAGTGGCGTCCAGTTGTTCTGCTATTCCTTTCACTGCATCCCGGGTATAATTAATGAACCTCTGCTGATTGTATTAAATATAATTAATCCAATCCACATTCTTATTGATGGTCACCCACCAGAACAGTGACGACTCAAAACCCGCCGCTATCTGGTTCCTAGCCTTGTATTCGTCAGGAACACCCCTGGGGATCCCTATGGCATCTAAATATATGTTATCATCGAAAGAGGTCTCCAAAGCTCTCTCAGTTCTTCCACTAGAACGGGGTTGCTCTTGTTTTTCGAATACCAGGGTGAATGGGATGGCCAATTGAACGATCGCACAAGTGCCCGTCCATTTTTGGGGCAGGGTCGGTCGCAGAACCCTCCCACCACAGTACCACCAGAGGTCTGCCCTAGGCACATGAATGTGGGAGTAATTCCCGCCCCCGGTAGTTTCATTGACCAGCCGGATTGATCCGCTGCACTTGTCAAATGTCCCCACATCGTCGTCCCACGGTAGTCCCGTCCGAGAGACGCAGGCCTGGTGCGTACCCGTTACCCCTGAGAATGATGGCGGGCGGGGCGCCCCCTCAGACCTGACGGGGGGAAACTTCAAACTCAAGGGTCGACAAGTGGGGTCGTTCCAGGCCTCTCGGTCCTGGTACAGCCTTATCATGCAGTCCATGGCTCGTGGGTGTTTCTCCCATCCCAGCGGGAAAGGGACCACCTGAGGGTTAGGGCGGGCACTCGTGCATGCGTAGCAATCACTCTTTTTCATGCTCCTCACAGTATATTTGACCCATTCCATCAAGGCATTCGCCTCCCCGTATCCCGTTTCTATTTCAAAGGTCTTTTCCAAATCCGTCGTCTCAATTATTCTAATCTTTTCCTGCTTATCAGTGGTGGATGAGCCCCCAGACTCAGCTTCAATGACCGTGATATACGTGCAGCACAGCTGCATCCCCCCCCCCCCCATCCTGCCTGGCCCCCAACTCTAATACCCAGTATTGTTCTATTAAGGCTCGCCTCGTTCTTTTCCAAGTTCTTTATGGTCAGATAAAGCGGATTGCACTGATTCTGCCCACAATCTCGTCCAGGGGTGATGGGATCACGGACAACTGACACCATAGCCTGGACCCCGGGGGCTGGAGGCCTACTTAGGCCTTCCCTACCATGCAATTGTAATACTAACGTCTGACCCTGGAATCCCCTTTCTCTCTCTAGATTCTGCTTAGTTTGATTCAGTTGACTTTTAGTCCTACAGGGCACCAACTCACATAGGTCTAAGCTAAATGTCTGTGTTGATTGGTTGGCAAGCACGGAGATGGTGAACCACTGACGGTCCTCTATTTGTTTCATCCGGAGGCCAAATTGGGTAACACGCACACTCTGACCCAGCCCAAGGATAATGGAATAGCAAGTTAACAATACGATTGACCGCATTTTTTTTTCCGCGACACCCGTAGCCCGAGGGCACAGTTCCTTTAGACTCGCCAAAGTCCGATTAGTTCGTTCTCAGGGTCTCTGTTCCTTAGATGCCTTTGTCAGAGAGGTTCGTTCGTCCTCCGTCGGTTGTGGCACTGGTCCCTTGACTCGAGTGTAATGTGTCCAGCCCTTTTCGGCCATACGGACAGCCGTTTCGGTCGTCAAAAGTACCAGGAAGGGACCGTCCCAAGTTGGTTCGAGGGTACGTTGCTTCCAGCTTTTAATCAGGACCCACTGACCCGGCTTGACGGTGTGCACCGCAAACTCGAGGGGCGGCGTCTGTGCCAAAAGTCCCTGTTGGCGTAAACGAGATAGAGCAGACCCCAGAGCCACCACATATTTTTGCACAAACATATCCCGAGACTCGAATACAGGAGGTTCCCCCTTCGGCCCATGGAACGGGAGGCCAAATAACATTTCGAAAGGGGAGACGCCCAAATCCCGCCTTGGCTGGGTGCGAATTTGCAACAGGGCAAGGGGTAGGCATTTGGTCCAAGGCAGGCCGATTTCACTAGTGAGCTTGGTCAGCTGCTTTTTGATGGTCTGGTTCATTCTTTCGACCTTGCCCGAGGAGGAGGGATGCCAGGGGGTGTGCAAATCCCAGTCAATCCCCATTGCTTGCACTACATTCTGGAGGACGGTCGAGGTGAAGTGGCTCCCCTGGTCAGAGTCAATAGCGCGGGGTAGCCCAAATCGTGGGATGATTTGCTCGAGTAGAATCTTGCTAACCTGAGTTGCCGTTGCTGTGGTAGTGGGGAAAGCTTCCACCCATCCTGTCAGGTGATCTACCACTACTAATAGATACTTCAGGCGACCTATGGGGGGGAGCTCAGTGTAATCTACCTGAACATACTCAAACGGCCTATAGGCCGGACTCCTACCCCCTTGTCTTGCATGCTGCTGCAGCCCCCTTTTGTTAATCTTTCGACACGTTCTGTAATCTCCCGTGACCTGCTTGGCTACCGTGTACAGACCAGGGTGAGCATATCGGCGCAGGAAGGCATCACACAGTGCCTGGGCGCCCCAGTGACCCCCTTGGTGTAAACGGGCAATAATGTCCCGCATCAACGGTCGATTTAGTAGCTGGCGGCCATCGGGTAAGGTCCACTTGCCTTCCCTATCCTTTGTACCCCCCAGAGACGCGAGAAGAGTTTCTTCTTTGTCAGTAAACGTGGGCACTTCGGTAATTTCGGATATCTGTGGAATCCTTACCAGGCAGTTCATTACTTCCTTCCCCATCCCAGCCAATTTTGCCTGTTCATCTGCCAATTGATTCCCCAGGGTCTCTATTTTATCGCCTTTCTGGTGTCCTTTCACATGTACTACAGCAATCTCTTGTGGCAGCAACAAATCCTCCAAGATCATGGCTACTAGTTCCTCGTGGACCAACTCCTTTCCTCTACTATTTATCATTCCCCTTTCTTTCCAGATCTTCCCAAAGGTGTGTACTACCCCAAAGGCATACTTAGAGTCAGTGTAGATTGTCCCGGCTATTCCCTTTAAATTCCTCAGAGCCCGGTGCAAGGCGTACAATTCGCACGTTTGTGCCGACCAGGCATTCGGTAGCCGTCCACTTTCGACTAATTCCCAACCAGTCTCACTAATGACTGCATAACCGTTGTGTCTCTTCCCATCTATGACTCGAGAGGACCCATCAATGTACCACCGCCTTCCTGCATGTAAGGGGGTATCCCTCAGATCTTCCCTCACTTTACTCTGGTACTCTATTATGTCTGAACAGCAGTGTTCCAGTTCCTCCTCCCCTTCCCCTTTCCAAACAAAGTCCGCCGGGTTCTGGCAGCCCCCGACTTCTATTCGGAGGTCTTCTCGGTCAAACAATATGGCTTCATATTTCAGAATTCTCGAGTCAGTCAGCCACCTCCCGGCCTTCTGATTCAGGATAGTTCTAACCTGGTGTGGAACAGTGACTGTCAAGGGGGCCCCGAAAGTCAACTTCCTGCTTTCCTCTACCAGCTTTGCCGTGGCTGACACCGCTTGGACACACTCCGGCCACCCTCGGGAGACTGGATCCAGAATTTTTGACAGGAAAGCCACGGGCTTCCTTTTTCCCCCCCAGTCCTGGGTCAATACTCCAAGAGCGGTTCCCTTTCTGGAGTTCACAAAGAGACGAAATGTCTTACTAAAATCCGGCAAGCTTAAAACAGGTGCGGCCATCAATTTTCCTTTTAGGATTTCAATTAACTTTTTCTCCTCCTCCTCCCATTGTATTCTGTTGGGTGCCTCCTCAATGAGTTTTAGGTACAAGTCTTTAGTAAGGGGGGCATAGTCGTCTATCCATAACCGACAATAGCCTAAGAGTCCCAAGAACTTCCGCAACTCCCTCTTGGTCGTTGGGAGGCCTAGTTCGATTATTGCCCGCACTCTTTCCGGATTTATTCGTTTCTGTCCCTGGCTTATCAAGTGTCCCAGGTACTTAACCTCTTTCTCGACATATTGGAGCTTCTTCTGACTCACTCTTAACCCCTTCTCAGCTAGGTAATTTAACAGGGCATTAGTCCCAAGTAGGACGTCCTCCTCCGCCGGTCCGGATAAAAGGAGATCGTCCACGTATTGTATAAGCTTAAGGGCCGGGGACAAGGTTAGTCCCTCCAATAATTGTTCCAGAATCTGCCCGAACAGAGTTGGGGACTCAGTGAATCCTTGGGGGAGTACGGTCCACCTGTACTGTTGTTTTCTGCCAGTATCAGGATCCTCCCATTCAAAAGCAAAAAGATCCCTACTGTCCTTGTCCAGGGGACACGCCCAGAAGGCATCCTTTAAGTCTATAACACTAAACCAGCCGTGGTCCGGGGGGATTCGCCCCAGAATAGTGTATGGGTTCGGTACCACAGGGTGCCGTACTTGGACAATTTTATTTACTTCCCTTAGGTTTTGGACCATTTGGTAGCTCCCATCCGACTTCCGGACCGGCAGGATGGGGGAATTGTATCGTGACATACAGGGCTCTACCAATCCATCTTTTATTAGGTCTTCCATAACTGTCTTCAGGCCCTGCCTCCCTTCCCAAGAGATGGGGTATTGGCGCACTCTGACGTCGGGGCTCTGGGGCTTTAATTTTACCTCCACAGGTCGAATTGCGAGTCCTCCCCGGTTCCCTTTGGCGACCCAAACCCTAGGGTCTATCTCTGTCAATCGGGACTCACTAAGGTCTGACATGGTAACGGCTAATTCTTCCTCTTCTCCCACTTCTATTCGCAATCCGGAACGGACTATCAAATCCCGTCCCAACAACCCATAGGGAAGATGGGGGAGGTGAAGGAGTTCCACCTGGAGCTCCTCCTCCTCCAGCCGCAAGGGTTGTGGTTCGAATATTTTCGCATTAAAAACCCCACCCTTAACTCCAGAAATGTTTAATGTTTTAGCTTGGAAGCCAACCCCCCTCGGATGGAGGGGAATTGAGGACCTGCCAGCGCCTGTGTCAACTAAGAAGGTAACATCTTGTCTAAATGGGCCCACCTGTAAATTTACCAGGGGTTCTTGGTAGGCCCGTGTTCCGATCCTCCCCTGACTTCCCTAATCCATTTGTTCACACTCCATTTCATACATCCCTTCTCTTTCCCTTTTAAACTCGGGACAATCCCTTTTGAAGTGTCCCAGTTTCCCGCAATGGTAACACCCAGCCTTCTGAGGGCGCTCAATTCCATAAGATCCTCCTCTCTCACTTCTGCCCCGTCTCGCTTCTCTCCCTCTCCAACTTTTCTTCGATGTTCCTCTTTCCACCCCATAATCTCCCTCCCCCATTCCGGTGGATTTACAAGCTTCCCGTCCGGCTGCCACCATCATTTTTGTCTTATGTTTCTCCCTTATTACATCCCTCTGAACGTACACCTTCTGTGCTTCCCGTAATAATTCTGCAACATCCTTTTCAGCCCAATCCTCCACTTTCTGTAATTTCTTCTGAATGTCAGGCCATGACTTAGTCACAAAGTGCACCTTAAGCATGCCCTTGCCTATTTCCCCATCGGGGTCTAAACCTGAATACTTTCGCATGGACTCCCGCAAACGGTCTAAAAACTCACTCGGGGATTCATCCTTTTTCTGTCCAACTTCAAATGCTTTCGCTAAATTCCGCTGTTTGGGCACGCAGGTTTGGATCCCCCTGATTATAAGGCTTCTGAGGTCTGTCATATTGGCCCGTCCCCCCGCGTCGTTATGATCCCACCGGGGGTCCTCTAAGGGGTACTTCTGCTCTCCACGCTGAGGGCCGTCCTGATGCTCCCTATCCCAAATGGCCATTGCACTATTCCGGATCATAACAATTTCATCGTAATTAAATAGTATTCTCATCATGGCCTGCAGTTCAGCCCATGTGTATATACTGGGCCCCAGAAATTGGTCCAGTTGTATTCCCACACTGACGGGGTCGTCCAGTAGACGGGGTAGTTCATTACGGAGTTGCCGGATATCCCCAGAATTTAAAGGTTGTACTACGAACCCGGTCCGTTCATTCGCAAACGGCACCTCTCGTAGCGGGTTCAGCTGTTCAATATTGTCACTCCTCCCAGCTCTCAATCCCTCTTCTCGACCTCTCCGCATCTCGAGTCGGACTGATTTCCTAGTGCCTGGGGTGAGTTCTGCGCCCCCTCCTGTGCCCCCCCCCCCCAGCAGTCCCTTCCTCACTGGTCGTAGACTGCTGGGACTCGGAATTATCCATCGCAGGAGGGAGGTCCGCGCTGGACGCCTGGTCGTGCACGGGTGGTATATACGGGGGCGGGGAAGACGGTGGCAAACCGTCGGTGAGGATGTCCCAGTCTTCTGGGGCTTCCTCGGGTCTGTTTGGGTAATCAGAGGATAGAGACGCATGGGACTCTTGCCGTCGCCCGCCAACCAGGTGGCGGCATATTTGCTCTCCTCTGGGTCAAACGGTTGTTTTCTGTTGACATATACATTTAGGATTTGACACACCCAGTCTTCATCAGACCCATACTCGGGCCAAACTACCGAGGGGGCGCGGATAGGTTCTTTGGTCCATATAAAACAACTATATTTTATCATGGTCTCTTTCTTTAAGTCCTTCGTTCTACTACTGTCCGTCCATAGACTTAACTTCCGACCTAATGGACTATCGGGGGGTAGTTCTTTCCCATTTGCAGTCTTCCCTGACTTTTCCTTAGAAGTCTGATTTCCCATGGTTTATCTTCGGTCCTGGTCTTAAACGCCCAAAGCGTTTTCACAGATGACCGTCAAAAATACAATTTCCCGTGGTCTATCTTCAGCCCTGGTCTTAAACGCCCAAAGCGTTTTCACAGATGACCGTCAAAACCACGCGGCCAACAAGGAAGAAGAAAAGAATCTCTTACCTTGATCCGTGCACGGAGTTGTCTGGCCTTTTTAAATGTGTGTACCCCCGTGTATAGTCACTAACCGGTCGTCCCAGCACTCGTCAGTGTGTTCCTTTTCCAGGATTCAAAATTATTTTTAAATGAGCCGGGTCACATCCTCTCTTGGCCGACGGCCGACGGACCAAGCTGATCAGTGAGAAGTATAAATACATACTAGACGCGTCTTTGTTGTATTCAGGCTTGATCCGTGAGCCGAAGAGACTGCCCCCCCGCCCCCCGGCAATAATTATTTCATCCCGGACGAGCCCCCAATTTTGCGAGATAAGTTGCTATCCAGCCCCATCTACGGCACTTTTTATTTCCCTTCCCAGGAACAAAGACACGGAGGAGTCTGTCCAAAACTTTTTCATTCAACTTTGCAAAGTCGGGTGCTGTTCCCAAAGATACACACACACAAGCATAGTAATCTCCACGCATTATATACATGTATATGTGGGCTGGGTCTACTACTGCTGCCTTGACCAACGAGTGCTAGGATTCCCCACTGTTTTCCTTATTTGGGTTCTGGTGCCTGCGATTATTTTGTTATTCACTTGGCCAATCAGTGTTTGAGCTTCCCGTTCTTCCCTTATATGGATGATGTTGTCCAACTGTGGTTAAGGGCGGTCTCTCAACTATCGAGGAAACCTGTTACAACTGTTTCATTCATATAAACGTGGGGGAGGTCCGGCAACAGTTTCGAGTGTCTGCTTGTGTTCACTATGAGGTAGAAAAGACTAAAAGGCAGCTAACCGTTTAAAAATTACACTACCCCCGACATGAGTGTCAGGATGTCAGTGTAATGTTGATAGATTGAGTGTGAGAGGGTCAGTGTGACGGTGATGGAGTGAGTGTGAGGGGGTCAGGGTGAGGTTGTAGGAGTGAGTGTGAGGATGTCAGGTGACAGTGATGGAGTGAGTGTGAGAGGGTCAGAGTGATGGTGATGGAGTGAGTGTGAGGGGATCAGTGTGACGTTGCTCAAGTGAGTGTGAGGGGCTCAATGTGACGGTAATGGACTGAGAGTGAGGGAATCAGTGTGACAGTGATGGAGTGAATGTGAGGGGGCAGTGTGACGGTGATGGAGTGAGTGTGAGGGGGTCATGGTGACAGTGATGGCGTGAGTGTGAGAGGGTCAGGATGATGGTGATGGAGTGAGTGTGAGACGGTCAGGGTGACAGCGATGGAGTGAGTGTGAGAGGGTTAGGGTGACGGTGAAAAAGTGAGTGTGAAGGGGTCAGGGTGAGGGTGATGGAGTGAGTGTGAGAGGGTCAGGGTGATGTTGATGTCGTGAATGTGAGGGGGTCAGGGTGACGGTGATGGAGTCAGTGTCAGGGGGTCAGGGTGATAGTGATGGAGTGAGTGTGAGGGTGTCAGGGTGACGGTGATGGAGTGAGTGTGAGGGTGTCTGGGTGACGGAGACGGAGTGAGTGTGAGAGGGTCAGGGTGACAGTGATGGAGTGAGTGTGAGATTTGCCCAGTGACGGTGATGGAATGAATGTGAGAGGGTCAGGGTGATGATGATGGAGTGAGTGTGAGGGGGTCAGGGTGACGGTGATGGAGTGAGTGTGAGAGGGTTAGGGCGATGGTGATGGAGTGAGTGTGAGGGTGTCAGTGTGATGGTGATGGAGTGATTGTGAGGGGATCAGGGTGATGGTGATGGAGTGAGTGTGAGGGTGTCAGGGTGACGGTGATGGAGTGAGTGTGAGGGTGTCTGGGTGACGGAGACGGAGTGAGTGTGAGAGGGTCAGGGTGACAGTGATGGAGTGAGTGTGAGATTTGCCCAGTGACGGTGATGGAATGAATGTGAGAGGGTCAGGTTGATGATGATGGAGTGAATGTGAGACGGTCAGGGTGACAGCGATGGAGTGAGTGTGAGAGGGTTAGGGCGATGGTGATGGAGTGAGTGTGAGGGTGTCAGTGTGATGGTGATGGAGTGATTGTGAGGGGATCAGGGTGATGGTGATGGAGTGAGTGTGAGGGTGTCAGTGTGATGGTGATGCAGTGAGTCTGAGAGGTTAATGGGGACGGTGATGAAGTGAGTGTGAGGGCGTCAGGGCGATGGTGAACGGAGTGAGTGTGAGGGGTTAAGTGGGACCGTGATGAAGTGAGTGTGCGAGGGTCAGTGTGACGGTGATGGAGTGAGTGTGAGGGGGTCAGGGTGACGTTGATGGAGTGGGTGTGAGGGTGTCAGGGTGACAGTGAAGGAATGAGTGTGAGAGCGTCATGGTGACGGTGATGGAGTGAGTGTGAGGGTGTCAGGGTGAGGATGATGGAGTGAGTGTCAGGGTGTCAGTGTGACGTTGATAGAATGCGTGTGAGGGCATCGGATTGACGTTGATGGAGTGAGTGTGAGGGTGTCAGGGTGACAGTGATGGAGTCAGTGTGAGAGGGTCATGGTGACGGTGAGGGAGTGAGTGTGATGTGATCAGTGTGAGGGTGATGTAGTAAGTGTGAGGGGGTCAGGGTGACTATGATGGAGTGAATGTGGGGGATCAGTATGACATTGATGGCGTGTGTGTGAGGATATCAGGGTGACGGTGATGAAGTGAGTGCCAGGGGGTCACAGAGAGAGTGATGGAGTGAGTGTCACGGTTTCAGTGTGACGTTAATGGAGTGAGTGTGAGCCATTCAGAGTGGCTTTGATGGAGTGAGTGTCAGAGGGTCATTGTGACAGTGATGGAGTGAATGTGAGGGGGTCAGGGTGACTATGATGGACTGAGTGTGAGGGGGTCAGCGTTACATTGATGGAGTGAGTGTGAGGGGGTCAGCGTTCCATTGATGGAGCGAGTGTGAGGGGGTCAGGGTGACTGTGATGGGGTGAGTGTGAAGGGGTCAGGGTGAGGGTGATGGAGTGAGTGTGAGAGGGTCAGGGTGATGTCGATGGTGTGAATACGAGGGGGTCAGGGTGACAGTGATGGAGTCAGTGTCAGGGTGTCAGTGTGACAGTGATGGAGTGAGTGTGAGATTGGCCCGGTGATGGTGATGGAATGAATGTGAGAGGGTCAGGGTGATGATGATGGAGTGAATGTGAGATGGTCAGGGTGACGGTGATGGAGTAAGTGTGAGGGGGTCAGGGTGACGGTGATGGAGTGAGTGTGAGACGGTCAGGCTGATAGCGATGGAGTGAGTGTGAGAGGGTCAGGTTGACTATTATGGAGTGAGTGTGGGGGGGGTCAGTGTGACATTGATGGAGTGTGTGTCAGGGGGTCAGGGTGACAGTAATGGAGTGAGTGTCAGGGGTTCACGGAGAGGGTGATGGACTGAATGTAAGGGTGTCATTGTGACGTTGATGGAGTGAGTGTTCGAGGGTCAGGGTGACGGTGATGGTGTGAATGTGAGGGGTTCAGGGTGCCAGTAATGGTGTGAGTGTCAGGGGGTCAGTGTGACAGTGATGGAGTGACTGTGAAGGGGTTACGGTGACTGTGATGGGGTGAGTGTGAGGGGGTCAGCGTTACATTGATGGACTGTGTGTGAGAGTGTCAGGGTGACGGTGATGGAGTGAGTGTGAGGGGGCCAGGGGAAAAGTGATGGAGTGAGTGTGAGGTTATCAGTGTTACGATGATGGAATTAGTGTGAGGGGGTCTGGGTGACAGTGATCGAGTGAGTGTGAGGGCGTCAGTGTGATGGTGATGGAGTGAGAGTGAGGGTTTAAGGGGGACGGTGATGGAGTGAGTGTGAGGGGGTCAGAGTGACTGTGATGGAGTGAGTGTGAGGGGGTCAGAATGACGGTGATGGAGTGAGTGTGAGGGGGTCAGAGTGACGGTGATGGAGTGAGTGTGAGGGGGTCAGAGTGACGGTGATGGAGTGAGTGTGAGGGGGTCAGAGTGACGGTGATGGAGTGAGTGTCAGGGAGTCAGTGTGACGTTAATAGATTGAGTATGAGACTGTCAGGGTGACGGTGATGGAGTGAGTGCCAGATGGTCAGTATGACGGTGATGGAGTGAGTGTGAGGCGGTAAGGGTGACGGCGATGTCGTGAGCATGAGGGGGTCAGGGTTAGGGTGATGGAGTGAGTGTGAGAGTGTCAGCGTGACGTTGATGGAGTGAGTGTGAGGGGGGCAGGGTAACAGTGAAAAAAATGAGTGTGAGGGGGTCAGTTGACGGTGTTGGAGTGAGTGTGAGAGGGTCCGGGAGATGATGGTGGAGTGAGCATGAGGGGTTCTGTGACGATGATGGAGTGTGTGTGGGCGTCAGGGTGACGGCGATGAAGTGAGTGTGAGAGGGTCAGGGTGACAGAGATGGAGTGAGTGTGAGGGGGTCAGGGTACGGTGATGGAGTTAGTGTAAGGGGTTCACGGTGATGGTGATGGAATGAGTGTGAGGGGGTCATGGTGACGGTGATGGAGTTAGTGTCAGAATGTCAGGGTGACGTTGATGGAGTGAGTGTGAGGGGGTCAGAGTGACGGTGATGGAGTGAGTGTGAGAGGGTCAGGGTGACAGTGATAGAGTGAGTGTGAGTGTTTCAGGGTTATGGTGATGGAGAGAGCGTGAGGGGGTCAGGGTGTCTGTGATGGAGTGAGCGTGAGGGGGTCAGGGTGACGCTGATGGAGTGAGTGTGAGGGGGTCAGAGTGACGGTGATGGAGTGAGTGTGAGAGGGTCAGGGTGACAGTGATGGAGTGAGTGTGAGAGTGTCAGGGTGATGGTGATGGAGTGAGTGTGAAGGGGTCAGGGTGACGGTAATCGAGTGAGTGTGAGAGGGTCAGGGTGACAGTGATAGAGTCAGTGTGAGTGTTTCAGGGTTACGGTGATGGAGAGAGCGTGAGGGGGTCAGGGTGACGGTGATGGAGTGAGTGTGAGTGGGTCAGAGTGACGGAGATGAAGTGAGTGTGAGGGGGTCATGGTGACGGTGATGGAGTGAGTGTGAGAGTGTCAGCGTGACGTTGATGGAGTGAGTGTGAGGGGGGCAGGGTGACAGTGAAAAAATGAGTGTGAGGTGGTCAGTTGACGGTGTTGGAGTGAGTGTGAGAGCGTCCGGGAGATGATGGTGGAGTGAGCGTGAGGGGTTCTGTGTGACGATGATGGAGTGTGTGTGGGCGTCATGGTGACGGTGATGGAGTGAGTGTGACTGGGTCAGGGTGACAGTGATGGAGTGACTGTGAGGGGGTCAGGGTGAGGGTGATGTAGTGAGTGTGAGAGGGTCAGGGTGACAGAGATGGAGTGAGTGTGAGGGGGTCAGGGTACGTTGATGGAATGAGTGTGAGGGGTTCATGGTGATGGTGATGGAATGAGTGTGAGGGGGTCATGGTGACGGTGATGGAGTGAGTGTGACTGGGTCAGGGTGACAGTGATGGAGTGACTGTGAGGGGGTCAGGGTGAGGGTGATGTAGTGAGTGTGAGAGTGTCAGGGTGACGTTGATGGAGTGAGTGTGAGGGGGTCAGAGTGACGGTGATGGAGTGAGTGTGAAGGGGTCAGGGTGACGGTGATTGAGTGAGTGTGAGGGGATCAGTGTGACGGTAATCGAGTGAGTGTGAGAGGGTCAGGGTGACAGTGATAGAGTGAGTGTGAGTGTTTCAGGGTCACGGTGATGGAGAGAGTGTGAGGGGGTCAGGGTGTCAGTGATGGAGCGAGTGTGAGGGGGTCAGGGTGACGCTGATGGAGTGAGTGTGAGTGGGTCAGGGTGACGGTGATGGAGTGAGTGTGAGGGGGTCAGGTTGACGTTGCTGGAGTGAGTATGTGGGGGACAGGTTGATGCTGACAGTGTTAGTTTGAGAGTCACGGTGAAGGCGATGGAATGAGTGTGAGGCGATTAGTGTGACGATGATGGTGTGAGTGTGAGGATGTCAGTGTGACAGTGATGGAATGAGTGTAAGGGGGTCAAGGTGACGGTGAGGCAGTGAGTGTGAGGGGAGCTTGAACAAGGCAGCTGAATGCGCATTCCCACTGTGACACTCTGCTCACAGTGATCTGAACAAAAATGAAGAAATTACTATGTAACAAGGTCTGTTGAATTCTGTGAAGATTTGAAGTCAACAGAATGAAGAACCCGAGACAGCAGGAGGTGTTCTTTCCAGAAAGAGTTGGATATAGCTCTTAAGGATAGTGAAATCAAGGATTATGGGGATAAGGCAGAAACAGGATACTGATTGACAATGATCAGCCATGACCATAATGAATGGTAGTGATGGCTCGAAGGAGAGAATGGCCTACTTCTGCACCTATTGTCGATTAAATTGCCTGTGAGGAATTGTTTTCCAGACTGGAGGAGAGTGCATAGTGCTCAATGTCATTATTCAGAACACCTTTCTTCCATTCAGATATTTTTGACACGCACTTGTGTTCAGGACAGACAATTTCAAAATCCTAAATAAGGCTAAACTGAAAATTGAATTCAGCAATGCAAAAACCTTGATGTGTATCATTTTCCTGGGCTGTGCGATACCAAGTCACTGTATGATCACAGCAACACAGTGAGCAAGTGTCAGAAGGAAAATGCGTGCAATGCAAGAGCGCATGCTGGGAGCAGCACGTGACACACGGTGGAAGTGCATTTCACACAACAGGAACACTTCCCAAACAGCAGACTGAGGTGGAAGAATTCAGAGGGGGTTTACACTTTGGAATTTGATGCCAGATACAAAATGGAGATCTGTCATTGATTCTGTTCAAGATAAAGATTTTAAGATTTCTACAGATTAAAAACAAAACAACATGCTCATTGGTTCGTGAAGGCAAATGTTGAAATTGTATATTTCAACAATCTACCCATTTTTGCAATGAGTAGCTCACCACTGTCCTCACTCGGGGTCAGAACCACTGGTGAAGATGATCGTATAATCCCCATTACTAGCCATGGAATCAGAGAAACTCGATTTCCCAAACGTTAAGGTAAAACCAGGAATGTGGAGGGAAGCATTAATGTGTTGCTCCTGTGCTGCAGGTGACGAGTGCACAGTAACTCTGTTCCAGTATAGTGGGCTATGCTGTGCCGAAGTTTTAAGTTTGAGCCTCACATGGAGCAGCTTCAATTTGTCGTCGTGTTGAGGGGTACGAATAGAAGGTGATATTGAGCAAAGCCAGGTTTATGCAAAAATATCAGTGTTTGTGGATTGAGAAACGCCTTTTTCTGGATAATGGCTCCTTGATCAACAAACATACTACAAGTATCTAAAATGCGAAGAGACATGTGTGAAGAGAGAGCCGAAGGTGATTATTCAATGGTGGAGCAGAGGTGACATCAGCCATGATTGTATTCAATGGTGGAGCAGAGATAACATCAGTAATGATCCTCGTTCTTATTCAGCCCTTCGAATGTGTGACACAGGAATGGGGCAGGACTGGTTATCAAACAGGAAGCAGGCACTTCGTATAAATCAGTCTTAATCAGTTGGACAGGTCGTAAAATTTTGAGTCATATAGCGACCACCGTTGGGTCCTCAACTATTTATAGCCTATATCAATGACCAGTGGGATGGAACAGATGTACCTATACTGATTTTGGTGATGTCGCTGTGATAAGGAAGAGAAACATTATCAACAGAGATACAGATTTGGTAAAAGCAACGGATAATAGTTTGGCAGTTGGAATATAACATGATATAACCTGTCATTTCATTTACAGGAGTAAAGGAAGGCAGTATTCTACTGAAATGAAGAGGGATTACAGGACTTAATGATACTGTGTACTGGCGGGTTCACTCAGATCCGTTCAGACACGGGAAGTTTTGCTTCATCCCTGATCGTCTGCTTCTTGACGCTCCAAGTGACGCCATTGCTCTCCGTACACATGAAATATTTTGTTGTGGTTGGTTGGTGGTGGGATGATGTTTTGAAATGTGTATGAAGGGGACGGCCTTTATCCAAGATACGTTCATTCCTTTTTACCTGGAGACCCGAAGACGATAAGAATGGCTGGCTGCTTCTGAATGAAGAAAATGTGGCTGCTGTCAGGACAGGGGTATTCACGAACATGATGCACTGTGCATGGACACACAGCAACATTAATAGAGAGAGAGCTCCTTTAGTTCCTCTACCTCTCCCCATTGACATGGCTACTCCGCAGATGCAATGTACACCACTATAGTGGGAAAATAAGGATACACCCGGTAGCTCTCTGCTGTGGGAGAAACAATGTATTTACCTCATCCACCATAAACATCCTCACTCACCGAATGGTGACATTGATATTGAGATACTGGGAGATGATGAATATGTCACCCAGTCCTGACTGTAAAGTTCCAGATCACAGAAACTGAATGAAACTGAGACCCTAACAGCCACTGGCAGCACCATCCTCGTGTTGAAGGAGGTGACACCGCTCTGTAACCAGCCATTTGTTCAGTCAGGGTCTCCTCACTCTCTGTTCCTGGGTTAAGTGTAACTTGGGCAGCTGTTCCTGGAAAACCCGGGTTGGATACAGCAGATCCCTTTCCTCACACACCTTCACTGCGTGGTTTCAGAGATTCCCCTCTCTGCAGCCTCTTCTCCAATTTGTTGTTCATGTTGCAGGCTCAGATACTGCAAATACAGTCCCCATGCTCCATCCAGAGTTGTGTCATCAAATCCTCAGGTCTCCCTGAATGTCTGAGGCAGCTTACAGCACAACCTCCACCAAAACATCCCCAACCCCTCCACTAAAATTTCAATTACAGGAATCAGTCAGAAACCCCTCGGCGACAAGTGTTGTGGAACAGATCAGATCCCCGCTAAGACCAAAACCTTTCCTTATTTTGAATACAGATGTGAAGTGTGCGTTCCAGATATATTGTGACTGGTCAAAACACTCGACATTAAGCAAAATATAATATATTCAAATGCTTTAGTTAAAATGCAATCAAAGAAAAGAACATTTTGGAATACATTCTGTTGAAACACTTACACAAACAATAGATACTGTACCTTCTTTGTTTACACCGCTTCGTACAAAGATATATTTAAATACAGATCTTACATGCAGTTTTCCAATCCAGGGGGAAACAACCTCAACAGAAATCTCAGAGAGAAAAGCCGCTAGGGGTCATGTATTGAAACTTCCAACCTTTCTGGGGCCTGAACAGCTTCTGAATGCTGCAACTAAAAACAATACGAGAAAACCTGGTCTGGGACAGTTGGCTGCTGCCCTTCCATTGTTACCACCATTTTAATGAAACCTAAAGGTTTTCTCAGTTATTAACGTAAACTGTTTTCAGACAGCAGTTCTGCACCTCTGCCTTTAAAAATCTCTCTTCAAAAAGAAAAAAACCAAGAGAAAATAACCTTTTTTTACAGTGATCGTATCCTCACGACTCCACCTTTACTAAAATAATCCATCAATACACAAAGGTGGATTCATTTTAGACCTCCTAATCTTCCTCTATTAGCAGACTGAAATGCATATATATTATATGACTCTGAGCATACAAACATTCACAACGCGTTTCAATTTCAGTCATTTTACTCTTGCCACAGAATGCCTTTGTCTTTCTTCATCCAAGGTGTCAAATCTTAGGTTTTCTCGCCCTGTCACCTGTATAATTTCAAATTGAATGGCAGCAATAATAAGCTCAATTTAAACAGACTGGTATTCTTCTCCCTAAACTTCTCCAAAAACTGTAAGGGATCATGATCAGCGATAACGATTTGTCTCAGCTTTGTAATTCGCAATTTAAATGCTGAAATGTTGTAAGGCCAACACCAAGCTCAAGGCCTCCTTCCTTATTGTGGAATAAACCTGTTGGTGTTTCCACAAGACACTCCAACCACACGTTAAATAATGGAGCACTTCTCATCTCTCCAATAGTCCTTCTGAATGACATAGCTCCTCATGTCTCAGCATAAAAGAATTACATACTTCTGTACTTCTTAATGCTGTAACCTCTTTACCTGGTACTCCTGGCCTATGTCAGTAAACCTTACTTTCATAGGTATATGTTTTAAGAAGATCTCACACATTCTTCTCAATCTCTCACAGAAACCAAACTTTGATTTCTGCACGAAATCATTATCATCAGCCATTTTAGCTTCTAATATTGCCATTGTAACTCTCTGCTCTTCCACACGAGTTCTCACGACTGCAGGAAGTGAATTGTTTTACTTCTCCGAAATAATAATCTCTCGAAGAGTATCATAATACCCTTGTGTTTTTAATACCCTTGCCCACTTTACAAAATTACTCTGTTTGATCCTTTCAAACTCAATGTACATTTAAGCAGGGACACTTTTTTTAGATTCCTGAAACACTGAGTGACAGCTTCTGGCACAAGCTCATATGCACTTCAGATGGCTTTCTGCACCTCCTCATATTCCCCAGTTACCGCCTCCGATAGGGATGCAAATACCTATACACCTTGTTTGGATAAACTGAATCCACATGGTCACTTGCCACTGCATTAGTCACTTTCTCAAATGAAATTAAAAAGGCTTCCCATCAAATTTAGATAATGTCTGGATGTATTTGAACAGAAGTCCATTAGGCCATTGGCTACTATAGGGTTGCTCATCCTCACCATCCTCCTCATCCAGCCGACTGTCTACCTTTACCTACCCCCTCTATGTCAAATTTCATCTCTAATTGCTAACTGTTTAAGTTGAAACTCTGCTTTTCTTCTCTCCTTTTCTCTTTTTCTTCTGCATTTCGTTTCCTTTTATTTCTACTTTTCATCATAATTCAAACTGTTTCAATTCCTTCTCATGTTCAAACTGCCTCATTTGAAATTGAATTCTAGCCATTTCCAAAGGGTCTGATGGAGGTACCACCAAATGTAATTGCCGAGCTACAGCTGTAATTATCTCTCATTTTCTCCCAGACAAACACAACCCCAACTTCAGCTTGTCTGTCAATTCCTACAGCTTTGCCTTCATTACCTTTTTAAAAACCCCCAACTTCACTTATTTCACACCCAGGGAACTCTTAGTGACCGAAAGAACCTTTATACACAAACCACTGTTTAAACCAACAGGATTCAACACCCGGAACAAAAGACACTAACAGCTACCATACGCGACCTTTGAACCCAATAGTCTCCTGGTGCATACAATCCAGTGTATACATGAGCTTATTCTGGATTGTCTGGTTTTCTCCCACAATCAACGATTTGCATGTCAGGTGAATTGGCCATGCTAAATTGTTTGTAGTTTTCAGGGATGTGTGGGTTAGGAGTCTATGTGGGGGTAAATGTTTAATAATAGGGTAGTGGAATGGGTCTGGGTAGGTTACTCCTCGGAGGGTTGGTGTGGACTTGTTGGGTCGAATGGCCGGTTTGCACACTGTAGGGACTGTAATTCTAAACCCAATTTAGTATTATCGATTTATGACCAGACAAGAGTCCAGAGTTTGCTATAGACCAACCAAGACTGCCGCAAACTATTTTAAGAGGGTAGCTTGGATGCCAAACTTTCCTTATTTTAAAGGTACATGTGAAGTGGGAGTTCCAGATGTGATGCTACTAGTCAAACCACTCACCATTAAACAACACACAACATACTTAAACATTCTAATGAAAATCCAAACAAAATGAAGAGGAATTTATAGTAATTTAGCTATTGTCAATCAGAACCGAATAATGGATACAGTACCTTCTACAAATGAACTGTTCCAATATACCTACATCCCATAAACAGGCCCCTTGGCAAAATGGAGCATTCAGACAGACATTCTTCCATACAGTTCTCCAATTCAGGAGGAAACAGCATCAAGTCAGGTTTCAGACAGAGTAGCAGCTGGGGATACGTTACTAGGCCGTTGTTACTACTATTTATGAACAACCCTAAAAACGTCGTAAGGTAATTACTTGAGCCGTTTTCAGTCGGCAGTTTGGCCTTTAAGATCTTTTATTATTTAAAAAAGAAAAAAATAATCTTTTTTTACGTGACAGCATTGTCACACACTTTCGATGCCTGGTCCTTTACTTAAGGGGCTTCCTCGATCGCAAGATCTCCTGAGAGTGACAAATACAGGTACAGACCAAGTTACAAGGATGTGTCTCATAATTTCTGAAACATCCCATGGAGCATCACATGGGACATACCAAGAAGTGAACAACAGCCTGACACACACAATTTCACTGTTTCTGAGATTCACAATGCCAGCACTCGATACACTAGAGAGCCAAAATCAAAGTCCAGGGAAAGATACAGAGTGGCTGTAGATTCCAGCTCTCTATGGTCTGTAGAAATGGCTAAACTTCAATAGCAAGTTAAACAGCTTGAGTGAAAAGCCGTGAATTACATGTGGATCACCATATTGGAGACAACATTTCAACACAGACACAGTTCCCCATTATTAGAACAAACACCACCGATGATGAATAACCTCAGAGAGAAGCAAGCAATGGAGAGTTGCCTTGGACTCGATAAGCTAAAGGGCTTCTATCGGCACATGACTGACGTCCCACGTCGCTGCTGTTCATCTCCATGTCTCTGGGACAGAGCAGCTGATGGAGAAACAATGGCTTGTTTTTAACCCTCCCTTCCTCTTTGCACTGCATGCAGCCCTGCAGCTCAGGACTGTGGGGATGGATCTCATTGAATGAGGGTTGCAATTGGAGTCTCTTCATCTGGGACAGTTGGGGCTCAGATTTTAATTGCTGCCCAATTGCAGCAAAGAAACGGATGCCCCTGACACAAAAGCCTTTCTGCAGGATTGCTGTGTGAAGATGGATTCTGAACACAAAACAGGCTACATAATATTGCACTTATTTGAATTTTACCGAGGGAAGACATGTTCCGCCACCCCTTTCTCCCTTTCCCATCAGATCAGCATCATTCTCTCTGTCTCAAATAAATGATATTTGGAGGAATTTCGGAATCAAAGTTGCTAAGTTCCAGCGGCTGATGCACTTGGCTGTGCCAGTGCGAGGAAGCTTCAGAGCGCATCCGTGCTTCCGTCCCCTGACACTGTCTGTAAGTGGAGGGATATGTCTGAATACTCTGCCAATGGAGACAGCTCAGTCCGCGGGGATCGGAGAAACAGCACCGTCCCGCGCGGGGAAATTCTACAGTGTGTCCTCTGGATCAGACACAGTGCACTTTATCATTCAGATCATACCAGAGTGAAAGCGCTCGAGAAGGCCAATTGTTCACTCGTACCTGTGTCAGCTCAGGAGTTCCAAACGATGGGTGAAAGTGGAAACATTGTGGATTTGTTCAGGTTTCAAGTGTTTACGTGAAGCAGGAAGCAGAGGAAGATGCACTTTGAAGCGATTGAGATCTGACTACAGGAGCAGCAAATAAGTTGTTCAGCGCAGAGGAGAGCTTTGAAGTATTGAATTCTGGTTGATGGGCCGATCATGCTTTCATTAGGCCACGCTGCTACAGAAGAAACTATGTCATCGTCTCTCAGCATTGTGATGTCGCAGGCAAATATCGCCATTACACTGCAGGAAATTCCTTTTTCCAAGGTGAGTTCAGTCTGTATGTAAAATAGCTTATGTATCGAACTCTTTCACATAAGTAATTCCACTCCATCTCAGTGTGTTGTATTGTCTCCTTTCGACTTTACCTGTCATTGTGCCTGCACTGAAGATGCTTTGCTCCTTCTGCATGTCTTTTACAACTGATGTGATGCAGTTTTACTGACCCACCTTCTGACAGAATTTTCCGCTTCACTTCAGCCCGTCCTAACTTCGCTATCAGATACCGCTCCCGTTGTTTAAGTGTTAGGCGCTCGTCTCAGATCCAGCCTGCCCTCACCCAAAGTAAACGCAAAACTTAGTCACACTTTGATCACTGCAATCCCGGGGCACCTTCACTCTGAGGTCATTGATTATTCCTAGGAGAAAGTTAGGACTGTATTTGCTGGAGAGCACACTCGGGAATGTGGTGTTGGAACAGCACAGCAGGTCAGGCAGCATCCGAGGAGCAGGAGAATTCATGTTTCAGGCATAAGCCCTTCATCAGGAATAAGGTTTGTGAGTTGGGGCTGAAAGATAAATGGTAGGGGTGTGGGGTTGGGGGGAGATTGCTGGGAAAGCGATAGATGGATGAAGGTGAGGGAGAAGGTGATACGTCAGAGGGGGCAGTGAGAAAATGTGTCCAGAGGGTGGTGTCGAGTTGAAGGCTTGGGCTTGGGGGGAGGGGAAATGACGAAGCTGTTCAAATCTACTGTTATCTTGTTTGGTGTTAGGGTCCCAAGAAGGAATATGTGGCGTTCCTCCTCCAGGCGTTGGATGGTAATGGTTTGGTGGTGCAGGGGGCCCAGGACCGGTTCGTCTTTGATGGAGTGGGGAGGGGATTTGAAGTGTTCAATCATGGGGCGTTGGGGTTGTTGGGTGCGGGCATCACAGAAATATTCTCTGAAATGATCAGTAAGAAGATGTCCTGGCTACCCGATGTAGAGGAGACCACAATGTTTGCAACAAATGCAGTAGATGATGTTGGTAGCGGTACAGGTGAATTTACAATGGATGTGCAAGGATCCCTTTGGGCCTTGGACAGAGATGAGGAGAGTGGTGTGGGCGCTGGTTTTAGCCTTCCTGCTGTGGCAGGGAACGGTGCCAGGGGAGTGACGTAGGCTGGTGGGGAGGTGGTGTGGACCTGATGAGGGCATTATGGAGGGAATGGTCTTTTCAGACTGCTGAGGGGTGGGAAGGAAAATATATCTTTGTTGGTAGGGTCTGTTTGGAGGTGGCAGAAGTGGCGGGATATGATGCATTTTATGCAGAGGTTGGTGGGGTGGAAGGTGAATACCAGGTGCTTCTGCGCTTGTTGCATTGGGAGCGAAGGAGTTCAAGGGTGGTGGTGGTGGTGAAGTGGAGTAGATGCACTGGAAGGCATCGTCAACCACGTGGGAAGGGAATTTGCGATCTTGAACTAAGGAGACCAACTGGGATTTTCTGAGGTGCAATTTGTCATCCTGGGAACAGATGTTGTGGAGGCATTTGGAATAAGGAATGGCGTTTTTTACATGAGATAGGGTGGGAGGACGTGCAGTCTAGGTAATTGTGGGAGTCGGTGGGCTTGTAGTGTATGTCTGTGATTATTCAGTCGCCAGAGATGGTGATGGAGAGATCCAGGAAGGGGATGAAAGTTGCCAAGATTATCCAAGTCAATTTGAGGTCCGGGTGGAAGGTATTGGAAAAGTTGGTGAACTGTTCATCCTCCTCGTGGGAGCACAAAGTGGCGCCAATACATTCATCAACAGGTGGAGTATGGGAGCTGAGTAGGGGAGGGTGTGCAGCCAGAATTCGTGGTACACATTGGCACCAACGACATAGGCAGGAAGAGGGGTGGGGAGGTCATTCAAGAGCTCAAGGAGTTAGGCTGGAAGCTAAAAGCTAGGACAGACAGAGTCGTCATCTCTGGGTTGTTGCCGGTGCCACGTGACAGAGAGGCAAAGAATAGGGAGAGAGTGCAGTTGAACACGTGGCTGCAAGGATGGTGTAGGAGGGAGGGCTTCAGATATTTGGACAATTGGACTGCATTCTGGGGAAGGTGGGACCTGTATAAACAGGACGGGTTGCACCTGAACCAGAAGGGCACTAATATCCTGGGGGATAGGTTTGCTAGCACTCTTCGGGGGGGTTTAAACTAATTTGGCAGGGGGATGGGATCCGGACTTGTAGTCCAGCAAGTAAGCTAGCTGTGTGTCAGGATGTTCAAGACTGTAGGGAGGCTGTGGAGAAGGTAGCACTGACAGGGACTACTTGCGGACACGGAGATGGGCTCAAGTGCGTATACTTCAATGCAAGGAGTATCAGAAATAAGGTGGGTGAACTTAAGGCGTGGATCGGTACCTGGGACTACGATGTTGTGGCCATCACGGAAACATGGATAGATGAGGGACAGGAATGGCTGTTGGAGGTTTCTGGTTACAGATGTTTCAGTAAGATTAGGGAGGGTGGTAAAAAAGGAGGGGGGGGGTGGCATTGCTAATTAGAAATGGTATAACGGCTGCAGAAAGGAAGTTTGAGGGGGATCTGCCTCTGGAGGTAGTATGGGCTGAAGTCAGAAATAGGAAAGGTGCAGTCACCTTGTTGGGTGTTTATTATAGGCCCCCCAATAGCAGCAGAGATGTGGAGAAACAGATTGGGAAACAGATTTTGAAAAGGTGCAGAAGCCACAGGGTCGTAGTCATGGGCGACTTCAACTTCCCAAATATAGATTGGAAGCTCTTTAGATCAGGTAGATTGGATGGGGCGGTGTTTGTGCAGTGTGTCCAGGAAGCTTTTCTAACGCAGTATGTAGATTGTCCAACCAGAGGGGAGGCCATATTGGATTTGGTACTCGGTAATGAACCGGGACAAGTGGTGGGCTTGTTAGTGGGTGAACATTTTGGTGATGGCGACCACAATTCTGTGACTTTCACCTTGGTTATGGAGAGAGATAGGTGCGCACAACAAGGAAGTTTTTACAATTGGGGGAAGGGAAATTACGATGCTGTAAGACAGGATTTGAGGAGCATACGTTGGGAGCATAGGCTGTCAGGGAAGGATGTGGTGGAAATGTGGGACTTTTTCAAGGAGCAGATACGACGTGTCCTTGATATGTATGTACCGATCAGGCAGGAAAGAAATGGTCGTGTGAGGGAGCCTTGGTTGACGAGGGAGGTTGAATGTCTAGTAAAGAGGAAGAAGGAGGCTTACATAAGGTTGAGGAAACAAGGTTCAGACAGAGCAGTGGAGGGATACAGGATAGCCAGAAGGGACCTGAAGAAAGGGATTAGGAGAGCTAAGAGAGGGCATGAAAAATCCCTGGCGGATAGGATCAAGGATAACCCCAAGGCATTCTATGCGTATGTGAGAAACCTGAGAATGACGAGAACGAGGGTAGGTCCGATCAAGGACAGTGGTGGGAGACTGTGTATTGAGTCGGAAGAGATAGGAGAGGTCTTGAACAAGTACTTCTCTTCAGTATTTACGAACGAGAGGGACCGTATTGTTGAAGAGGAGAGTGTGAAACGGACTGATAAGCTAGAAGAGATACCTGTTAGGAAGGAAGATGTGTTGGACATTTTGAACAACTTGAGGATAGACAAGTCCCCCGGGCCTGACGGGATATATCCGAGGATTATGTGGGAAGCAAGAGAGGAAATTGCAGTACTGTTGGCAATGATCTTCTCGTCTTCACTGGCAACTGGGGTGGTACCAGGGGACTGGAGAGTAGCGAATGTTGTGCCCCTGTTCAAAAAAGGGAATAGGGATAACCCCGGGAATTACAGGCCAGTTAGTCTTACTTCTGTGGTAGGCAAAGTAATGGAAAGGGTACTGAGGGATAGGATTTACGAGTATCTGGAAAGACACTGCTTGATTAGGGACAGCCAGCACGGATTTGTGAAGGGTAGGTCTTGCCATACAAGTCTTATTGAATTCTTCGAGGAGGTGACCAAGCATGTGGATGAGGGTAGAGCAGTGGATGTAGTGTACATGGATTTTAGTAAGGCATTTGATAAGGTTCCCCATGGTAGGCTTATGCGGAAAGTCAGGAGGCATGGGATAGAGGGAAATTTGGCCAATTGGATAGAAAACTGGCTAACCGGTCGAAGTCAGAGAGTGGTGGTAGAAGGTAAATATTCAGCATGGAGTCCAGTTACAAGTGGAGTTCCGCAGGGATCAGTTCTGGGTCGTCTGCTGTTTGTAATTTTTATTAATGACTTAGAGGAGGGAGTCGAAGGGTGGGTCAGTAAATTTGCAGATGATACAAAGATAGGTGGAGTTGTGGACAGTGAGGAGGGCTGTTGTCGGCTGCAGAGGGACTTAGATATGATGCAGAGCTGGGCTGAGGAGTGGCAGATGGTGTTCAACCCTGCCAAGTGTGAGGTTGTCCATTTTGGAAGAACAAGTAAGAATGCGGAATACAGGGTTAATGGTAGGGTTCTTGGTCAGGTGGAGGAACAGAGGGATCTTGGGGTCTATGTACATAGATCTTTGAAGGTTGCCACTCAGGTGGATAGAGTTTGTAAGAAGGCCTATGGAGTATTATCGTTCATTAGCAGAGGGATTGAATTCAAGAGTCGTGAGGTGATGTTGCAGCTGTACAGGACTTTGGTTAGGCCACATTTGGAGTACTGTGTGCAGTTCTGGTCGCCTCACTTTAGGAAAGATGTGGAAGCTTTGGAGAGGGTGCAGAGAAGATTTACCAGGATGTTGCCTGGAATGGAGAGTAGGTCGTACGAGGATAGGTTGAGAGTTCTCGGCCTTTTCTCGTTGGAACGGCGAAGGATGAGGGGTGACTTGATAGAGGTTTATAAGATGATCAGAGGAATAGATAGAGTAGACAGTCAGAAACTTTTTCCCCGGGTACAACAGAGTGTTACAAGGGGACATAAATTTAAGGTGAAGGGTGGAAGGTATAGGGGAGATGTCAGGGGTGGGTTCTTTACCCAGAGAGTGGTGGGGGCATGGAATGCGCTGCCCGAGGGAGTGGTAGAGTCAGATTCATTGGCGACCTTTAAGCGGCATTTGGATAGGTACATGGATGGGTGCTTAATCTAGGATAGAAGTTCGGCACAACATCGTGGGCTGAAGGGCCTGTTCTGTGCTGTATTGTTCTATGTTCTATGTTCTATGTAACTGGGGAAGATGGACATTTCCACATATCTGACAAACGCGCAGGCATAGCTGGATCCCATGCAGGTGCCCATGGCTATCCCTTTGGTTTGGAGGAAGTGGGAGGATTGGAAGGAGAAGTTGTTAAGTGTGTGGACCAGTTCAGCCAGATGGATGAGCGTGTCATTGGAATGGTACTGGTTGGAACGGCGTGAGATGTGGAAATGCAGGACTTAGAGACCTTTGTCTTGGCAAATGGATTTGCACAGCGACTGGATGTCCATAGTGAAGATGACACGTTGGGATTCAGGGAAACGCAAATCTTGGAGGCGGTGAAGTGCATAGAGGGTGTCATGAACGTAGATGGGGATTTCCTGGACTGGGGAGACAAGATGGTGTCGAGGTAGGAAGAGATGAGTCCGGTGGTAAAGGCGCAGGCTGAGACAAGGGGTAGACTGGGGCAGTCCGTTTTGTGAATATGAGGAAGGAGGTAGAATCGGTCAGTGCGGGGATCACGGACAATGAGTTTGGGGCCTGTGGATGGGAGATCCCCAGGGGTGGTGAGCTTGTGGATGGTCTGGGGGATGATGGTTTGGTGAAGGAAGGTGAGGTTATGATTTGAGGCAGTAAGACGGGCTGTCTGCGAGTTGCCACCTGGCTTCAACAGTGTCCCTCAGGCCGACTCACAAACCTCATTCTTGATGAAGACCTTATGCCTGAAATGTCAATTCTCTTGCTCCTCGGATTCTGCCTCACCTCCTGTGCATTTCCAATACCACACTCGCGACTTATTCATTACTCCTATCTCATGTCACACTCCCAGGTCCGTGCTGTCTGTTTTTTCTAGAAAGCCCTGTTCTCATAACGTGTCGGAACATCTGCCAATCTCAAACAAAAACAGAAATTTCTGTAAAACCTCTGCAAAGCTGGCAGCATCTGTGCAGATGAATCAAAGTTAACGTTTCAGATCCACGGGGTGCGTCCCTCCACAGATGCTGCCAGACTTTCTGAACCTTTCCAGCAAACTCTGTTTTCGTTTGGTTTTCATCATCGGCAGTTCTTTCGTTTTTTTTTTCCCTTATTTTCTGCCAATATGATTTGGCTAAAGATTATCTTAAATGTTTTAAATGTGACTGTGAAAGGATGGCCAGATTCCACCAGTCTGCATACTGCTACTTGGTTCACGTGACCAATGCCTTTCCACTTGGTCACCACGGCCGACAGCTGCGCTATATATAAATTAACAAAATTATGGCATTCTCTCGGATTTGTAAGCAGAAGCGAGATTAATTGAAGTGGATGAAAAAGTAACTTCAAAAATACAGGATATTAAACTGGGAACCATAAGGGAAAGATAGAACAGCGAATGATAGTGCTCCGACAAAATTGAAATGTCATCCCTGAAGATTCAGAAAATGCTATCATTCAAAAAACATACCACAATGTGGAAACTAACTTTTGGGACAACCAATGCAAGCAGATTGCAAAATCTTAGCCTGAAAATCTTGCTGCAACTGATTTGGTTTTAATGAACACACGTATGGGGCTCGGTGCTGTAATGATCTCCTAAACTGGAGAAGGAAATCCTTGCCTTTTAGGATACGTGGGGAATGATCACTGATTCATCCCAGTAATGTCCTCTGGAAGCAGATGTGTACAATTATTCAATGCTCCATGGAGTTTCGAATAAGAGGTGAAGGGATTGTCTCTATTCAAAAATTAATCATGCAGTAGAACTCAATACAGGTACACATGAAGTGATGAACAAAGTGGGCAAGAACACGGAAATACGATGCACAATAGCTACGGCAATTACTATATGGAAAGTGTTGCTTTCTGATCCACGGTGTCCTTTGGTGATGGTACTCACTGTCCAGAACCAGTCTGCACTGGAATGACTGGAGATCCACGATGAGGTATTTGAACTTCAGTCGCCTTTAGAAATAGCTGAGACTCACTCAGGGCACGGGGATTTAGAGATGTTGGCCTTACAAACCTTTCGAACATTCCATGGAAGAATAAAAGAAGTGATAGATAATTTTCATCTCCATGGATACAATGTTCATGAACTAGATAGATAATACTTTACCTAATTAGAGTTTATAAAAAGAAAACTCGTATTTAAAAAGCAAAGAGTTCATAGTGTAACTGTAAAATCTTTAGGTCACCCTCAGAGGCAGCATTGTCTGTAATCCTTGTCCTCATTCTCCACCAAAGACATGTGAAGATGTTAGGAAGGGAACAGATACTGCTTCCTGGATAGCATGATATTGGAAAGCCCAGGAACGTGGTTTACTGAGACATAAAAAACATCAGAAAAGATGCAAACGGTTTCATTGGGATGATAGAGAGAATTAATGAGTTTATTCATGAGATTTGAAAATTCTGGACCAGAACTATGCAAGTTTAAAAGTGAACAAAAGCGATTT
This sequence comes from Chiloscyllium punctatum, assembly GCF_047496795.1. Lineage (NCBI taxonomy): Eukaryota > Metazoa > Chordata > Chondrichthyes > Orectolobiformes > Hemiscylliidae > Chiloscyllium > Chiloscyllium punctatum. The sequence continues at coordinate 40,922,344 of NC_092790.1, read as the reverse complement.
TCACATAACGTGAGGGCTGAAGTGTCTAAATCAGGGAAACAGGGAAATTCCCTCTTTTGCGTTAATCAATAATTTTAGTTAGAGCTTCAAACCCATTAGTGAATGATTAAGAAAATATTGGACGATAATTTCTTCCACTAAATAGCTTTATTGAAATCCTGAACGTCTTTTCAGAAAGAAAATGTTGAAGCTGATTTCAGAGTGAGATGGAAAGACCTTCAGAAGAAAAAGAGTTGCTATTGAGATATGATATCGACTTGTTTGCCACGTATTTAACAGAAATCTGATCAACATTGTTTTTGTCTCCATAAGATAAGCAGACTGACGGTGTTTCCAAACATCATCAGAAACAAACCCCAGAATGCATTGTTTGGAATGGATGTTAATGAGTTCAAAATCCACCTCCTGCTATCACTCAATGAACTCCTTGGTATTTTAGCATTCCTTATGAACCAGACATCCCTGTTCACACACTGTGTAGATTGATTAACTTTAGCCAATAAGAATGTGTCTGTATACAACACAATGTTGATTATTTCTAAAACCAGGTCTTCCAGATACACAATTGTGTTAACATCTTAACTGCCAAAGACCATTTTTAATTACTCGGTGTAAATAAAAGAAAATAAAACCCGACACTGTGCCCACTTATGAATTCGCTGGCATCTCAGCAGTTTGGGTGACAAAATGAATGCTTTCCTACAATCAAAGCCACTAAATGGTCTCTCTCCAGTGTGAATTCGCTGGGGTGGTAGCAGGTTAAATACCTGACTGAATCCCTTTCTATACACAGAACAGGTGAATGGTGTATTCCCATTTTGAGTTCACCATTGTATACAGAGGTGGATTATCTGAGTGAATCCATTCCCACACGTGGAGCAAGTGAACGGTTTCGCTCTCCAGTGTGAATTCCTTGGTGTATCCTTTGGTTGGATCCCTAACTGAATTCTTTCCAACACATAGAGCAGATGTGTTGGTTTCTTCGCAGTGTGAACTCAGTAGTGGTCTCAGTAGTCTGGGTGACGGGATGAATCCCTGGAAGCAGGTGAACAATATCCAGCCCCCCACCCCAGTGTGAATTTGCTGGTGTCTCAGTCTAGAGGATGACTGATTTAATCCCTTCCCACACATCGAGGAAGGAAATGGTCTTTCTCCATTGTGAAAACTTTGGTGTGTTAGCCGATTGGATGAACGAGTTAATTCTATCCAACGTGGGAGCAGCTGAAAAGTTTCTCCCAAATGCGAACTTGCTGGTGTCTCTGTAACTGGGATTAATAAGTCAAATATTTGGAGACAGTGAGGTCTGCAGATGCTGGAGATCAGAGTTGAGAGTGTGTTGCTGGGAAAACACAGCAGGTCAGACAGCGTCCGAGGAGCAGACAAATTGACGTTTCAGGCTGGATCCCTACTTCAACAATGAGGCTGGAAGCCTCGGGGTGGAGAGACAAAGGGGATGGCGTGGGGTGGGGCTGGGGAGATGGTAGCTGAGAGTGCAACAGGTGGATGGAGGTGTGGTAAAGGTGATAGGTCAGAGAGGAGGGTGGAGCGGATAGGTGGAGAGGAAGATTGGCCGATGGGACAGGTCATGAGGACGGTGCTGAGCTGGAAGGTTGAAACTGGGGTAAGTGGGGGAAGGTGAAATGAGGAAACTGGTGATGTCCACATTGATGTCCTGGGGTTGAAGTGTTCCAAGGAGGAAGATAAGGCGATCTTCCTCCAGGCATAGGAGGAAGTGGTGATGGAGTGTGGGAGTGGCGATGGAGGAGGCCCAGGACCTGCATGTCCTCGCCAGAGTGAGAGTGGGGGTTGAAATGTTCAGCCACGGGACAGTGGGATTGATTGGTGTGGGTATCCCGGAGATGTTCCCTGAAGCAAGCTTCGTGATGGCATCCAGTTTCCCCAATGGAGAGGAGACTGCATCGGGAGCAACAACTACAATAAATGACATGTGAAAGTGCGGTTGAAACGTTGATGGATGTGGAACGCCACTTTGTTGCCTTCGACAGAGATGGGGGGAGGTGTAGCCGCAGGTTTTGCAATTCCTGCAGTGGCAGGAGAAGGTGCCAGGAGGGGTGGGTGTGTTGGTACGGGCATGGACCTCACCAGCTGGATGCAGAGCGAAGGTCTTTGCGGAAATCGGATGGGGTGGGAAGGGACATATATCCCTGGTGGTGGGGGTCCATTTGTCGGTGGCAGAAATGTCAGCAGGTGATGCGATTTATGTGGCGGTTGCTGGGGTGGAAGGTAAAGACTGGGGGATTTCTGCCCTTGTTACGGTTGGAGGGGCGGGTTTCAAAGGCGAAGATGTGGGGCCTGGATGAGATACATCGTCAACTGTGTGGCAGGGCAAATTTCAGTCGAACAAGAAAGAGGCCATCTTGTGTGATCTGTGATGGAACTGGGAGCAGATGCAGCAAAGGTGGAGGAATTGTGAATACGGGATAGCATTTTTATATGAGGGAGGGTGGGAGGAGGCATAATCCAAATAGCTGTGGGAGTCAGTGAGTTTGTAAAAAACATGTCAGTGTTGATTTGGTCCTCCTGGATGGAGATGGAGAGGTCTAGGAAGGGAAAGAAAGTGCCTGCTATGATCCAGGTAAATTTTAGGTGGAGGTGCAATATGTTGGTGAAGTTGATGAAATGCTGTACCTCCTCGCATGAGTACCGTGTAGCGCTGATGTAGTCATCAATGTAGCAGAGGAAGAGGTGGGGATTGGTACCAGTGTGGCACCGGAAGATGGACTGTTCTAGGTAGCCAACAAAGAGACAGGCATAGTTGGGGTCCATGCTGAAAATGTGTTGCTGGAAAAGCGCAGCAGGTCAGGCAGCATCCAAGGAGCAGGGGAATCGACGTTTCGGGCATCAGCCCTTCTTCAGTGCCCGAAACGTCGATTCTTGGATGCTGCCTGACCTGCTGCGCTTTTCCAGCAACACATTTTCAGCTCTGATCTGCAGCATCTGCAGTCCTCACTTTCTCCCAGTTGGCGTCCATGGCTATACCTTTGGTTTGAAGGAGAAATTGTTGAGTTTGAGTATCAGTTCAGCCAAACGAATTAGGGTGTCAGTGGAAGAGTACTGGTGGGGATATAGGGAGATTAAGAAACGGAGGGCTTGGAGGCCCTGGTCAATGTCGGTGGAGGTGTAGAGGGACTTATTGTCCACTGTGAAGATGAGACCTTGGGGGTCGGGGAAACGGAAGTCTTGGATGAGGTGGAGCGCATAGGTGGTGTCCCAAATGTATGTGGGAATTTCCTGGACCAGGGGTATAGGACAGTATCGAGGTAGTTGCAGATGAGTTCAGTGGTGCAGGAGCAGGCTGAGACGATAGTGCGGCGAGGGTAGTTCGGCTTGTGGAACTTGAGTAGGAGGTAGAATCGGGCAGTGCGGGGTGCCCGAACTATGAGGTTGGAAGCTGTAGGTGGTATATGCCCTCAACTGTATGGTCTGGGAAATGATGGTTTGGTGATGGGGGTGAGGTCATGGTCGAGGGGACGGTAAGAGGAGGTGTCTTCGAGTTGGTGCCTGGCTTCAGCGGTCACTGAGCTGTACATTCCTGTCTGAGTTTAGCCTGCAGTTTGTAGGTATTGAAATGAGCAGTATACCCTGCACTGGAATGTAACTAGCTCTCTGAGTTTTCCATGTAGTTTGTAGTTAATAACATAAGCAGTATATCCTGCACGGAACTATAAATACCTGTCTGAATTTACCCTGTAGTTTGTAGTTATTGATAGGTGCAGTATAACCTGCACTGCACTGTAACTAGATCTGTGATTTTACTCTGTATTTTGTTTTTGTTGACATGAGCAGTGTAATATGCAGTGAACTGTAAATAGCTGTCTGTGTATGCACTGTTCTTTATAGTTATTAACATAAGGAGTATACCCTGCACTGAACTGTACATAGTTCACTGAACTTACTCTATAAATATTTAATTATTGACATGACCGATATAACTTGCAGTGAACTGTAAATAGCTGTCTGAGTTTACACTGTAGTTTACAGTTATTGACATGAGCAGATTTCCCTGCACTGTAGTGTAAATAGATGTCTGATTTTACACTGTAATTATTAGTTGTTGAAATGAGTAGTATAACCTGCACTGAACTGTAAATAGAATTCTGAGTTTACGCTGTAGTTTGAAGTTATTAACATGTGCAATGCATCCTGCATTGAACTGTAAGTAGCTGTCTGAGTGTACCCTGTAATGTTTGGTTATTAACATGAGCAGTATAACCTGCACTAAACTGTAAATAGCTCTCTGAGTTTACCTTGTAGTTTGAAGTTATTAACATGTGCAATGCATCCTGCATTGAACTGTAAGTAGCTGTCTGAGTTTATCCTGCAGCTGGTCGTTATTGACATAAGCAGTGTAAGCTGCACTGAACAGTGAACAGCTGTCTGAGTTTACACTGTACTTTCTAGCTATTAACATGGACAGTATATCCTACAATGAATTGTGAGTATCTGTGTGCATTTACCCTGCAGTTTGTCATTATTGACATGCGCAGTATACACTATATTGAACTGTAAATAGCTCTCCGATTTTTCTTTCTTGTTTGTAATTGCTAACATTAGCGATATACCCTTCACTGAACATAAATATCTGTCTGAAGTTACCCTGCAGTTTGTAGTTATTGACATGATCTGATTTTACACTGTAGTTATTAGTTATTGAAATGAGTAGTACACCCTGCACTGAACTGTAAATAGCTCTCTGATTTTGCTTTCTTGTTTGTAATTATTAACATTAGCGGTAACCATGCACTGAACTTAAGTATCTGTCTGAGTTTACCCTGCAGCTTGTAGTTATTGACATGAGCAGTATACCCTGTACGGAAGTGTAATAGATATCTGATTTTACATTGTAGTTATTAGTTATTGAACTGAGTAGTACACCCTGCACTGAACTGTAAATAGCTGTCTGAGTTTACCCTGTAATTTGGAGTTATTGACATGAGCAGTATAACCCGGACTGAACTATAAATTACTGTCTGAGTCATAGAGTCATAGAGATGTGCAGCATGGACTGAGACCCTTCGTCCATGTTATCAGATATCCCAATCCAATCTAGTCCCACCTGCCAACATCCGGCCTATATCCCATCAAACCCTTCCTATAGATATACCCATGCAGATGCCTTTTAAATGCTGCAATTATACCAGGCTCCACCACTTCTTCTGGCAGCTCATTCCATACACGCACACACCACCCTCTGCATGGAAAAGTTTACCCTTATGTCTCCATCATATCTTTCCCCTCTCACCCTAAACCGTTGCCCTCCAGTTCTGGACTACCCTACCCCAGGAGAATGACCTTGTCTATGTAGCCTATCCATGCTCCTCATGAACTTATACGCCTCTATGACGTCACAACTCAGCTAGTGGCGCTTCAAGGAAAACAGCACGAGCGTATTCAACCTCTCGCTCTCGCTCAAATCCTTCATCCCAGGCAACATCCTTGTAAATCTTTTCTGAAACATTTCAAGTTTCACAAAATCCTTCAATAGGAAAGAAACCAGAATTATATGCAATATTCCAAAAGTGGCCGAAACAATATTCTGGACAGCCTCAACTTGACCTCCCAACTCCTGTACTCAATACTCTGACCAATAAAGAAAAGCCTACCAAATACCTTCTTCACTATCCTATTTACCTTCGACTCCACTTTCACGGAGCTATGAACGTGAACTCCAAGGACCTTTGGTTCAGCAGCATTCTCCAGGACCTTACCATTAAGTGTATAAGTCCTGTTAAGGCTTGCTTTCCCCAAATGCAGCACATCACATTTTTCTAAATAAAACTACACCTGCCACTTCTCAGCCCATTTGATCAACATCCCAATGTAATCGGACGTAACCTTCTTCACTGTCCACTACAGCTCCAATTTAGTTGTCATCTGCAACTTTCTAACTGTACCTCTTAAGCTCACATCCAAATCATTTATATTAACGATGAAAAGTAGTGGGCCCAGCACCAATCCTTGTGGAACTCCACTGGTCACTGGCCTCCAAACTGAAAAGCAACCCTCCACTACCACTCTCTGCCTTCTACCCTTGAGCCAGTTCTGTGTCTGAATGGCTAGTTCTCCCTGTATTCCATGAAATTTAATCTTGCTCATCAATCTCCCATGCGGGCCCTTGTCGAACGCATTCCTGAAGTCCATATAGATCATGTCCACTGCTCTGCCCTCATAAATCCTCTTTGTTACTTCTTCAAACAACTCAATCAGGTTTGTGAGATATAATTTCCCTCGCACAAAACCATGTTGACCATCCCGAAGCAGTCCGTGCATTTCCAAATACATGCATATCCTATCCCTCAGGATTCCCTCCAACAACTTGCACACCATAGATGTCAGGCTCACCGATCTATCGTTCCCTAGTTTGTCCTTACCACCTTTATTAAACAGTGGCAACATGTTAGCCAACCTCCAATCTTCTAGCACCTCACCTGTGACTATCAATGATATAAATATCTCGGTAAGAGGCCCAGAAATCACTTTTTGTTACTTCCCACAGAGTTCTCGGGTGCACCTGATCAGGTCCTGGGGATTTATCCAGTTTTTTGCGTTTTAAGACATCCAGCACTTCCTCCTCTGTATTATGGACATTTTCAAGATGTCACCATCTGCATCCCTGCTTTCTATATCTTCCACGTCCTTATCCACAATAAATACTGACGCAAAATACTCGTTTAGTATCTCACCATTTCCTTCGGCCTCCACACAAAGGCTGCCAGCTGATCTTTGAGGGGCCCTATTCCCTCCCTCGTTTCCCATTTCTCCTTAATGTATTTGTAAAAACCCTTTGGATTCTCCTTAACACTATTTGCCGAATCCATCTTGTGTCCCCTTCATGTCTTCCTGATTTCCCTCTTAAGTATACTCCTTCTGCCTTTATACTTTTATGAGGATTCACTCGATCTATCCTTTAGATACCTGACATATGATTCTTTCTTTTTCTTAACCAGCCTTCAATTCCTTTGATCATCCAGCATTCCCTGTACCTACCAGCCTTTCCTTTCACCCTTACAGGAATATAATTTCGCTGGACTCTCTTTATCTCATCTCTGAAGGCTTCCCATTTTCCAGCCGTCCCTTTACCTCGAAAATGTTCCTCCAATCAGCTTTTAAACATTCTTGTCTAATTCCATCAAAATTGGCCTTTCTCCAATTTAAAATGTCATGTTTTAGATCTGGTCTATCCTTTTCCATCACTATTTTAAAGCTAATAGAATTATTGTCTCAGGCCCCAAAGTGCTCCCCGACTGACACGTCAGTCACTTGCCCTGTCTTATTTCCTAAGAGTCGGTCAGGTTTTGCACTTTCTCTTGTAGGTACATGCACATACTGAATCAGAAAATGTTCTAGTACACAATTAACAAATTCCTCTCCATCTAAATCGTTAACACTATGGCAATCCCAGTCTATGTTTGTAAATTTTAAATCCCTGCCATAACCATCCTTTTATTCTTACAATTAACTGAGATCTCCTGACAAATTTGTTTTTTCAATTTTCCTCTGACTATTAGGGGTGCCTAATACAATCCCAATAAGGTTACCATCCCTTTCTTATTACCCAGTTCCACCTAAATAACTTCCCTGGATGTATTTCCGGGACTATACTTCCTTAGTACAACTGTAATGCTATTCCTTATCAAAAGAAGCCACAACTCCTCCTCTCTTGTCTCCCTTTCTGTCCTTACTTTTGCATTTGTAACCTGGAACATTAACCTGCCAATCCTGTCCATCCCTGAGCCATGTTTCTGTCATACTTATGATATCCCAGTGCTATGTTCCTAATGATCGCCGGAATTAATCTACCTTCCCTGTTAGACCTCTTGCATTGAAATAAATGCAGTTTAATTTATCAGTCCTACCTTGTTCTCTGCTTTTTCCTGCCTGCCCTGACTGTTTGACTAGCTTCTTTACTCAACTGTACCAGTCTCAAATCTTTGCTCACTATCTCCCTGGGTCCCATCGACACATCTTACTAACTTAAATCCTCCCGAGCAGCTCTAGCAAATTTCCCTGCCAGTATATTAGTCCCCTTTCAATTTAGGTGCAATCTGTTCTTCTTGTTCAGGTCAATTCTGCCACAAAAGAGATTCCAATCATCCAAAAATATGAGTCCTTCTCCCACACACCAGCTCATCAGCCATGCATCCTCTTCCTGCCCCCACTAGCTTGGCGCACCTGGAGTAATCAAGATATTACTCATCTATCGGACCTACTTTTTAAATGACTGCCTAATTTTGTAATCTCGCTTCAGAATCTCAACATTGTCCCTGCTTGGCCGTTAGTTCCAATGTGTACAATAACTTCTTGCTGGCCCCTCTCCCCCGTTAGAACATTCTGCACCCTCTCTGAGACATCATTTATCCTGGCACCAGGGATGCAACACACCATTTTGATTTTTCGCTGCTGGCTACAGGAACCTCTGTCTGCACTTCGGACTAGAGAGTGCCCTAAAACAATCGATCTATTGGAACCTGATGTACCATCATTGTTTTAGAGCCAGAATCAATACCAGAAACGTGGCTGTTTGTGCCACGTTCCCCTGAGAATCCATCACTCCCTACATTTTTCAAAACAGCATACCTGCATGAAATGGGGATAGCCACAGAAGACTCTGGCACTACTTGGCTACCTCTCTTTCTTTTCCTAGAATTAACCCATTTATGTGACTTTATCTGGGACTTTTCTCCCTTCCTTTCACTTCCATCCATCACATCCCTTTGCTATTGGAAATTCCTCATTGCCTCTAACCATCGCTCCAACCATTCTATTCGATCTGATAGGATTTACAACCAACAGCATTTATTGCAGATATAACCTTCAGTAACATGTAAACTCTCTCTTAGCTCCCATATCCGACAGGAAGAGCAGGTCAGTCTACTGAGGGTCATTTTTGTTTCTTCCAATCGACAGGCTCAGAAAGTAGCACTGTCTTATTCCTCTACAAAACACTTCTCCAGGCTATCTTGATACTTATAACTTATATTTTTTAAGTTTAATCAGGAGACATAGCTCAACAAAAACAAGAAAGAATCAACTCTATTCACTATTGCAAATTTACAGTAAGGCCACAAGGCCACACTTTAATCTACTCACTTTTCTGTCCCTGTGTTGTGACCTCTCCCAGATAGGTGCCTCCAAGATCAGTTGTGAATTTCACTGTTAATTTTCCCAGATGCACTCCGATGTCCAGCGATACATGAATTCAAACAGCAAAGGCAGTAACTGCGCAGATACACTGCTGTGTCAGTTAGCTGTGTGGATTTCTTTCTCTCTCTCTCTCTCCTGCACTGAACTCACCATGTGCTGCCTTTGTCTATTCCTCTCCCTTTTAAAAGTGCTGTTGTTTGACGTAATTTTCCCCAAGTTCCAAAACAATGCAACAGCATATAAAACAGTCATTGCTGTTTCTGGAATTGGAAGACATCACCCCCAACACCTCAAATACTTCAAAAAAGGAGCAGCCTGTTGCAGCCATTTTACCCGTCCTTAGGGCACTGACTGTGTGCTGGCTAGTTAAATATACATAACCAGGAGATTTACACTTGATTCAGTTTAGGGCACCGACTCTGTGCTGGCTGGTCAAATATAGATCACCAGGAGATTTAGACTGTCCTCAGTTTAGAGCACTGACTCTGTGCAGGCTGGTTAAATATATATATAATCAGGAGATTTACACTTGATTCAGTTTAGGGCACTGACTCTGCACTGGCTGGTCAAATATAGATCACCAGGAGATTTACACTCTCTTCAGTTTCGGGCACTGACTCTGTGCTGGCTTGTTTCAAAAATATAACCAGGAGATTGACATTCTCCACAGTTTAGGGCACTGACACTCTGCTGGCTGGTTAAATATATATAACCAGGAGATTTACACTCTCCTCAGTTTCGGGCAGTGACTCTGCGCTGTCTGGTTCAATATATATAACCAGTTGTTTTACACTCTCCTCAATTTAGTGCACTGACGCTGTGCTGGCTGGTTCAATATACATAACCAGGAGATTTAGACTGTCCTTAGTTTAGAGCACTGACTCTGTGCTGGCTGGTTAAATATATCTAACCAGGAGATTTACACTTGATTCAGTTTAGGGCACTGACTCTGCCCTGGCTGGTCAAATAGAGATCACCATGAGATTTACACTCTCTTCAGTTTAGGGCACTGACTCTGTGCTGGCTGGTTCAATATATATAACCAGTTGTTTTACACTCTCCTCAGTTTACTGCACTTACTCTGTGCTAGCTGGTTAAATATATATAACCAGGAGTTTTACACTGTCATCACTTTAGGGCACCAACTCTGTGCTGGCTGGATCAATATTTATAACCAGGAGTTTTACACTCTCCTCAGTTCAGGGCACTGACTCTGTGCTGGCTGGTTAAGTATATGTAACCAGGAGTTTTACACTCGATTCAGTTTAGGAAACTGACTCTGTGCTGGCTGGTTCAACATATTTACCCCGGAGATTTACACTGTCCTCAGTTTAGGGCACTGACTCTGTGCTGGATGGTTTAATACATATAACCAGGAGATTTACACTCTCCACAGCTTAGGGCTCTGACTCTGTGCTGACTCGTTAAATATATATAAAATCAGTTGATTTTCACTCTCCTCAGTTTAGTGCACTGACTCTGTGCTGGCTGGTTAATTTTATATAACCAGGGGTTTTACACTCGATTCAGGTTCGGGCACTGACTCTGTGTTGGCTGGTTCTATATATATAACCAGGAGATTACTCTCTTCTCAGTTTAGTGATCTGAGTCTGGGCTGGCCGGTTAAATATTTATTACCAGATGATTTACAATCTCCTCAGTTTAGGGCACTGAGTCTGTGCTGGCTGGTTTAATATATATACCTAGTTGTTTTACATTGTCCGCAGTTGGGGGCACTGACTCTGTGCAGGCTGGTTCAATATATATAACCAGGAGATTTACACTGTCCTGAGATTAGGGCACTGACTCTGTGCTGGCTGGTTAAATATATATAACCTGGAATTTACACACTCATCAGTTTACTGCTCTGACTCTGTGCTGGCTGGTTAAATATATATAACCAGTTGTTTTACACTCTCCTCAGTTTTGGGCACTGACTCTGTGCTGGCTGGTTCAATATATATAATTTGGGGTTTTTCACTTGATTCAGTTTAGGGCACTGACTCTGTGCTGGCTGGTGAAATATATATAACCAGGAGTTTTAGACTCGATTCAGTTTAGGGCACTGACTCTGTGTTGGCTAGTTCAATATATATAAGCAGGAGTTTAATCTCTCCTCAGTTTAGGGATCTGAGTCTGGGTTGGCTGGTTAAATATATGTAACCAGATTATTAACACTGTCCCCAGTTTATGGCACTGATTCTGTGCTGGCTGGTTAATTATATATGACCAGGAGATTTACACTCTCCTCAGTTTAGGGCACTGACTCTGTGCTGGCTGGTAAAATACATGTAACCAGGAGTTTTACACTCTCTTCAGTTTAGGGCACTGAGTCTGTGCTGGCTGGTTAAATATATATAACTAGTTGTTTTACACTCTCCTCAGTTTAGGGCACTGACTCTATGCTAGCTGGTTCAATATATATTACAAAGAAGAATTACACTGTCCTCAGTTTAGGGCACTGACTCTGTGCGGTCTGGTAAAATATATATAACCAGGAGATTTACACAGTCCTCAGTTAAGGGCACTGAGTCTTTGCTGGCTGGTTAAATATATATAACCAGTTGTTTTACACTCTCCTAAGTTTAGGGCACTGACCCTGTGCTGGCTGGTTAAATATATATAACCAGGAGTTTTACCTTGTCATCAGTTGAGGGCACAGACTCGGTGCTGGCAGGTTCAATATATGTAACCAGGGGTTTTGCACTTGATTAAGTTTAGGGCGCTGACTCTCTGTTGGCTGGTTCAATTTATATAACCAGGAGATTACTTTTTCCTCAGTTTAGGGATCTGAGTCTGTGCTGGCTCGTTACATAAATGTTACCAGATGATTTACACTCTCCTCAGTTTAGGGCACTGAGTCTGTGCTGGCTGGTTAAATATGTATAACTAGTTGTTTTACACTCTCCTCAGTTTAGGGCACTGACTCTGTGCTGGCTGGTTAAATATATATAACCAGGAGTTTTACACTCTCCTCAATTTAGGGCACTGAGCCTGTGCTGGCTGGTTAAATATATATAACCAGGAGTTATTCACTCTCCTCAGTTTAGGGCACTGAGCCTGTGCTGGCTGGTTAAATATATATAACCAGGGGATTTACACTCTCCTCAGTTTAGGGCACTGAGTCTGTGCTGGCTGGTGAAATATTTATAACCAGGAGTTTTACACTCTCCTCAGTTCAGGGCACTGACTCTGTGCTGGCTGGTTAAGTATATGTAACCAGGAGTTTTACACTCGATTCAGTTTAGGAAACTGACTCTGTGCTGGCTGGTTCAACATATTTACCCCGGAGATTTACACTGTCCTCAGTTTAGGGCACTGACTCTGTGCTGGATGGTTTAATACATATAACCAGGAGATTTACACTCTCCACAGCTTAGGGCTCTGACTCTGTGCTGACTCGTTAAATATATATAAAATCAGTTGATTTTCACTCTCCTCAGTTTAGTGCACTGACTCTGTGCTGGCTGGTTAATTTTATATAACCAGGGGTTTTACACTCGATTCAGGTTCGGGCACTGACTCTGTGTTGGCTGGTTCTATATATATAACCAGGAGATTACTCTCTTCTCAGTTTAGGGATCTGAGTCTGGGCTGGCCGGTTAAATATTTATTACCAGATGATTTACAATCTCCTCAGTTTAGGGCACTGAGTCTGTGCTGGCTGGTTTAATATATATACCTAGTTGTTTTACATTGTCCGCAGTTGGGGGCACTGACTCTGTGCAGGCTGGTTCAATATATATAACCAGGAGATTTACACTGTCCTGAGATTAGGGCACTGACTCTGTGCTGGCTGGTTAAATATATATAACCTGGAATTTACACACTCATCAGTTTACTGCTCTGACTCTGTGCTGGCTGGTTAAATATATATAACCAGTTGTTTTACACTCTCCTCAGTTTTGGGCACTGACTCTGTGCTGGCTGGTTCAATATATATAATTTGGGGTTTTTCACTTGATTCAGTTTAGGGCACTGACTCTGTGCTGGCTGGTGAAATATATATAACCAGGAGTTTTAGACTCGATTCAGTTTAGGGCACTGACTCTGTGTTGGCTAGTTCAATATATATAAGCAGGAGTTTAATCTCTCCTCAGTTTAGGGATCTGAGTCTGGGTTGGCTGGTTAAATATATGTAACCAGATTATTAACACTGTCCCCAGTTTATGGCACTGATTCTGTGCTGGCTGGTTAATTATATATGACCAGGAGATTTACACTCTCCTCAGTTTAGGGCACTGACTCTGTGCTGGCTGGTAAAATACATGTAACCAGGAGTTTTACACTCTCTTCAGTTTAGGGCACTGAGTCTGTGCTGGCTGGTTAAATATATATAACTAGTTGTTTTACACTCTCCTCAGTTTAGGGCACTGACTCTATGCTAGCTGGTTCAATATATATTACAAAGAAGAATTACACTGTCCTCAGTTTAGGGCACTGACTCTGTGCGGTCTGGTAAAATATATATAACCAGGAGATTTACACAGTCCTCAGTTAAGGGCACTGAGTCTTTGCTGGCTGGTTAAATATATATAACCAGTTGTTTTACACTCTCCTAAGTTTAGGGCACTGACCCTGTGCTGGCTGGTTAAATATATATAACCAGGAGTTTTACCTTGTCATCAGTTGAGGGCACAGACTCGGTGCTGGCAGGTTCAATATATGTAACCAGGGGTTTTGCACTTGATTAAGTTTAGGGCGCTGACTCTCTGTTGGCTGGTTCAATTTATATAACCAGGAGATTACTTTTTCCTCAGTTTAGGGATCTGAGTCTGTGCTGGCTCGTTACATAAATGTTACCAGATGATTTACACTCTCCTCAGTTTAGGGCACTGAGTCTGTGCTGGCTGGTTAAATATGTATAACTAGTTGTTTTACACTCTCCTCAGTTTAGGGCACTGACTCTGTGCTGGCTGGTTAAATATATATAACCAGGAGTTTTACACTCTCCTCAATTTAGGGCACTGAGCCTGTGCTGGCTGGTTAAATATATATAACCAGGAGTTATTCACTCTCCTCAGTTTAGGGCACTGAGCCTGTGCTGGCTGGTTAAATATATATAACCAGGGGATTTACACTCTCCTCAGTTTAGGGCACTGAGTCTGTGCTGGCTGGTGAAATATATATTACCAGATGATTTATTCTGTCCTCTGTTTAGGGCACTGACTCTGTGCTGGCTGGTTAAATATATATAACCTTTTGTTTTACGCTGTCCTCAGTTTAGGGCACTGACTCTATGCTGGCTGGTTAATGAGATATAATCATGGGTTTTACACTCGATTCAGGTTCGGGCACTGACTCTGTGTTGGCCTGTTCAATATATATAACCAGGAGATTACTCTCTTCTCAGTTTAGGGATCGGAGTCTGGGCTGGCCGGTTAGATATTTATTACCAGATGATTTACACTCTCCTCAGTTTAGGGCACTGAGTCTGTGCTGGCTGGTTTAATATATATAACTAGTTGTTTTACATTGTCCGCAGTTGGGGGCACTGACTCTGTGCAGGCTGGTTCAATATATATAACCAGGAGATTTACACTGTCCTGAGATTAGGGCACTGACTCTGTGCTGGCTGGTTAAATATATATAACCAGGAGTTTTACACTCTATTCAGTTTTGTGCACTGAGCATGTGCTGGCTGGTTAAATAAATATAACCAGGAGATTTACACTGTCCTCTGTTTAGTGCACTGACTCTATGCTGGCTGGTTCAGTATATATAACCAGGAGTTTTACACTCTATTCAGTTTAGTGCTCTGACTCTATACAGGCTGGTTAAATATATATAACCAGCTGTTTTACACTCTCCTCAGTTTAGGGAACTGACTCTGTACTGGCTGGTTCAATATATATAACCAGGAGATTTACACTCTCCTCAGTGTCGGACTATGACTCTGTTCTCGCTAGTTAAATACATATAACGAGGAGATTGACAATTTCCGCAATTTAGGGCACTGACTGTGTGCTGGCTAGTTAAATATACATAACCAGGAGATTTACACTTGATTGAGTTTAGGGCACTGACTCTGCACTGGCTGGTCAAATATAGATCACCAGGAGATTTACACTCTCTTCAGTTTAGGGCACTGACTCTGTGCTAGCTGGTTTCAAAAATATAACCAGGAGATTCACATTCTCCACAGTTTAGGGCACTGACACTGTGCTGGCTGGTTAAAAATATATAACCAGGAGATTTACACTGTCCTCAGTTTAGGGCACTGACTCTGTGCTGACTGGTTAAATATATATTACCAGGCGTTTTACACTCTCCACAGTTTCGGGCAGTGACTCTGCGCTGTCTGGTTCAATATATATAACCAGTTGTTTTACACTCTCCTCAGTTTAGTGCACTGACTCTGTGGGGGCTGGTTTAATATATATATCCTGGAGTTGTACACACTATTCAGTTTAGGGCTCTGACTCTCTACTGGCTGGTTAAATATATATAACCAGTTGTTTTGCACTCTCCTCAGTTTTGGGCACGGACTCTATGCTGGCTGGTTCAATATATATAATTAGGGCTTTTTCCCTTGATTCAGTTTTGGGCACTGACTCTGTGCTGGCTGGTGAAATATATATATCACCAGGAGTTTTAGACTCGATTCAGTTTATGGCACTGACTCTGTGTTGGCTGGTTCAGTACATATAACCAGGAGTTTAATCTCTCCTCAGTTTAGGGATCTGAGTCTGGGCTGGCTGGTTAAATATATGTAACCAGATTATTAACACTGTCCCCAGTTTATGGCACTGATTCTGTGCTGGCTGGTTAATTATATATAACCAGGAGATTTACACTTTATTCAGATAAGGGCACTAATGATGTGCTGGCTGTTTAAATATATATAACCAGGAGATTTACACTGTCCTCAGTTTAGGGCACTGACTCTGTGCTGGCTGGTTCAATATATATAACAAGGAGATTTGCAGTCTCATCAGTTTAGGGCACTCAGTCTGTTTTGACTGGTTAAATATATATTACCAAAACATTTTTTCTGTCCTCTGTTTAGGGCACTGACTCTGTGCTGGTTCGTTAAAAATATATAACCAGTAGATTTCCACTGTGCTTAGTTTAGGGCACTGACTCTGTGCTGGCTGGTTCAATCCATATAACCAGAAGATTTACACTCTCATCACTTTAGGGCACTGACTCTGTGCTGGCTGGTTAAATATATATAACCAGGAGTTTTACATTGTCCTCAGTAGGGGGCACTGTGTCTGTGCTGGCTGGATAAATATATATAACCAGGGGATTTACACTGTCCTCTGTTTCGGGCACTGACTCTGTGCTGGCTGGTTGAATATATATAACCAGGAGTTTTACACTCTATTCAGATAAGGGCACTAATGATGTGCTGGCTGTTTAAATTTATATACCCAGGATGTTTAACCTCTACTCAGAGGAGGGCACTGACTCTGTGCTGGCTGGTTAAATATACATAACCAATTGTTTTACACTCTACTTCATTTAGGGCACTGACTCTGTGCTGGCTGGTTCAATATATATAACCAGGAGATTTACACTGTCAACAGTTTAGGGCACTGAGTGTGTTCTGGCTGGTGAAATATATATTACCAGATGATTTATTCTGTCCTCTGTTTAGGGCACTGACTCTGTGCTGGCTGGTTAAATATATATTACCAGTTGTTTTACACTGTCCTCAGTTTAGAGCACTGACTCTGTGCCGGCTGCTTCAATACATTAACCTGGCGATTTGCACTTAATTCAGTTTAGGGCACTGACTCTGTGCTGGCTGGTTAATTATATATAACCATTGGTTTTACACTCGATTCAGGTTCGGGCACTGACTCTGTGTTGGCTGGTTCAATATATATAACCAGGAGATTGCTCTCTTCTCAGTTTAGGGATCTGAGTCTGGGCTGGCTGGTTAAATATTTATTACCAGATGATTTACACTCTCCTCAGTTCAGGGCACTGAGTCTGTGCTGGCTGGTTTAATATATATAACTCGTTGTTTTACATTGTCCGCAGTTGGGGGCACTGACTCTGTGCAGGCTGGTTCAATATATATAACCAGGAGATTTACACTGTCCTGAGATTAGGGCACTGACTCTGTGCTTGCTGTTTAAATGTACATAACCAGGACTTTTGCACTCTATTCAGTTTTTGGCAGTGAGCATGTGCAGGCTGGTTAAATAAATATAACCAGGAGATTTACACTGTCCTCTGTTTAGGGCACTGACTCTATGCTGGCTGGTTCAATATATATAATCAGGAGATTTACACTGTCCTCAGTTTAGTGCACTGACTCTCTGCTGGCTGGTTAAATATATATAACCAGGCGTTTTACACTCTATTCAGTTTAGGGCTCTGACTCTATACTGGCTGGTTAAATATATATAACCAGCTGTTTTACACTCTCCTCAGTTTAGGGAACTGACTCTGTACTGGCTGCTTCAATATATATAACCAGGAGATTTACACTCTCCTCAGTGTCGGACAATGACTCTGTTCTTGCTGGTTAAATACATATAAAAAGGAGATTGACCATTTCCGCAATTTAGGGCACTGACTGTGTGCTGGCTAGTTAAATTTACATAACCAGGAGATTTACACTTGATTCAGTTTAGGGCACCGACTGGTCACATATAGATCACCAGGAGATTTAGACTGTCCTCAGTTTAGAGCACTGACTCTGTGCAGGCTGGTTAAATATATATATAACCAGGAGATTTACACTTGATTCAGTTTAGGGCACTGACTCTGCACTGGCTGGTCAAATATAGATCACCAGGAGATTTACACTCTCTTCAGTTTAGGGCACTGACTCTGTGCTGGCTGGTTTCAAAAATATAACCAGGAGATTGACATTCTCCACAGTTTAGGGCACTGACACTCTGCTGGCTGGTTAAATATATATAACCAGGAGATTTACACTCTCCTCAGTTGAGGGCACTGACTCTGTGCTGGCTGGTTAAATATTTATTACCAGGCGTTTTACACTCTCCACAGTTTCGGGCAGTGACTCTGCGCTGTCTGGTTCAATATATATAACCAGTTGTTTTACACTCTCCTCAGTTTAGTGCACTGACGCTGTGCTGGCTGGTTAAATATGTATAACCTGGAGTTTTACACACTATTCAGTTTTGGGCTCTGACTCTGTGCTGGCTGGTTAAATATATATAACCAGTTGTTTTGCACTCTCCTCAGTTTTGGGCACTGACTCTGTGCTGGCTGGTTCAATATATATAATTAGGGGTTTTTCACTTCATTCAGTTTAGGGCACTGACTCTGTGCTGGCTGCTGAAATATATATAACCAGGAGTTTTAGACTCGATTCAGTTTAGGGCACTGACTCTGTGTTGGCTGGTTCAATATATAAAACCAGGAGTTTAATCTCTCCTCAGTCTAGGGATCTGAGTCTGGGCTGGCTGGTTAAATATATGTAACCAGATTATTAACACTGTCCCCAGTTTATGGCACTGATTCTGTGCTGGCTGGTTAATTATATATAACCAAGAGATTTACACTCTCCTCATTGTCGGACAATGACTCTGTTCTAGCTGGTTAAATACATATTACAAGGAGATTGACAATTTCCGAGATTTATGGCACTGACTGTGTGCTGGCTAGTTAAATAATTATAACCAGCAGATTTCCACTCTCCTCAGCTTAGGTAACCGACTCTGTGCTGACTGGTTCAATATATATAACCAGGAGATTTAGACTGTCCTTAGTTTAGAGCACTGACTCTGTGCTGGCTGGTTAAATATATCTAACCAGGAGATTTACACTTGATTCAGTTTAGGGCACTGACTCTGCCCTGGCTGGTCAAATATAGATCACCAGGAGATTTACACTGTCTTCAGTTTAGGGCACTGACTCTGTGCTGGCTGGTTCAATATATATAACCAGTTGTTTTACACTCTCCTCAGTTTACTGCACTGACTCTGTGCTAGCTGGTTAAATATATATAACCAGGAGTTTTACACTGTCCTCACTTTAGGGCACCAACTCTGTGCTGGCTGGATCAATATTTATAACCAGGAGTTTTACACTCTCCTCAGTTCAGGGCACTGACTCTGTGCTGGCTGGTTAAGTATATGTAACCAGGAGTTTTACGCTCGATTCAGTTTAGGAAACTGACTCTGTGCTGGCTGGTTCAATATATTTACCCCGGAGATTTACACTGTCCTCAGTTTAGGGCACTGACTCTGTGCTGGATGGTTTAATACATATAACCAGGAGATTTACACTCTCCACAGCTTAGGGCTCTGACTCTGTGCTGGCTCGTTAAATATATATAAAATCAGTTGTTTTACACTCTCCTCAGTTTAGGGCACTGACTCTGTGCTGGCTGGTTAATTTTATATAACCAGGGGTTTTACACTCGATTCAGGTTCGGGCACTGACTCTGTGTTGGCTGGTTCTATATATATAACCAGGAGATTACTCTCTTCTCAGTTTAGGGATCTGAGTCTGGGCTGGCCGGTTAAATATTTATTACCAGATGATTTACAATCTCCTCAGTTTAGGGCACTGAGTCTGTGCTGGCTGGTTTAATATATATACCTAGTTGTTTTACATTGTCCGCAGTTGGGGGCACTGACTCTGTGCAGGCTGGTTCAATATATATAACCAGGAGATTTACACTGTCCTGAGATTAGGGCACTGACTCTGTGCTGGCTGGTTAAATATATATAACCTGGAATTTACACACTAATCAGTTTACTGCTCTGACTCTGTGCTGGCTGGTTAAATATATATAACCAGTTGTTTTACACTCTCCTCAGTTTTGGGCACTGACTCTGTGCTGGCTGGTTCAATATATATAATTAGGGGTTTTTCACTTGATTCAGTTTAGGGCACTGACTCTGTGCTGGCTGGTGAAATATATATAACCAGGAGTTTTAGACTCGATTCAGTTTAGGGCACTGACTCTGTGTTGGCTGGTTCAATATATATAAGCAGGAGTTTAATCTCTCCTCAGTTTAGTGATCTGAGTCTGGGCTGGCTGGTTAAATATATGTAAACAGATTATTAACACTGTCCCCAGTTTATGGCACTGATTCTGTGCTGGCTGGTTAATTATATATAACCAGGAGATTTACACTCTCCTCAGTTTAGGGCACTGACTCTGTGCTGGCTGGTGAAATATATATAACCTCGAGATTTACACTGTTTTCAGTTTAGGGCACTAACTGTGTGCTGGCTGGTAAAATATATATAACCAGGAGATTTACACTGTCCTCAGTTAAGGGCACAGAGTCTGTGCTGGCTGGTTAAATATATATAACCAGTTGTTTTACACTCTCCTAAGTTTAGGGCACTGACCCTGTGCTGGCTGGTTAAATATATATAACCAGGAGTTTTACCTTGTCATCAGTTGAGGGCACTGACTCGGTGCTGGCAGGTTCAATATATGTAACCAGGGGTTTTGCACTTGATTCAGTTTAGGGCGCTGACTCTCTGTTGGCTGGTTCAATTTATATCTCCAGGAGATTACTTTTTCCTCAGTTTAGCGATCTGAGTCTGTGCTGGCTCGTTACATAAATGTTACCAGATGATTTACACTCTCCTCAGTTTAGGGCACTGAGTCTGTGCTGGCTGGCTAAATATGTATAACTAGTTGTTTTGCACTCTCCTCAGTTTAGGGCACTGACTCTGTGCCGGGTGGTTAAATATATATAACCAGGAGTTTTACACTCTCCTCAATTTAGGGCACCTACTCTGTGCTGGCTGGTTAAATATATATAACCAGGAGTTATTCACTCTCCTCAGTTTAGGGCACTGAGCCTGTGCTGGCTGGTTAAATATATATAACCAGGGGATTTACACTCTCCTCAGTTTAGGGCACTGAGTCTGTGCTGGCTGGTGAAATATATATTACCAGATGATTTATTCTGTCCTCTGTTTAGGGCACTGACTCTGTGCTGGCTGTTTAAATATATATAACCTTTTGTTTTACACTATCCTCAGTTTAGGGCACTGACTCTGTGCTGGCTGGTTAATTATATATAACCATGGGTTTTACACTCGATTCAGGTTCGGGCACTGACTCTGTGTTGGCCGGTTCAATATATATAACCAGGAGATTACTCTCTTCTCAGTTTAGGGATCGGAGTCTGGGCTGGCCGGTCAGATATTTATTACCAGATGATTTACACTCTCCTCAGTTTAGGGCACTGAGTCTGTGCTGGCTGGTTTAATATATATAACCAGGAGATTTACACTGTCCTGAGATTAGGGCACTGACTCTGTGCTGGCTGGTTAAATATATATAACCAGGAGTTTTACACTCTATTCAGTTTTGTGCACTGAGCATGTGCTGGCTGGTTAAATAAATATAACCAGGAGATTTACACTGTCCTCTGTTTAGTGCACTGACTCTATGCTGGCTGGTTCAGTATATATAACCAGGAGTTTTACACTCTATTCAGTTTAGTGCTCTGACTCTATACTGGCTGGTTCAATATATATAACCAGGAGATTTACACTCTCCTCAGTGTCGGACAATGACTCTGTTCTCGCTGGTTAAATACATATAACGAGGAGATTGACAATTTCCGCAATTTAGGGCACTGACTGTGTGCTGGCTAGTTAAATATACATAACCAGGAGATTTACACTTGATTGAGTTTAGGGCACTGACTCTGCACTGGCTGGTCAAATATAGATCACCAGGAGATTTACACTCTCTTCAGTTTAGGGCACTGACTCTGTGCTAGCTGGTTTCAAAAATATAACCAGGAGATTCACATTCTCCACAGTTTAGGGCACTGACTCTGTGCTGGCTGGTTAAATATGTATAACCAGGAGATTTACACTGTCCTCAGTTTAGGGCACTGACTCTGTGCTGGCTGGTTAAATATATATAACTAGTTGTTTTACATTGTCCTCAGTTGGGGGCACTGAGTCTGTGCTGGCTGGTAAAATATATATAAACAGTTGTTTTACACTCTCCTCAGTTTAGGGCACTGACTCTGTGCTGGCTGGTTCAATATATATAACAAGGAGATTTGCAGTCTCATCAGTTTAGGGCACTCAGTCTGTTTTGACTGGTTAAATATATATTACCAAAACATTTATTCTGTCCTCTGTTTAGGGCACTGACTCTGTGCTGGTTCGTTAAAATTATATAACCAGTAGATTACCACTGTCCTTAATTTAGGGCACTGACTCTGTGCTGGCTGGTTCAATCCATATAACCAGAAGATTTACACTCTCATCACTTTAGGGCACTGACTCTGTGCTGGCTGGTTAAATATATATAACCAGGAGTTTTACATTGTCATCAGTTGGGGGCACGGATTCGGTGCTGGCAGGTTCAATATATGTAACCAGGGGTTTTGCACTTGATTCAGTTTAGGGCGCTCACTCTGTGCCGGCTGGTTAAATTTATATAACCAGAGTTTCACTCTCGATTCAGTTTCTGGCACTGACTCTGTGTTGGCGGGTTCAATATATATAACCAGGAACTTACTTTCTCCTCAGTTTAGGGATCTGAGTCTGTGCTGGCCGGTTAAATATATGTTACCAGATGATTTACACTCTCCTCAGTTTAGGGCACTGAGCCTGTGCTGGCTGGTTAAATATATATCACCAGGAGTTTTACACTCTCCTCAGTTTAGGGCACTGAGCCTGTGCTGGCTGTTTAAATATATATAACCAGGGGATTTACACTCTCCTCAGTTTAGGGCACTGAGTCTGTGCTGGCTGGTGAAATATATATAACCAGAAGATTTACACTGTCCTATGTTTAGGGCACTGACTCTGTGCTGGCTGGTTAAATATATATAACCAGGGGTTTTACACTCTATTCAGATAAGGGCACTGATGATGTGCTGGATGGTTAAATATATATAACCAGGAGTTTTAGACTGTCCTCAGTTTAGGGCTCTGACTCTGTGCTGGCTGGTTAAATATATATAACCAGTTGTTTTACACTCTCCTCAGTTTCGGGCACTGAGCCTGTGCTGTCTGGTTAAATATATATAAACAGGAGTTTTAGACTGTCCTCAGTTTAGGGCTCTGACTCTGTGCTGGCTGGTTAAATATATATAACCAGTTGTTTTACACTCTCCTCAGTTTCGGGCACTGACTCTGTGCTGGCTGGTTAAATATATATTACCAGGGGATTTACACTCTCCATAGTTTCGGGCACTGAGGCTGTGCGGCCTGGTGAAATGTATATAACCAGAATATTTACACTGTCCTCTGTTTAGGGCACTGACTCTGTGCTGGCTGGTTAAATATATATAACCAGGAGTTTTAGACTCTATTCAGATAAGGGCACTAATGATGTGCTGGCTGGTTAAATATATATAACCAGGAGATTTACACTGTCCTCAGTTTAGGGCACTGACTCTCTCCTGGCTGGTTAAATATATATACCAGGAGTAATACGCTCTATTCAGTTTAGGCCTCTGACTCTGTGCTGGCTGGTTCAATATATTTAACTAGTTGTTTTACATTGTCCTCAGTTGGGGGCACTGAGTCTGTGCTGGCTGGTAAAATATATATTACCTGTTGTTTTACACTCTCCTCAGTTTAGGGCACTGACTCTGTGCTGGCTGGTTCAATATATATAACCAGGAGATTTGCACTCTCATCAGTTTAGGGCACTGAGTCTGTTTTGGCTGGTTAAATATATATTACCAAAACATTTACTCTGTCCTCTGTTTAGGGCACTGACTCTGTGCTGGTTCGTTAAAAATATATAACCAGTAGATTTCCACTGTCCTTAGTTTAGGGCACTGACTCTGTGCTGGCTGGTTCAATCCATATAACCAGTATATTTACACTGTCCTCAGTTTAGGGCACTGACTCTGTGCTGGCTGGTTAAATATATATAACCAGGAGTTTTACATTGTCATCAGTTGGGGGCACTGACTCGGTGCTGGCAGGTTCAATATATAGAACCAGTGGTTTTGCACTTGATTCAGTTTAGGGCGCTGACTCTGTGCTGGCTGGTTAAATTTATATAACCAGGAGTTTCACTCTCGATTCAGTTTCTGGCACTGACTCTGTGTTGGCTGGTTCAATATATATAACCAGGAGATTACTTTCTCCTCAGTTTAGGGATCTGAGTCTGTGCTGGCCGGTTAAATATATGTTACCAGATGATTTACACTCTCCACAGTTTAGGGCACTGAGTCTGTGCTGGCTGGTGAAATATGTATAACCAGTTGTTTTACACTCTCCTCAGTTTAGGGCACTGAGCCTGTGCTGGCTGGTTAAATATATATAACCAGGAGTTTTACACTGTCCTCAGTTTAGGGCACTGACTCTCTGCTGGCTGGTTAAATATATACAACCAGACGGTTTACACTCTATTCAGTTTAGGGCTCTGACTCTGTGCTGGCTGGTTAAATATATATAACCAGTTGTTTTACACGCTCCTCATTGTCGGACAATGACTCTGTTCTAGCTGGTTAAATACATATAACAAGCAGATTGACACTCTCCGCAATTTAGGGCACTGACTGTGTGCTGGCTGGTTAAATATATGTAAGGAGTAGTTTTGCACTCTCCTCAGTTTAGGGAACTGACTCCGTGCTGGCAGGTTAAATGTATATAACCAAAATATTTACACTCTCATCAGTAGAGGGCACTGACTCTCTGCTGGCTGGTTAAATCTATGTAACCAGGAGATTTACAATCTCATCAGTTTAGGGCACTGACTCTGTGCTGACTGGTTAAATGTATATAACCAGGAGATTTACACTCTCCTCAGTTTAGGGTACTGACTCTGTGCTGGCTGGTTTCAAAAAGATAACCAGGAGATTGACACTCTCCTCAGTTTTGGGCACTGACACTGTGCTGGCTGTTTAAATATATATAACCAGGAGTTTTGCTTTCTATTCAGTATAGGACACTGACTCTGTGCTGGAGAGTTGCATATATAGAACCAGGACATTTACAATCTCCTCAGTTTAGGGGCCTGACTCTGTGCTGGATGGTTGAATATTTTTAACCACTTGTTTTACACTCTCCTCAGTTTACGGCACTGACTCTGTGCTGGCTGGTTCAATATATGCAGCCAGGAGATTTACACACTCCTCAGTTTATGGCGCTGACTCTGTGCTGGCTAGTTAAATCTAAATCACCAGGAGATTTACACACTCCTCAGTTTAGGGCACTGACTCTGTGCTGGCTCGTAAAATATATATAACCAGGAGTTTTACACGCTATTCAAATTAGGGCGCTGACTCTGTGCTGGCTCGTTAAATATATATCACCAGTTGTTTTACACTCTCCTCAGTTTTGGGCACTGACTCTGTGCTGGCTGGTTAAATATATATAACAAGAAGATTTGCACTGTCCTATGTTTAGGCTACTGAGTCTGTGCTGGCTGGTTTAATGTCTATAACCAGGAGATTTACACCAACATCAGTTTAGGGCACTGACTCTGTGCTGGCTGGTTAAATATATATAGCCAGGAGTTTTAGACACTCCTCAGTTTAAGGCACTGACTCTCTGCTGGCTGGTTAAATATATATAACCAGGAGATTTAACTCTCCTCAGTTTTGGGCACTGACTCTTTACTGGCTGGTTCAATATATGTAAACAGGAGATTTACACTGTCCTCAGCTTAGGGCACTGACTCTGTGCTGGCTGGTTCAATATATATAACTAGGAGTTTTACACGCTATTCAGTTGAGAGCTCTGACTCGGTGCTGGCTCGTTAAATATATATAACCAGTTGTTTTACACTCTCCTCAGTTTACGGCACTGACTCTGTGCTGGCTGGTTCAATATATATAACTCGGAGATGTACACTCTATTCAGTTTAGGACTCTGACTCTGTGCTGGCTGGTTAAATATATAAAACCAGTTTTTTTGCACTCTCCTCAGTTTAGGGCACTGAGTCTGTGCTGGCTGTTTAAATATATATAAACAGCTGTTTTACACTCTTCTCAGTTTAGGGCACTGACTCTGTGCTGGCTGGTTCAATATATAAAACCAGGAGAATTTCACTGTCCTCAGTTTAGGGCACTGACAGTGTGCTGGTTGGTTAAATATATATAACCAGGTGTTTTAACCTCGACTCAGAGTAGGGCACTGATTCTGTGCTGGCTTGTTAAATATATGTAACCAGGAGTTTTACACTATTCAGTTTAGGGCACTCACTCGGTGCTGTATGGTTAAATAATTATTACCAGTTGTTTTACGCTCTCCTCAGTTTAGAGCACTGACTCTGTGCTACTGGTTCAATATATATAAACACGAGATTTATTCTCTCCTCACTTTAGGGCACTGACTCTGTGCTGGCTGGTTAAATATATATAAACAGGAGATTTATATTGTCCTCAGCTTAGGGCACTGACTCTGTATTGGCTGGTTAAATATATGTAACCGGGAGTTTTACACTATTCAGTTTAGGGCACTCACTCTGTGCTGTGTGGTTAAATATTTCTTACCAGTTGTTTTACGCTCTCCTCAGTTTGGAGCACTGACTCTGTGCTGGCTGGTTCAATATATATAAACATGAGATTTATACTCTACTCACTTTATAGCCAGGAGTTTTAGACACTCCTCAGTTTAAGGCACTGACTCTGTGCTGGCTGGTAAAATATATATAACCAGGAGATTTACACTCTCCTCAGTTCAGGCCACTGCCTCTGTGCTGTCTGGTTAAATATCTATCACCAGGAGATTTACACTCTCCTCAACTCAGGGCACTGTATCCGCGTTGGCTGGTTCAATATATGTAACCAGGAGATTAACACTCTTCTCAGTTTAGGGCACTGACTCTGTGCTGGCTGGTTAAATATTTACAACCAGTTGTTTTACGCTCTCCTCAGATTAGAGCACTGACTCTGCTGGTTGGTTAAATATATATAACCAAGAGTTTTACACCCGATTCAGGTTCGGACACTGACTCTGTGTTGGCTGGTTCGATATATATAACCAGGAGATTACTCTCTTCTCAGTTTAGGGATCTGAGTCTGGGCTGGCCAGTTAATTATTTATTACCAGATGATTTACACTGTCCTCAGCTTTGGCCACTGACTCTGTGCTGGCTGGTAAAATGTATATAACCAGGAGTTTTAACCTCTACTCAGAGTAGGGCACTGACATTGTGCTGGCTGGTTAAATATATATAACCAGAGTTTTACACTCTCCTCAGTTTACGGCACTGAATCTGTGCTGGCTGGTTAAATATATATAACCAGGAGATTTAACTCTCCTCAGTTTAGGGCACTGACTCTGTGCTGGCTGGTAAAATATATGTAACCAGGAGTTTTACACTATTCAGTTTAGGGCACTCACTCTGTGCTGTGTGGTTAAATATTTATTACCAGTTGCTTTACGCTCTCCTCAGTTTAGCGCACTGACTCTGTGCTGGCTGGTTCAATATATATAAACACGAAATTTATACTCTCCTCACTTTAGGGCAATGACTTTGTGCTGGTTGGTTAAATATAAATAACCAGGAGATTTACACACTCCCCAGTTTACGGCACTGACTCTGTGCTGGCTGGTTAAATATATATAACCAGGAGATTTACAATCTCCTCAGTTTAGGGCACTGACGTTGTGCTGGCTGGTTGAATATATATAAAAGGGGGTTTTTGACTCGATTCAGTTTAGGACAGTGACTCTGTGCTGGCTGCTAAAATATATGTAACCAGGAGTTTTACACTGGATTCAGTTTAGGGCACTGAGTCTGTGCTGGCTGGTTCAATATAAAAAACCAGTTGTCTTACACACTCCTCAATTTAGGGCACTGATTCTCTGCTGGCTGGTTAAATATATATAACCAGGAGATTTAACTCTCCTCAGCTTTGGGCACTGACTCTGTGCTGGCTGGTTAAATATATATAACCAGGCTTTTACACTCTATTCAGTTTAGGTCTCTGACTCTGTGCTGGCTGGTTAAATATATATAACCAAGAGTTTTACACTCGATACAAGTTCCGGCACTGACTCTGTGTTGGCTGGTTCAATATATATAACCAGAAGATTACTCTCTTCTCAGTTTAGGGCACCGAGTCTGTGCTGGCTGGTTTAATATAAAAAACCAGTTGTTTTACACTCCCCTCAGTTTAGGGCACTGACTCTGTGCTGTCTGGTTAAATATATATAACTCGTTGTTTTACATTGCCCTCAGTTGGGTGCACAGAATCTATGCTGGTCAGTTCAATATGTATAACCAGGACATTTCACTCTCCTCAGTTTAGGGCACTGAGTCTGTGCTGGCTGGTAAAATATATAATACCATAAGATTTACGCTTTCCTCAGTTTAGGGCACTGACTCTGTGCTGTCTGGTTAAATATATATAACCAGGAGATTTACACTGTCCTCAGTTTCCGGCGCAGAGTCTGTGCTGGCTGGTTAAATATATATAACCAGTTGTTTTACACTCTCCTCAGTTTAGGGAACTGACTCTGTACTGGCTGGTTCAATATATATAACCAGGAGATTTACACTCTCCTCAGTGTCGGACAATGACTCTGTCCTAGCTGGTTAAATACAGTTTACAAGGAGATTCACACTGACTGTGTGCTGGCTAATTAAATATATATTACCAGCAGATTTCCACTCTCCTCAGCTTAGGGCACTGACTCTGTGCTGGCTGGTTAAATATATATAAAGAGTAGTATTACACTCTCCTCCATTTCGGGAACTGACTCTGTGCTGTCTGAAATCAATATCTATAACAATGAGATTTCCACTCTCCTCAGTTTCGGGCACTGATTCCATGCTGGCTGGTTAAATGTATATAACCAGGATTTTTACACTCTCCTCATTTTAGGGCACTAACTCTGTGCTGACTGGTGAAATAGAGAACCAGGAGATTTACACTGTCCTCAGATTAGGGCATTGACTCTTTGCTGGCTCGTTAAATATATATAACCAGGAGATTTACACTCTCCTCAGTTTTGGGCACTGACTTGGTGCTGACTGGTTAAATATATATTCCAGGAGATTTACACTCTCCTCAGTTTAGGGCACTGACTCTGTGCTGACTGGTTACATATATATAACCAGGTGTTTTACACTCTCCTCAGTTCAGGCCACTGCCTCTGTGCTGTCTGGTTAAATATCTATCACCAGGAGATTTACACTCTCCTCAACTCAGGGCACTGACTCCGTGCTGGTTGGTTTACTATATAGAACCAGGAGGTTTATACTGTCCTCAGATTAGGGCATTGACTCTTTGCTGGCTCGTTAAATATATATAACCAGGAGAGTTACACTCTCCTCAACTAAGGCCACTGACTCCGCGTTGGCTGGTTCAATATTTATAACCAGTTGTTTTACGCTCTCCTCAGATTAGAGCACTGACTCTGCTGGTTGGTTAAATATATATAACCACGAGTTTTACACTCGATTCAGGTTCGGGCACTGAATCTGTTTTGGCTGGTTCAATATATATAACCCAGGAGATTACTCTCTTCTCGGTTTAAGGATCTGAGTCTGGGCTGGCCGGTTAATTATTTATTACCAGATGATTTACACTGTCCTCAGGTAAGGGCACTGATTCTGTCCTGGCAGTTTAAATACATATAACCAGGAGTTTTACACTCTCCTCAGTTTAGGGGACTGAGTCTGTGCTGGCTCGTTAAATATATATAACCAGTTGTTTTACACTCTCCTCAGTTTAGGGCACCGACTCTGTGCTGTTTGGTGAAATATACATAACCAGGTGATTTACACTGTCCTCAGTTTAGGGCACTGAGTCTGTGCTGGCTGGTTAAATATATATAACCAGGAGTTTTACACACTATTCAGTTTAGGGCACTGAGCATGTGCTGACTGGTTAAATATATATATAACCAGGAGATTTACACTGTCCTCAGTTTAGGGCACTGAGTCTCTGCTGGCTGGTTAACCGTTTCCTCCGGTATTATAGAAAATAAGGGAGCTGGAGCAGCGTCTCTGCTTCCTCCTGTATTACAGAAAATAAAGGAGCTGGAGCATCGTCACCGCTTCCTCCAGTATTATAGAAAATAAAGGAGCTGGAGCAGCGACTCTACTTACTCCTGTATAATAGAAATTAAAGGAGCTTCCTCCTGTATTACAGAAAATAAAGGAGCTGGAGCAGCGTCACTGCTTCCTCCTGTGTGAAAGAAAATAGAGGAGCTGGAGCAGCGTCACTGCTTCCTCCGGTATTATCGAAAAAAAGGGAGCTGGAGCAGCGTCTCGACTTCCACGTGTATTATCGAAAATAAAGGAGCTGGAGGAGCGTCTCTGCTTCCTCCTGTATTATCGAAAAAAAAGGAGCAGCAGCAGCGTCTCTGCTTGCTCCTGTAGTATAGAAATTAAAGGAGCTGCAGCAGCGTCGCTGCTTCCTCCTGTATTATAGAAAATAAAGG
Source organism: Chiloscyllium punctatum (assembly GCF_047496795.1). Lineage (NCBI taxonomy): Eukaryota > Metazoa > Chordata > Chondrichthyes > Orectolobiformes > Hemiscylliidae > Chiloscyllium > Chiloscyllium punctatum. The sequence goes on along the minus strand of NC_092790.1, from coordinate 40,891,891 downwards.
AGCTGGAGCAGCGACTCTACTTACTCCTGTATTATAGAAAATAAAGGAGCAGGAACAGCGTCACTGCTTCCTCCTGTATTTTAGAAAATAACGGAGCTGGAGCAGCGTCTCTGCTAACTCCTGTATTAAAGAAAATAAAGGAGTTGGAGCAGCGTCACTGCTTCCTCCTGTATTATAGAAAATAAAGGAGCTGGAGCAGCGTCACTGCATCCTCCTGTATCATAGAAAATAAAGGAGCTGGAGCAGCATCACTGCTTCCTCCTGTATTATAGAAAATAAAGGAGCTGGAGAAGCGACTCTACTTACTCCTGTATTACAGAAAATAAAGGAGCTGGAGCAGCATGACGGCTTCCTCCTGTATTCTAGAAAGTAAAGGAGCAGGAGCAGCGTCTCTACTTCCTCCTGAATTATAGAAAATAAAGGAGCTGGAGCAGCGTCTCTGCTTCCTCCTGTATTATAGAAAATAAAGGAGCTGTAGCAGTGTCTCTGCTTACTCCTGTATTATAGAAAATAAAGGAGCTGGAGCAGCGTCACTGCTTCCTCCTGTATTATAGAAAATAAAGGAGCTGGAGCAGCGTCTCTGCTTCCTCCTATATTATAGAAAATAAAGGAGCAGGAGCAGCGTCTCTACTTCCTCCTGAATTATAGAAAATAAAGGAGCTGTAGCAGTGTCTCTGCTTACTCCTGTATTATAGAAAATAAAGGAGCTGGAGCAGCGTCACTGCTGCCTCCTGTATTATAGAAAATAAAGGAGCTGGAGCAGCGTCTCTGCTTCCTCCTATATTATAGAAAATAAAGGAGCTGGAGCAGTGTCTCTGCTTCCTCCTGTATTATAGAAAATAAAGGAGCTGGAGCAGCGTCTCTGCTTCCTCCTGTATTATAGAAAATAAAGGAGCTGGAGCAGCGTCACTGCTTCCTCCTGAATTATAGAAAATAAAGGAGCTGGAGCAGCGTCACGGCTTCCTCCTGTATTATAGAAAATAAAGGAGCTGGAGCAGCGTCACTGCTTCCTCTTGTATTATAGAAAATAAAGGAGCTGGAGCAGTGTCACTGCTTCCTCCTGTATTATAGAAAATAAAGGAGCTGGAGCAGCGTCACGGCTTCCTCCTGTATTATAGAAAATAAAGGAGCTGGAGCAGCGTCACTGCTTCCTCTTGTATTATAGAAAATAAAGGAGCTGGAGCAGCGTCACTGCTTCCTCTTGTATTATAGAAAATAAAGGAGCTGGAGCAGCGTCACGGCTTCCTCCTGTATTATAGAAAATAAAGGAGCTGGAGCAGCGTCACGGCTTCCTCCTGTATTCTAGAAAGTAAAGGAGCAGGAGCAGCGTCTCTACTTCCTCCTGAATTATAGAAAATAAAGGAGCTGGAGCAGCGTCACTGCTTCCTTCTGTATTATAGAAAATAAAGGAGCTGGAGCAGCGTCACTGCTTCCTTCTGTATTATAGAAAATAAAGGAGCTGGAGCAGCGTCACGGCTTCCTCCTGTATTCTAGAAAGTAAAGGAGCAGGAGCAGCGTCTCTACTTCCTCCTGAATTATAGAAAATAAAGGAGCTGGAGCAGCGTCACTGCTTCCTCCTGTATTATTGAAAATAAAGGAGCTGGAGCAGTGTCACTGCTTCCTCCTGTATTATAGAAAATAAAGGAGCTGGAGCAGCGTCACTGCTTCCTCCTGTATTATAGAAAATAAAGGAGCTGGAGCAGCGTCACTGCTTCCTCCTGTATTATAGAAAATAAAGGAGCTGGAGCAGCGTCTCTGCTTCCTCCTATATTATAGAAAATAAAGGAGCTGGAGCAGCGTCACTGCTTCCTCCTGTATTATAGAAAATAAAGGAGCTGGAGCAGCGTCACTGCTTCCTCCTGTATTATAGAAAATAAAGGAGCTGGAGCAGCGTCTCTGCTTCCTCCTATATTATAGAAAATAAAGGAGCAGGAGCAGCGTCTCTACTTCCTCCTGAATTATAGAAAATAAAGGAGCTGGAGCAGCGTCTCTGCTTCCTCCTGTATTATAGAAAATAAAGGAGCTGTAGCAGTGTCTCTGCTTACTCCTGTATTATAGAAAATAAAGGAGCTGGAGCAGCGTCACTGCTGCCTCCTGTATTATAGAAAATAAAGGAGCTGGAGCAGCGTCTCTGCTTCCTCCTATATTATAGAAAATAAAGGAGCTGGAGCAGTGTCTCTGCTTCCTCCTGTATTATAGAAAATAAAGGAGCTGGAGCAGCGTCTCTGCTTCCTCCTGTATTATAGAAAATAAAGGAGCTGGAGCAGCGTCACTGCTTCCTCCTGAATTATAGAAAATAAAGGAGCTGGAGCAGCGTCACGGCTTCCTCCTGTATTATAGAAAATAAAGGAGCTGGAGCAGCGTCACTGCTTCCTCCTGTATTATAGAAAATAAAGGAGCTGGAGCAGTGTCACTGCTTCCTCCTGTATTATAGAAAATAAAGGAGCTGGAGCAGCGTCACGGCTTCCTCCTGTATTATAGAAAATAAAGGAGCTGGAGCAGCGTCACGGCTTCCTCCTGTATTATTGAAAATGAAGGAGCTGGAGCAGCGTCTCTGCTTCCTCCTATATTATAGAAAATAAAGGAGCTGGAGCAGTGTCTCTGCTTACTCCTGTATTATAGAAAATAAAGGAGCTGGAGCAGCGTCACGGCTTCCTCCTGTATTCTAGAAAATAAAGGAGCTGGAGCAGCGACTCTACTTACTCCTGTATAATAGAAATTAAAGGAGCTGGAGCATCGTCACCGCTTCCTCCAGTATTATAGAAAATAAAGGAGCTGGAGCAGCGTCTCTGATTCCTCCTGTATGAAAGAAAATAAAGGAGCTGGAGCAGCGTCACCGCTTCCTCCTGTATTATAGAAAATAAAGGAGCTGGAGCAGCGTCACTGCTTCCTCCTGTATTATAGAAAATAAAGGAGCCGGAGCAGCGTCACTGCTTACTCCTGTATTATAGAAAATAAAGGAGCTGGAGCAGTGTCTCTGCTTCCTCCTGTATTATAGAAAATAAAGGAGCCGGAGCAGCGTCACTGCTTACTCCTGTATTATAGAAAATAAAGGAGCTGGAGCAGCGTCACGGCTTCCTCCAGTATTATAGAAAATAAAGGAGCTGGGGCAGCGTCATTGCTTCCTCCTGTATTATAGAAAATAAAGGATCTGGGGCAGCGTCACCGCTTCCTCCTGTTAAATAGCAAATAACGGAGCTGGAGCAGCGTCACTGCTTCCTCCTGTATTATAGAAAATAAAGGATCTGGGGCAGCGTCACCGCTTCCTCCTGTATTATAGAAAATAAAGGAGCTGGGGCAGCGTCATTGCTTCCTCCTGTATTATAGAAAATAAAGGATCTGGGGCAGCGTCACCGCTTCCTCCTGTTAAATAGCAAATAACGGAGCTGGAGCAGCGTCACTGCTTCCTCCGGTATTATAGAAAATAAAGGATCTGGAGCAGCGTCACCGCTTCCGCCGGTATGAGAGAAAATAAAGGTGCTGGAGCAGCGTCACTGCTTCCTCCTGTATTATAGAAAATAAAGGAGCTGGAGAAGCGTCACTGCTTCCCTCTGCATTATAGAAAATAAAGGATCTGGGGCAGCGTCACCGCTTCCTCTTGTATTATAGAAAATAAAGGAGCTGGAGCAGCGTCACTGCTTCCTCCAGTACTATAGAAAATAACGGAGCTGGAGCAGCGTCACCGCTTCCTCCAGTATGAGAGAAAATAAAGGAGCTGGAGCAGCGTCTCTGCTTCCTCCTGTATTATAGAAAATCAAGGAGCTGGAGCAGCGTCACCGCTTCCTCCAGTATTATAGAAAATAAAGGAGCTGGAGCAGCGTCACTGCATCCTCCTGTATTATAGAAAATAAAGGAGCTGGAGCAGTATCACTCCCATCTCCTGTATTACAGAAAATAAAGGATCTGGAGCAGCGTCACTGCTTCCTCCTGTATTATAGAAAATAAAGGAGCTGGAGCAGCGTCACGGCTTCCTCCTGTATTATAGAAAATAATGGAGCTGGAAAAGCGTCTCTACTTCCTCCTGTATTATAGAAAATAAAGGAGCCGGAGCAGCGTCACTGCTTCCTCCTGTATTATAGAAAATAAAGGAGCTGGAGCAGCGTCACTCCCTTCTCCTGTATTACAGAAAATAAAGGAGCTGGTGCAGCGTACTGCTTCCTCCTGGATTTTTGAAAATAAAGGAGCTGCAGCAGCGTCACTGCTTCCTCCTGCATTAGAGAAAATCAAGGAGCTGGAGCAGCGTCTCTGCTTCCTCCTGTATTATAGAAAATAAAGGAGCTGAAGCAGCGTCTGTACTTCCTCCTGTATTATAGAAAATAAAAGAGCTGGAGCATCGTCACTGCTTCCTCCTGTATTATAGAAAATCAAGGAGCTGGAGCATCGTCACTGCTTCATCCTGTATTATAGAAAATAAAGGAGCTGGAGCAGCGACTCTACTTACTCCTGTATAATACAAAATAAAGGAGCTGGAGCATCGTCACCGCTTCCTCCAGTATTTTAGAAAATAACGGAGCTGTAGCAGCGTCTCTGCTAACTCCTGTATTATAGAAAATAAAGGAGCTGGAGCAGCGTCACTGCTTCCTCCTGTATTCTAGAAAATAATGGAGCTGGCGCAGTGTCTCTACTTACTCCTGTATTATAGAAAATGAAGGAGCTGGAGCAGCATCACGGCTTCCTCCTGAATTATAGAAAATAAAGGAGCTGGAGCATCGTCACCGCTTCCTCCAGTATTTTAGAAAATAACGGAGCTGGAGCAGCGTCTCTGCTAACTCCTGTATTACAGAAAATAAAGGAGCTGGAGCAGCGTCACTGCTTCATCCTGTATTATAGAAAATAGAGGAGCTGGAGCAGCGTCTCTGCTTCCTCCTGTATTATAGAAAATAAAGGAGCTGGAGCAGCGTCACCGCTTCCTCCTGTATTATAGAAAATAAAGGAGCTGGAGCAGCGTCACTGCTTCCTCCTGTATTATAGAAAATAAAGGAGCTGGAGCAGCGTCACTGCTTCCTCCTGTATTATAGAAAATAAAGGAGCTGGAGCAGCGTCTGTACTTCCTCCTGTATTATCGATAATAAAGGAGCTGGAGCAGCGTGTCTGCTTCGTCCTGCATTATAGAAAATAAAGGAGCTGGAGCAGCGTCACTTCCCCCTCCTGTATTAAAGAAAATATAGGAGTTGGAGCAGCGTCACTGCTTCCTCCTGTATTATAGAAAATAAACGAGTTGGAGCAGCGTCACTGCTTCCTCCTGTATTATAGAAAATAAAGGAGCTGGAGCAGCGTCACTGTTTCCTCCTGATTTAATGAAAATAAAGGATCTGGGGCAGCGTCACTGCTTCCTCCTGTATTATAGAAAATAAAGGAGCTGAAGCAGCGTCTGTACTTCCTCCTGTATTATAGAAAATAAAAGAGCTGGAGCATCGTCACTGCTTCCTCCTGTATTATAGAAAATAAAGGAGCTGGAGCAGCGACTCTACTTACTCCTGTATAATACAAAATAAAGGAGCTGGAGCATCGTCACCGCTTCCTCCAGTATTTTAGAAAATAACGGAGCTGTAGCAGCGTCTCTGCTAACTCCTGTATTATAGAAAATAAAGGAGCTGAAGCAGCGTCTGTACTTCCTCCTGTATTATAGAAAATAAAAGAGCTGGAGCATCGTCACTGCTTCCTCCTGTATTATAGAAAATAAAGGAGCTGGAGCAACGACTCTACTTACTCCTGTATAATACAAAATAAAGGAGCTGGAGCATCGTCACCGCTTCCTCCAGTATTTTAGAAAATAACGGAGCTGTAGCAGCGTCTCTGCTAACTCCTGTATTATAGAAAATAAAGGAGCTGGAGCAGCGTCACTGCTTACTGCTGTATTATAGAAAATAAAGGAGCTGGAGCAGCGTCACTGCTTCCTCCTGTATTCTAGAAAATAATGGAGCTGGCGCAGTGTCTCTACTTACTCCTGTATTATAGAAAATGAAGGAGCTGGAGCAGCATCACGGCTTCCTCCTGAATTATAGAAAATAAAGGAGCTGGAGCATCGTCACCGCTTCCTCCAGTATTTTAGAAAATAACGGAGCTGGAGCAGCGTCTCTGCTAACTCCTGTATTACAGAAAATAAAGGAGCTGGAGCAGCGTCACTGCTTCATCCTGTATTATAGAAAATAGAGGAGCTGGAGCAGCGTCTCTGCTTCCTCCTGTATTATAGAAAATAAAGGAGCTGGAGCAGCGTCACCGCTTCCTCCTGTATTATAGAAAATAAAGGAGCTGGAGCAGCGTCACTGCTTCCTCCTGTATTATAGAAAATAAAGGAGCTGGAGCAGCGTCACTGCTTCCTCCTGTATTATAGAAAATAAAGGAGCTGGAGCAGCGTCTGTACTTCCTCCTGTATTATCGATAATAAAGGAGCTGGAGCAGCGTGTCTGCTTCGTCCTGCATTATAGAAAATAAAGGAGCTGGAGCAGCGTCACTTCCCCCTCCTGTATTAAAGAAAATATAGGAGTTGGAGCAGCGTCACTGCTTCCTCCTGTATTATAGAAAATAAACGAGTTGGAGCAGCGTCACTGCTTCCTCCTGTATTATAGAAAATAAAGGAGCTGGAGCAGCGTCACTGCTTCCTCCTGTATTATAGAAAATAAAGGAGCTGGAGCAGCGTCACTGTTTCCTCCTGTATTATGGAAAATAAAGGATCTGGGGAAGCGTCACTGCTTCGTCCTGTATTATAGAAAATAAAGGAGCTGGGGCAGCGTCACTGCTTCCTCCTGTATTATAGAAAATAAAGGATCTGGGGCAGCGTCACCGCTTCCTCCTGTTAAATAGCAAATAACGGAGCTGGAGCAGCGTCACTGCTTCCTCCTGTATTATAGAAAATAAAGGATCTGGGGCAGCGTCACCGCTTCCTCCAGTATTATAGAAAATAAAGGAGCTGGAGCAGCGTCACTGCTTCCTCCTGTATTATAGAAAATAAAGGAGCTGGAGCAGCGTCACTGCTTCCTCCTGTATTATAGAAAATAAAGGAGCTGGAGCAGCGTCACTGCTTCCTCCTGTATTATAGAAAATAAAGGAGCTGGAGCAGCGTCACTGCTTCCTCCTGTATTATAGAAAATAAAGGATCTGGAGCAGCGTCACCGCTTCCGCCGGTATGAGAGAAAATAAAGGTGCTGGAGCAGCGTCACTGCTTCCTCCTGTATTATAGAAAATAAAGGAGCTGGAGAAGCGTCACTGCTTCCCTCTGCATTATAGAAAATAAAGGATCTGGGGCAGCGTCACCGCTTCCTCTTGTATTATAGAAAATAAAGGAGCTGGAGCAGCGTCACTGCTTCCTCCAGTACTATAGAAAATAACGGAGCTGGAGCAGCGTCACCGCTTCCTCCTGTATTATAGAAAATAAAGGAGCTGGAGCAGCGTCACTGCTTCCTCCTGTATTATAGAAAATCAAGGAGCTGGAGCAGCGTCACCGCTTCCTCCAGTATTATAGAAAATAAAGGAGCTGGAGCAGCGTCACTGCTTCCTCCTGTATTATAGAAAATAAAGGAGCTGGTGCAGCGTCTCTACTTCCTCCTGTATTATAGAAAATCAAGGAGCTGGAGCAGCGTCACCGCTTCCTCCTGTATTATAGAAAATAAAGGAGCTGGAGCAGTATCACTCCCATCTCCTGTATTACAGAAAATAAAGGAGCTGGAGCAGCGTCACTGCTTACTCCTGTATTATAGAAAATAAAGGAGCTGGAGCAGCGTCACGGCTTCCTCCTGTATTATAGAAAATAATGGAGCTGGAAAAGCGTCTCTACTTCCTCCTGTATTATAGAAAATAAAGGAGCCGGAGCAGCGTCACTGCTTCCTCCTGTATTATAGAAAATAAAGGAGCTGGAGCAGCGTCACTCCCTTCTCCTGTATTACAGAAAATAAAGGAGCTGGAGCAGCGTACTGCTTCCTCCTGGATTTTTGAAAATAAAGGAGCTGCAGCAGCGTCACTGCTTCCTCCTGCATTAGAGAAAATCAAGGAGCTGGAGCAGCGTCTCTGCTTCCTCCTGTATTATAGAAAATAAAGGAGCTGAAGCAGCGTCTGTACTTCCTCCTGTATTATAGAAAATAAAAGAGCTGGAGCATCGTCACTGCTTCCTCCTGTATTATAGAAAATCAAGGAGCTGGAGCATCGTCACTGCTTCCTCCTGTATTATGGAAAATAAAGGAGCTGGAGCAGCGACTCTACTTACTCCTGTATAATACAAAATAAAGGAGCTGGAGCATCGTCACCGCTTCCTCCAGTATTTTAGAAAATAACGGAGCTGTAGCAGCGTCTCTGCTAACTCCTGTATTATAGAAAATAAAGGAGCTGGAGCAGCGTCACTGCTTACTGCTGTATTATAGAAAATAAAGGAGCTGGAGCAGCGTCACTGCTTCCTCCTGTATTCTAGAAAATAATGGAGCTGGCGCAGTGTCTCTACTTACTCCTGTATTATAGAAAATGAAGGAGCTGGAGCAGCATCACGGCTTCCTCCTGAATTATAGAAAATAAAGGAGCTGGAGCATCGTCACCGCTTCCTCCAGTATTTTAGAAAATAACGGAGCTGGAGCAGCGTCTCTGCTAACTCCTGTATTACAGAAAATAAAGGAGCTGGAGCAGCGTCACTGCTTCATCCTGTATTATAGAAAATAGAGGAGCTGGAGCAGCGTCTCTGCTTCCTCCTGTATTATAGAAAATAAAGGAGCTGGAGCAGCGTCACTGCTTCCTCCTGTATTATAGAAAATAAAGGAGCTGGAGCAGCGTCACTGCTTCCTCCTGTATTATAGAAAATAAAGGAGCTGGAGCAGCGTCTGTACTTCCTCCTGTATTATAGAAAATAAAGGAGCTGGAGCAGCGTCACTGCTTCCTCCGGTATTATAGAAAATAAAGGAGCTGGAGCAGCGTCTCTGCTTCCTCCTGTATTACAGAAAATAAAGGAGCTGGAGCAGCGTCACTGCTTCCTCCTATATTATAGAAAATAGAGGAGCTGGAGCAGTGTCTCTGCTTCCTCCTGTTTTCTAGAAAATAAAGGGGCTGGAGCAGCGTCACTGCTTCCTCCTTAATTATAGAAAATAAAGGAGCTGGAGCAGCGACTCTACTTACTCCTGTATTAAAGAAAATAAAGGAGCAGGAACAGCGTCACTGCTTTCTCCTGTATTTTAGAAAATAACGGAGCTGGAGCAGCGTCTCTGCTAACACCTGTATTATAGAAAATAAAGGAGCTGGAGCAGCGTCACTGCTTACTCCTGTATTATAGAAAATAATGGAGCTGGAGCAGCGCCACTGCTTCCTCCTGTATTCTAGAAAATAAAGGAGCTGGCGCAGTGTCTCTACTTACTCCTGTATTATAGAAAATAAAGGAGCTGGAGCAGCATCACGGCTTCCTCCTGTATTCTAGAAACTAAAGGAGCAGGAGCATCGTCACTGCTTCCTCCTGTATTATAGAAAATAAAGGAGCTGGAGCAGCGACTCTACTTACTCCTGTATAATAGAAAATAAAGGAGCTGGAGCATCGTCACCGCTTCCTCCAGTATTATAGAAAATAAAGGAGCTGGAGCAGCGTCTCTGCTTCCTCCTGTATTACAGAAAATAACGGAGCTGGAGCAGCGTCACTCCTTCCTCCTATATTATAGAAAATAGAGGAGCTGGAGCAGCGTCTCTGCTTCCTCCTGTCTTCTAGAAAATAAAGGAGCTGGAGCAGCGTCACTGCTTCCTCCTGTATTATAGAAAATAAAGGAGCTGGAGCAGCGTCTGTACTTCCTCCTGTATTATCGATAATAAAGGAGCTGGAGCAGCGTCTCTGCTTCGTCCTGCATTATAGAAAATAAAGGAGCTGGAGCAGCGTCACTTCCCCCTCCTGTATTAAAGAAAATAAAGGAGCTGGAGCAGCGTCACTGTTTCCTCCTGTATTATGGAAAATAAAGGATCTGGGGAAGCGTCACTGCTTCGTCCAGTATTATAGAAAATAAAGGATCTGGGGCAGCGTCACCGCTTCCTCCTGTATTATAGAAAATAAAGGAGCTGGAGCAGCGTCACTGTTTCCTCCTGTATTATGGAAAATAAGGGATCTGGGGAAGCGTCACTGCTTCGTCCAGTATTATAGAAAATAAAGGATCTGGGGAAGCGTCACTGCTTCGTCCAGTATTATAGAAAATAAAGGATCTGGGGCAGCGTCACTGCTTCCTCCTGTATTATAGAAAATAAAGGATCTGGGGCAGCGTCACCGCTTCCTCCTGTTAAATAGCAAATAACGGAGCTGGAGCAGCGTCACTGCTTCCTCCTGTATTCTCGAAAATAAAGGATCTGGGGCAGCGTCACCGCTTCCTCCGGTATTATAGAAAATAAAGGATCTGGGGCAGCGTCACCGCTTCCTCCGGTATTATAGAAAATAAAGGAGCTGGAGCAGCGTCTCTGCTAACTCCTGTATTATAGAAAATAAAGGAGCTGGAGCAGCGTCACTGCTTCCTCCTGTATTATAGAAAATAAAGGAGCTGGAGAAGCGTCACTGCTTCCCTCTGCATTATAGAAAATAAAGGATCTGGGGCAGCGTCACCGCTTCCTCCTGTATTATAGAAAATAAAGGAGCTGGAGCAGCGTCACTGCTTCCTCCAGTACTATAGAAAATAACGGAGCTGGAGCAGCGTCACCGCTTCCTCCAGTATGAGAGAAAATAAAGGAGCTGGAGCAGCGTCTCTACTTCCTCCTGTATTATAGAAAATCAAGGAGCTGGAGAAGCGTCACCGCTTCCTCCGGTATTATAGAAAATAAAGGAGCTGGAGCAGCGTCACGGCTTCCTCCTGTATTATAGAAAATAATGGAGCTGGAAAAGCGTCTCTACTTCCTCCTGTATTATAGAAAATAAAGGAGCCGGAGCAGCGTCACTGCTTCCTCCTGTATTATAGAAAATAAAGGAGCTGGAGCAGCGTCACCGCTTCCTCCAGTATTTTAGAAAATAAAGGAGCTGGAGCAGCGTCGTGCTTCCTGCTGTATTATAGAAAATAAAGGAGCTGGAGCAGCGTCACTGTTTCCTCCTGATTTAATGAAAATAAAGGATCTGGGGCAGCGTCACTGCTTCCTCCTGTATTATAGAAAATAAAGGAGCTGGAGCAGCGTCACTGCTTCCTCCTTTATTATAGAAAATAAAGGAGCTGGAGCAGCGTCACTGCTTCCTCCTGTATTATAGATAATAAAGGAGCTGGAGCAGCGTCACTGCTTCCTCCGGTATTCTCGAAAATAAAGAAGCTGGAGCAGCGTCACTGCTTACTCCTGTATTATAGAAAATAAAGGATCTGGGGCAGCGTCACCGCTTACTCCGGTATTATAGAAAATAAAGGATCTGGGGCAGCGTCACTGCTTCCTCCTCTATTTTCGATAATAAAGGAGCTGGAGCAGCGTCACTGCTTCCTCCTGTATTATAGAAAATAAAGGTTTTGGGGCAGCGTCACCGCTTCCTCCGGAATTATAGAAAATAAAGGAGCTGGAGCAGCGTCACTGCTTACTTCTGTATTATAGAAAATAAAGGAGTTGGAACAGCGTCACGGCTTCCTCCTGTATTATAGAAAATAACGGAGCTGGAGCAGCGTCACTGCTTCCTCTTGTATTATAGAAAATAAAGGAGATGGAGCAGCGTCACTGCTTCCTCCTGTATTATAGAAAATAAAGGAGCTGGAGCAGCGTCACTGCTTCCTCCAGTATTTTAGAAAATAAAGGAGCTGGAGCAGCGTCACCGCTTCCTCCTGTATTATAGAAAATAAAGGAGCTGGAGCAGCGTCACTGCTTCCTCCAGTATTTTAGAAAATAAAGGAGCTGGAGCAGCGTCACCGCTTCCTCCTGTATTATAGAAAATAAAGGAGCTGGAGAAGCGTCACTGCTTCCTCCTGTATTATCGAAAATAAAGGAGCTGGAGCAGCGTCATTGCTTCCACCTGTATTATAGAAAATAAAGGAGATGGAGCAGCGTCACTGCTTACTCCTGTATTATAGAAAATAAAGGAGCTGGAGCAGCGTCACTGCTTCCTCCTGTATTATAGAAAATAAAGGAGCTGGAGCAGAGTCACTGCTTCCTCCTGTATTATAGATAATAATGGAGCTGGAGCAGCGTCACTGCTTCCTCCTGTATTATAGAAAATAAAGGAGCTGGAGCAGCGTCACTGCTTCCTCCTGTATTATAGAAAATAAAGGAGCTGGAGCAGCGTCACTGCTTCCTCCTGTATTATAGAAAATAAAGGAGCTGGAGCAGCGTCACTGCTTCCTCCGCTATTCTCGAAAATAAAGGAGCTGGAGCAGCGTCACTGCTTCCTCCTGTATTATAGAAAATAAAGGAGCTGGAGCAGCGTCACTACTTCCTCCTGTATTCTAGAAAATAAAGGAGCTGGCGCAGTATCTCTACTTACTCCTGTATTATAGAAAATAAAGGAGCTGGAGCAGCATCACGGCTTCCTCCTGTATTCTAGAAAATAAAGGAGCTGGAGCAGCGTCACTGCTTCCTCCTGTATTATAGAAAATAAAGGAGCTGGTGCATCGTCACCGCTTCCTCCAGTATTTTAGAAAATAACGGAGCTGGAGCAGCGTCTCTGCTTCCTCCTGTATTATAGAAAATAATGGAGCTGGAGCAGCGTCACTGCTTCCTCCTGTATTATTGAAAATAAAGGACCTAGAGCAGCGTCACTGCTTCCTCCTATATTATAGAAAATAAAGGAGCTGGAGCATCGTCACCGCTTCCTCCAGTATTTTAGAAAATAACGGAGCTGGAGCAGCGTCTCTGCTTCCTCCTGTATTATAGAAAATAAAGGAGCTGGAGCAGCGTCACTGCTTCCTCCTGTATTCTAGAAAATAAAGGAGCTGGCGCAGTGTCTCTACTTCCACCTGTATTATAGAAAATAAAGGGGCTGGAGCAGCGTCACTGCTTCCTCCTCTATTATAGAAAATAAAGGAGCTGGAGCAGCGTCACTGCTTCCTTCTGTATTATAGAAAATAAAGGAGCTGGAGCAGCGTCACTGCTTCCTCCTGTATTATAGAAAATAAAGGAGCTGGAGCATCGTCACTGCTTCCTCCTGTATTATAGAAAATAAAGGGGCTGGAGCAGCGTCACTGCTTCCTCCTCTATTATAGAAAATAAAGGAGCTGGAGCATCGTCACTGCTTCCTCCTGTATTATAGAAAATAAAGGGGCTGGAGCAGCGTCACTGCTTCCTCCTGTATTATAGAAAATAAAGGGGCTGGAGCAGCGTCACTGCTTCCTCCTCTATTATAGAAAATAAAGGAGCTGGAGCATCGTCACTGCTTCCTCCTGTATTATAAAAAATAAAGGAGCTGGAGCAGCGTCACTGCTTCCTCCTGTATTATAGAAAATAAAGGAACTGGAGCAGCGTCACTGCTTCCTCCTGTATTATAGAAAATAAAGGGGCTGGAGCAGCGTCACTGCTTCCACCTGTATTATAGAAAATAATGGAGCTGGAGCAGAGTCACTGCTTCCTCCTGTATTATAGAAAATAAAGGAGCTGGAGCAGAGTCACTGCTTCCTCCTGTATTATAGATAATAATGGAGCTGGAGCAGCGTCACTGCTTCCTCCTGTATTATAGAAAATAAAGGAGCTGGAGCAGCGTCACTGCTTCCTCCTGTATTATAGAAAATAAAGGAGCTGGAGCAGCGTCACTGCTTCCTCCTGTATTATAGAAAATAAAGGAGCTGGAGCAGCGTCACTGCTTCCTCCGCTATTCTCGAAAATAAAGGAGCTGGAGCAGCGTCACTGCTTCCTCCTGTATTATAGAAAATAAAGGAGCTGGAGCAGCGTCACTACTTCCTCCTGTATTCTAGAAAATAAAGGAGCTGGCGCAGTATCTCTACTTACTCCTGTATTATAGAAAATAAAGGAGCTGGAGCAGCGTCACTGCTTCCTCCTGTATTATAGAAAATAAAGGAGCTGGTGCATCGTCACCGCTTCCTCCAGTATTTTAGAAAATAACGGAGCTGGAGCAGCGTCTCTGCTTCCTCCTGTATTATAGAAAATAATGGAGCTGGAGCAGCGTCACTGCTTCCTCCTGTATTATTGAAAATAAAGGACCTAGAGCAGCGTCACTGCTTCCTCCTATATTATAGAAAATAAAGGAGCTGGAGCATCGTCACCGCTTCCTCCAGTATTTTAGAAAATAACGGAGCTGGAGCAGCGTCTCTGCTTCCTCCTGTATTATAGAAAATAAAGGAGCTGGAGCAGCGTCACTGCTTCCTCCTGTATTCTAGAAAATAAAGGAGCTGGCGCAGTGTCTCTACTTCCACCTGTATTATAGAAAATAAAGGGGCTGGAGCAGCGTCACTGCTTCCTCCTCTATTATAGAAAATAAAGGAGCTGGAGCAGCGTCACTGCTTCCTTCTGTATTATAGAAAATAAAGGAGCTGGAGCAGCGTCACTGCTTCCTCCTGTATTATAGAAAATAAAGGGGCTGGAGCAGCGTCACTGCTTCCTCCTCTATTATAGAAAATAAAGGAGCTGGAGCATCGTCACTGCTTCCTCCTGTATTATAGAAAATAAAGGGGCTGGAGCAGCGTCACTGCTTCCTCCTCTATTATAGAAAATAAAGGAGCTGGAGCATCGTCACTGCTTCCTCCTGTATTATAGAAAATAAAGGGGCTGGAGCAGCGTCACTGCTTCCTCCTGTATTATAGAAAATAAAGGGGCTGGAGCAGCGTCACTGCTTCCTCCTCTATTATAGAAAATAAAGGAGCTGGAGCATCGTCACTGCTTCCTCCTGTATTATAAAAAATAAAGGAGCTGGAGCAGCGTCACTGCTTCCTCCTGTATTATAGAAAATAAAGGAACTGGAGCAGCGTCACTGCTTCCTCCTGTATTATAGAAAATAAAGGGGCTGGAGCAGCGTCACTGCTTCCACCTGTATTATAGAAAATAATGGAGCTGGAGCAGCGTCACTGCTTCCTCCTGTATTATAGAAAATAAAGGAGCTGGAGCAGCGTCACTGCTTCCTCCTCTATTATAGAAAATAAAGGAGCTGGAGCAGCGTCACTGCTTCCTTCTGTATTATAGAAAATAAAGGAGCTGGAGCAGCGTCACTGCTTCCTCCTGTATTATAGAAAATAAAGGGGCTGGAGCAGCGTCACTGCTTCCTCCTCTATTATAGAAAATAAAGGAGCTGGAGCAGCGTCACTGCTTCCTCCTGTATTATAGAAAATAAAGGAGCTGGAGCAGCGTCACCGCTTCCTCCTGTATTATAGAAAATAAAGGAGCTGGAGCAGCGTCACTGCTTCCTCCTGTATTATAGAAAATAAAGGAACTGGAGCAGCGTCACTGCTTCCTCCTGTATTATAGAAAATAAAGGGGCTGGAGCAGCGTCACTGCTTCCACCTGTATTATAGAAAATAATGGAGCTGGAGCAGCGTCACTGCTTCCTCCTGTATTCTAGAAAATAAAGGAGCTGGCGCAGTGTCTCTACTTCCACCTGTATTATAGAAAATAAAGGGGCTGGAGCAGCGTCACTGCTTCCTCCTCTATTATAGAAAATAAAGGAGCTGGAGCAGCGTCACTGCTTCCTTCTGTATTATAGAAAATAAAGGAGCTGGAGCAGCGTCACTGCTTCCTCCTGTATTATAGAAAATAAAGGGGCTGGAGCAGCGTCACTGCTTCCTCCTCTATTATAGAAAATAAAGGAGCTGGAGCAGCGTCACTGCTTCCTCCTGTATTATAGAAAATAAAGGAGCTGGAGCAGCGTCACCGCTTCCTCCTGTATTATAGAAAATAAAAGAGCTGGAGCAGCGTCACCGCTTCCTCCTGTATTATAGAAAATAAAGGAGCTGGAGCAGCGTCTCTGCTTACTCCTGTATTATCGAAAATAAAGGAGCTGGAGCAGCGTCTCTGCTTCCTCCTGTATTATAGAAAATAAAGGAGCTGGAGCAGAGTCACTACATCCTCCTGTATTATAGAAAATCAAGGAGCTGGAGCAGAGTCACTACATCCTCCTGTATTAAAGAAAATAAAGGAGCAGGAGCAGCGTCTCTGCTTCCTCCTGTATTATAGAAAATCAAGGAGCTCGAGCAGCGTCTCTGCTTCCTCCTGTATGATAGAAAATAAAGGAGCTGAAGCAGCGTCACTGCTTCCTCCAGTATTATAGAAAATAAAGGAGCTGGAGCAGCGTCTCTGCTTCCTCCTGTATTATAGAAAATAAAGGAGCTGCAGCAGCGTCACTGTTTCCTCCTGTTTTATAGAAAATAAAGTGGCTGGAGCAGCGTCACTGCTTCCTATTGTATTATAGAAAATAAAGGAGCTGGAGCAGCGTCACCGCTTCCTCCTGTATTATAGAAAATAAAGGTGCTGGAGCAGTGTCACTGCTTCCTCCTGTATTATAGAAAAAAAAGGAGGTGGAGCAGCCTCTCTGCTTCCTCCTGTATTATAGAAAATAACGGAGCTGGAGCAGCGTCACTGCTTCCTCCTGTCTTATAGAAAATAAAGGAGCAGGAGTAGCGTCACCGCTTCCTCCTGTATTATAGAAAATAAAGGAGCTGGAGCAGCGTCTCTACTTCCTCCTATATTATAGAAAATAAAGGAGCTGGAGCAGCGTCACTGCTTCCTCCTGTATTATAGAAAATATGTTGGCACTCTGACCAATGTTCTGATGGAATGGAACTCTGCACTGAATCTCTCATTTAGTGTTTCCATCAAATCTCCCTTAACTCCTGAACCTGTATTAATTCCTTCATTCACTGACGTCCGACCCCGATTCGACATTTAAGGGTGCGGTACTCTATTTCTCTCATTTCCTTGTGCCATGCACCCATTCTCTAATTCAGCTGCACCTCGTACCATGTCTTCCATTCAGTATTTCCCTGCAACAAATCTCCCAATTAATAGTCTGCTGCCAGAATTCTCTAATCTTGGAAGTCCCTGCATCAAATCTTCAATTTACCGAACCTTCACATATCTCCCCTTTAATGGTGAACTGCACCAACTCCCCCATTGCACTGTATTGAATCTGGACCACTAATCGTTTGCAACATTTGTCCTATTTCCTGATTGACTGCCCCAGGTCTCCCATTTGCTCCAATTCTCAAAGTTATTGGCACCCTCCACCAGGTCTTTCATTTACTGATACCCCGCACCAATTCTCCAATTCAGTGTTGCTTAGCACCATTTCCCCCAATTACTGATGTCCTGAACAAGTTCCCCACTCAGTGTTGCCTTAAACCAATCCTCATACTGACTGATGCCCTCGCCCAATTTAGGGGTGCGCTACTCTAAATCTCCCAAAAGGTATTGTCCTGCCCGAATTCTCCCATTTAGTGCAACACAGCATAACTCACCCATTTTGCACTGAACTGCACTAATTCACCCATTATCTGATGTCCTGTTGAAAATTCTCACATTTCGATAAGCCCTTTCGAAATTTATACATTTTGCATTTTATTGCAATGATTCTCCAATTTAGTGTAGAGGTGTAGAATTCTTAAATTTAGGCGTGGACAGGTTGGACTGAGGGATCTGTTTCCGTGCTGTACATCTCTGAGGCTGTAATTAGTGTTCCGCTTCCCTGCACCAACTCTCCCATTTACCAATCCTGCACGAATTCGGGAACTTTACGAACTCACCCATTGAGGTTATCCTGCCCCAGTCCTCACACTTAGAATTTAACGGCACCTGCATGAATTCTCCAATTATTGTTGTTCTGCATCAATTCCTTCCATTCAGTTGTTCCCTGATACACATTTTCAACGTACGGATGTCCTGCTGATTATATTTGTTCATTTAGTGGTGCACTGACCTGACTCTCCAATTTACCGATGCTTCCAACATTTCTTTTTATTGATTCCCTGGCCCCTATTCCCCAATTTAGACATGCTCTGCTCCAATTTTCTAATATACAGACACTCCCACCAATTTTCCAATTTAATGCCACTGTGCACCGAATCTCCCATTTATTGATTCTCACCAAATCTCGAATTGACTCATAACCCTGTACTCCCTCTTCTCCTTACTGATGCCCGACCCCGATTTTACCATTTAAGGGTGCGCTACTCTAATTCTCCCATTTCCTGTTGCCATACACCCATTCTGTAATTGAGCTCCACTGTGCACCAGGTCTTCCATTCAGTATTTCCTTGCTCAATTCTCCCATTTAGTAGACCGCTGACAGAATTCTCTAATCTTGGCAATCCCTGCATCATATCTCCAAATTCCCCAAATTGCAAATATCTCCCATTTCGTGCTGAACTGCACCAACTCTTCCATTTCATGGTGCACTGTATTGAATCTGGACCACTATTTCTTTTGCAACATTTGTCCTTTTTCCCGATTCACTTCCCGTGTTCTCCCATTTGCTCCAATTCTCGAAGTTATCAGCACTCTGCACCAGGTCTATCATTTACTGATACCCCACACCAATTCTCCAATTCACTGTTGCTTAAAACCACTTACTGACGTCCTGAACACGTTCTTCATTCAGTTTTGCCTTACACCAATCCTCATACTGACTGATGCTCTCGCCCCAATTTAGGGGTGCGCTACTCTAAATCTCCCTGCTCCAGTTCTCCCATTTAGTGCAACACAGCATAACGCACCCATTTAGTGCTGAACTAATTCACCCATTATTTGATGCCCTGTTGCAAATTCTCACATTTCGATAAGCTCTTTCCCAACTTTTCCATTTAGTAGTTTCTTGCAATGATTCTCCAATTTAGTGGAGACCTGCCAGAATTCTTAAATTTAGGCGTGGACAAGTTGGACTGAAGGGTCTGTTTCCGTGCTGTACATCTCTAAGGCTGTAATTAGTGCTCCGTTTCCCTGCACCAATTCTCCCATTTACCAATCCAGCACTAATTCCGGAATTTCACCAACTCACCCATTGACGTTATCCTGCCCCAGTCCTCCCACTTCGAATTTAATGGCACCTGCATGAATTCTCCAATTAATGTTGCTCTGCATCAATTCCTTCCATTTAGTTGATCCCTGAAATACATCTTCCACGTACGGATGTCCTGCTGATTTGTTTTCATTTAGTGATGCACTGAAATGAATCTCCAATTTACTGATGCTGCAACATTTCTTCTTTTTATTGTTTCCCTGGCCCCTATTCCCCAATTTAGACATGCTCTGGTCCAATTTTCCAATATATAGGCACTCCCATCAATTTTCTAATGCACCAGCACTGTACACCAATCTCCCATTTATTGTTTCCACCAAATCTCCCATTTATTCATATCCCTGTACTAATTCTTCCATTTACTGATGCCCGAGCCCGATTCTACCATTTGAGAGTGTGCTACTCTAATTCTCCCATTTACTGTTGCAATGCACCAATTCTCTAATTTAGCTCCACTTTGCACCAGTTCTCTCATTTACTGATGTCCCGCATCAATTCTCCAATTCTTTGTTGCCTCGCACCATTTCCCTCAATTACTGACGTCCTGAACAGGTTCTCCATTCAGTTTTGCCTTACACCAATCCTCATACTGACTGATGCTCTCGCCCAATTTAGGAGTGCCCTACTCTCATTCCTGCATCAAGTATTGTTATGTCCCAATTCTCCCATTTACTGCTAAACTGAAACTCTCCCATTTGGTTCTAACTGCACTAATTTGACAATATCAGATGCCCCGTTCCAAATTCTCTTATTTAGATAAGCCCTTGCCCAATCCTTCCATTTAGTAGTTCCTTGGAATGATTCTCCATTTTTGTGGAGCACTGCCAGAATTCTAAGACTGAGTCATAGAAAAGTTGGAATGAAGTGTCTGTTTCCATGTTGTATATCTCTGTGATTGTATGACTGTTTATGGCTCCGCTGCTCTGCACCATTTCTCCCGTTTACCAATCCTGCACAAATCCTGAAACTGCACCAATTCTCCCTTTGAGTATTATCCTGCTCAATATAAAGGCCGCTGCATAAATTCTCCAATTACTGTTGCCCTGCTTCAATTTCTTCCATTTAATTGTTCCCTGAATCACTTCTTCCACGTACGAGTGCCCTGCTGAATTGTTTTCATTTCGTGATGCACTGAACTGAATCTCCAATTAACCAAACCTTGCAACGTTTCTTTTTATTGATTCCCTGGCCCCGATTCCACAGTCAGGAATAGGCTCTTGTTGTACTTTTGAAACTGGTGTCATAATTTCAAACTTGTATGTTGGGGCAGTAGAATTACCCTTTGGGGAGAGAACTGGCTCGAAGGTAGAAGACAGAGGGTGGTGGGGAGGGTTGCTTTTCAGACTGAAGGCCTGTGACAAGCGGTGTGCCACAAGGATCGGTGCTGTGTCCACTGTTGTTTTGTCATTTATATAAATGATTTGGATGTGACCATCGGACGAATGGATAGTAAGTTTGCAAATGACAGTAAAATTGGAAGTGTCAAGGACAGTGAAGATGGTTACCTCAGAGGACAACGGGATCTTGATCAGATGGGCCAATGGGCCGAGGAGTGGCAGATAGAGATTAATTTAAATAAATGTGAGGTGCTGCATTTTGGAAAGCAAAAGAGAGCAGGACATTTACACTGAATGACAAGGTACTAGGGATGTTGCTAAACAAATAGACCTGGAGTGCAGCTTCATAGATCGTTGAAGGTGGACTAACATTTCGATAGGATAGTGCAGAAGGCGTTTGTCATTTTTGTCTTTATTGCTCAGTTAATTGTGTAAAGGAGTTGGGTGGTCATGTTGCAGTATTGGCTCAGCCAATATTGGTATATAGTGTACAATTCTGGACTCCCTCCTATAAGAAGGGTGTTGTGAAACTTTAAAGGGTTCAGAAAAGATTTACATGGATGTTGCCAAGGTTGGAGGGTTTGTGCTGGAGGGTAAGTCTGTACAGGTTGGGGCTATTATCCCTGGAGCGTCAGTGGCTGAGGGTTAACCTTATAGAGGTTCACAAAATCATGAAGAACCCTCAATAGGGTAAAAAGGCAAGGTGATTTCCCTGTGGTCGGGGAGTCCAGAAGCAGACGGCATGTGTGAAAGTTGAGAGGGGAAACATAAAAGGGACCTAAGGGGAACATTTTTCAAGCAGAGGGCACTGTGTGTATGAGCTGCCAGAGGAAGTAGTGGAGGCTGGTACAATTACAACATTTAAAAGGTATCTGGGTGGGGGTAGGAATTAAAAAGGGTTCAAAGGAACATGGGCCAAATTCTGACAAATAGGATGAGATTGACATCGGATATCAGTTCGGCATGGATGTGTTGGACTGAATGATTTGTTTCTGAGCTTATATTGCTCTGAGTGGGTTGAGCTCCGGATTGTAGATTTATGAAGCAGGAATTAAAGTATGGTACAGAGTTAGACCGAGAAATCCTGCTGATTTCATCAGCTTTATCCTGTTTCCCTGATCCTTCTCCTTCAATCAATGCATTTTTCCGATCCTCATTCAGAATTCCTGGAGCTCTGTAACTGGCCTGGAACAATGTGTTGAAAGTCCGATTGCAGTCCACACGAGGTACCTTTCCCACTGCCCTGTTCCCACGGCCTGCAATGCTGCAGACTGAGCAGACAACCCGAAGCACAATGATGAGCTCCTTCCGGCCCACGGCCCTCCTTCTCACTGAATGAAGACAATCACCAGAAGCAGAATCCAGCTCTTGTTTGAGCCTTGAATACCTGACTCTGTCTCACTGAGTGAAGATTGGACTCAGAAACAGAAATGAAATCAACTTCCTATCTGCATTGTGTCACTCTTTAAGATCTCTGTGTGTCTGAGTTCAGGTCATTTGATTGGAGACTGCGGATAGATGGTCCTCAGTGAAATGGAAAGAATGGTGGAGGAGCTCACTGAGGGACATCTCTCAAAGTGACAATCAGAAAGATGCTATTCCACATTGGAAGAGTTTAAGGGGAATTGATGGCTCAGAAAAATGTAATACGGATGTTTGTAAAACTTAGGAACTCTGACTGTTTTGAGGCTGGAGTTTATTTTATCCTTGTGTAGATTTGACACATTAACCCTCCCTCCCCACCACTACAGAAGCTGTTGGAACTGTTCAGTGTTTCCAACGGCTTCTGTAGTTATTTCAGATCCCTGATGGGAGCAGTCTCTCACTTTTCGAACAAAACAAACCCATCCTTGTGCTGCAACCAATATTTCAATAAGAAATGGGAAGCAGCAGAGGGGAAAGCTTCCGAGATGCCGAGCAATGCCGCCCGGTTCCACACTGCAATTCACAGGAACCATCACCAGGAAAAGCAAGGCGCAATCTGACAGATCCGGTTTTATCCCGGTCGCTTTCCTTTAGAAACCGATTTAAAAGCCACAACACTGCGACGGCCGGGAATCGAACCCGTGTCAACGGCTTAGAAACCAGCTGTGCTCACCACTATCCCACCATCACCCTGCCAGCAGCTCCCTCCCCATTCCCAAACACACTTAACAAGGCCGTGATCATCACCAACTGGATTGGGGCTGAAATCCAAACAGTAAATTGCTGGGGAATCTCAGCAGGTCTGACAGAGCCTTAGAGTGAAGCGCTGTCTCTTCATCTCAGTCCTAAATAACCTGCCCCTTCCCCTGAGAGGGTGGCAATCAAACCTGAATGAACTGCAGATGCTGTAACATTAACGCTGATTTCTCTGCACAGATGCTGCCTGACCTGCTGAGCTTTCCCAGCAAGTCCTGGGACTGTGTTATTGTGTTTCAGTTTCCCAGACCCACAGGATTAATTTCTCAGCATCTCCCCTCTCAAGCCTCTTCACAATCTGAGACATTCCAATGAAACCACCTTTTAATTTTCGAGAATATCGATTCAATTTATTCAGAAGCTCAGCACTGGGGCACACGGGTCCCAAATACTGAGCTTTATTTTTGATTCATTAATGTGTTTGGGTCATTGCCGCTGGGTCCCCACGGATTGCTCAGATATATTGTTCCTTGTATTGCTCTGGCGAAGGTGACGGTGAGTTATTGCCTTGAACTGCTGCCATTTATTTGGTGCAGATAAACCCACAATGATGTAAGGGAGGGAGTTCCAGGATATCGAAACAATGGCACTTGTGGGACTGAGATGAATTTCCAAGCCAGGGTGGGGAGTGGCTTGATGTGGAATTGTTACCTGGTGGTGTTCCCGTGTATCTGCTGTGTTCAGCATTCCACATGATAGTGCCGTGGGTCTGGAAGTTGCTCTGGAAGGAACCTTGGGGAATTTCTACAGAGCATCTTGTCTCAGCTGAACTATCCCAGTCAGGCACATGAGCACTTATCCTGTAATCCAGCTCTGAGAATGTAAGAGCAGGTGGGACCCACCCTGTCCCCCCTAATGTGGCCATGGAGAGTCCAATCTCATTCATTCCACCTCAGCGTTTTTCCCCGTTTAAGATTGCTTTCAAAATGCAACAGTGTGAAGGCATAGGTTCGTGCCTGGGTTAACTGCTGGGAAGGAGACATTTCCAACTCTTTCCCAGTAATTGGCAAGCTATTCCCGAGGCCGTGATCAGGACCAATTGGATTGGGACTGAATTACAATCAGAAACTGCTGGGGGAGCTCAGCAGGTCTGACAGCATCAGCATCAGATCCCTTCAGTTCTGAAGGACAATCCCTGGCCTTTAGAGGTTCACTCGGAGTTCTCCCCTAATATGATACCCTGTCCTACTAAATGTCGCCAGTAATTTCTGTGTTATCTGTCAGCTCTCCAGGATCTGCAGTTCTTTGTATTAAATACAGTAGATGTTGACCAACCGAAGGGGATATTGGGTCAGGTGACGGTCTCCCTCATTCATTGGGGCAGATGTCAAGGAGCATCTTAAATCGGAGAGGGATCGAGGGGAATTGGAGCCGTTTAGAGAGAGAGTACAGAAGGTAAGACAGCTCAGCTCAAAGCACGGCACTTAATGCTGCCCCGATTAAAATGTTGAAGATGGCAGAGGGGCAGATGAGCTGAGACAGGGTGGGAGCTGGGCGATATTGATGATGTGGAAGGACAGTGTGTGCATCTGATCACATTCTGTCAGTCTGACTAATAGCAGTCATTCCGAGCACTGGATTCACTGAGGGGTGAAGGGTCAGTGAACAGAGCGGACTGTCCCTGTTATTCTGTTCCTGACTCTCCAGCTCCCACTCTGTCAGTGACCTCTCAGTCTCCCGGGAAATGGGCTGTTTCCCAATTGTGCCGGATTCCCGGCCTTTATCCTTGGCCGAGCTGAGAGTTGCTGGTCTGAGGAATATCATTCCCAAATGACTCCTGTCCAAGATAATAACGATTAATGTGTCTGTGTATCCTCCATTAATCTGTAAACATCATTGCTCAGGGCTGGAGGGACATGGATTGATGACATTGAGGATGTTATGAACCAGACCAAACTCCTCTGCCTTAGGAAAATGGTCTAGACCCTTTTTCCTGATTTCCTGAAGGGAAGTGTAAGGCATTACAATGCGATTGGTCAAACTGCCAGGCCTGAATCAAAACACACTTTACTCCACACTATCGTTGTAACACAAACATAAGGAAGAAAGAGTGGACAAACCGAACTCGATTGGAAACCTGAACGAAATGAACATTATTTAACTATAAACAGCAACTGTTCGGATATAGTAACATTCCATAAACCACACAATTCTGGTCTTTCTGCTATCGGGAGAATGGTATGAAACTTGTAAAGATTCAGAAAAGATTTACAAGGATGTTTGCAGAGTCAGGATTTCTGATTGTTTTGAGGCTGGAGTTTATTTTATCCTTGTATAGATTTGACACATTCATCCTACCTCCCCACCACGACAGAAGCTGTTGGAACTGTTCAGTGTTTCCAGCAGCTTCTGTAATTATTTCAGGTTCCTGATGGGAACAGTCTCTCACTTTTCGAACAAAACAAACCCATCCTTGTGCTGCAACCAATATTTCAATAAGAAATGGGAAGCAGCAGAGGGGAAAGCTTCCGAGATGCCGAGCAATGCTGCCCAGTTCCACATTGCAATTCACAGGAACCACCGCCAGGAAAAGCAAGGAGCAATCTGACAGATCCGTTTTACCACAGAATGAAAGATTTATTTCCTCGATTTATCCCAGTGCCTTATCTTTAAAAGGCTGTTTTCAAACCAAAACACTGCGATGGCCGAGAATACGAACCCGGGTCAACTGCTTGGAAGGCAACTATACTCCCCACTATCCCACCATCACCCGGCTAGCAGCTCCCTCCCCATTCCCAAACACACTTAACAAGGCCGTGATCATCACCAACTGGATTGGGGCTGAAATCCAAACAGACAGATCCTCTGTATCTAAGCCAGTGATGGAGCTATTCTGAATGAGTTTGATGTGAACAGGATGGGGGATGTGGGAGATTTAATCAGTACCTAACGCCGAGCTCAAAATGGCCTGGGAATTTGAAATGCTGCAGTGTAGAGGGAGATTTAATCTGTTTCTAACCCCATTCTCTACCTGCCCTGTGGATTTAAATGGGGACAGTTTAATGGGAGCTTTATTTTGCATGGAACCCTGTGCTCCCTCTGCCCTGGGAGTATTTGCTGGGAACACTGTCTAACCTCTGTGATATGGATCCTATGAAGATTGATGGGAGACAGTGTAAATGGAATTGTCAGGGTCCAATTCTTTCACTTGGATGAGAGAAGGTCTCCAACTGGAATTGTGAGAAAAATTTATGCCCATGGGACTGATGGGTCAGTAACAGAATGACGACACCATTGGCTTAGAGAGAAGAGACAGGATAGAGGGTAATGAGGGTTTCAGACTGGAGGGAGCGACAGGCACATACAAGTTGGGAACTGTTTTCAGTAAAAGGCAATTGATCCCAGGTCACTGCAGAGTGTAAGAATCTGATGCTATTCCCTCACTATCCCTCTCCAATCCCTGGGAAGATCTGCTCCCACACCACGTTTCACTGTTGAATATGTTAGATATTTTGATACATTGGGGATGGGCGGGGGTGATTTTAAACCAGGGATTTTAAGCTTGCCTTCAAAATGCTCTCGCTCCCCCTTTCACATGATCTTTTCTCTCTTTTATCCCGAGGAACCTTTGTTTGGAAAGCTGCAATGTGAAGATCCAGGAATGAACAACCTTCAGAGGGGGAGCACGGGCCTGAGGCCTGAGGCCTCGTTGACAGGCTGCACCCCGTGGAGGCCCACAGTGAGTTGTGTGTTTATTTACCCCGAGGTTTAATCTCCTCCGGGGGACCCTGGGTTTTAGGGGCCTCTGGGTAACTGGTTCCTGTCGGATTGCGGCCCTGTCATTTTTAAAACAGATTTGAAGTCTGGCGTTAAAGTAACTGGGGACTTGCGATTTAAAAGAAATATATGAATCCGCAGAAAATGTCTGATAGACCAGACTCCGCAAGAAGGGAATAAAAACCTTAAATGAGAAACTCTCCCCAAAGACTTGTTCTCATGTCAGAGTAATGTGGGATGTGTACAGGCCTGGGTGATCAAATGTGTTAATCGCATCAATAAGACACAGGTTGGCCAGTTCAATTCAAGTCCCTGAGTATCTGGGAGGGGATCTCTCTGTCTGTCTGTATGTCTCTCTCTCTCTCTCTCTCTCTCTCTATCTCTCTCTCTCTGTCCCCTCTCTCACACCATTTCCAGCTTCTTTTGTTGATATTTTAAACAAATAAAACCGTCCCACACACAGCAATGTGACTCGTGGATATTTGAAGTAGGGGAGATGGAAATATTTTGCAGCACAAGGTGATTGTGTTTGAGACAACGGGGTAAAAGAACACAAGATGCACCGAGACAGTGTGTGGGAAGGAGGGAGTGATTGATGGATAAGATGGAGGGGGGAAGGAGCAGGGAAGGAGGGGGGGGAGGGAGGGGGAAGGAGGGGAAGGAGGGAGGGTGGAAAGGAGAGGGGAAGGGGTGTAATGCGAGGTGGGGAAGGAGAGAGGGGGTGAGGAGAGGGAGGAAGGAAAGGGGAAGGAGAGGGGATGAAAGTAGAGACGGAGTAAGGTGGGGGGAAGCAGAGGGGGGAAGGAGAGGGTGGGAAAGGGGGAGAAGGAGAGGGGGGAAGGAGAGTGGGGGAAGGGGGCGGACAGAGAGAGGGTGAAAGTAGAGATCCCAGGTCACTGCAGAGTGTAAGAATCTGATATCTGAAGAAGATATGGGAAGGAGGAAGGAGAGAGAGGGGTTTGAGAGTCGTGGGAAGGAGAGCGGGGGAAGGAGAGGGGAAGAAGAGGGGGAATGGGGTGAAGGTGAGTAGGGGAAAGGGGGGAAGTAGAGGGAGAAGGAGGAGGAAGGAGATGGGCAAGGAGACGGAGGCAGAGAGTGGAGAGGAGAGTTGTCAGAAGGAACTGGGGAAAGGAGAGAGGGGAAAGGAGCGGGGAGGGAGGGGATGTTGAGGGGGGAAGGGGAGAGGGGGAAAGAGTGAGGGAAAGAGTGTGGTAAGGAGAGAGGGGAAGGGTGGAAGGAGAGGGGGAAGGGCGAATGGACAGGGAGTGAAAGAGAGGGGGAGGAGGGTTGTCAGAAGGAGATAGAGTGAAGGGGGGCGAAGGAGAGGGCGAAACTAGATGTGGGGAAGGAGAGGGCGGAAGGAGAGAGGGGGGACGTAGAGAGTGGGGAAGGACAGAGTGGAGGAAGGAGCGAGGGGGGAAGGAGAGGAGCAAAAGAGAGGGGAGGGAAGGGGAGAGGGGAACGAGAAAAGTGGGAAGGAGAGAAGGGGGAAGGAGAGAAGGGCGAAGGAGACAAGGGGGAAGGAGAGAGGGGAGAAGGAGAGAGGGGAGAAGGAGAGACCGGAATGAAGGGGGAATTAGAGAGGGGGAAAGGAGAGAGTGGGGAAGGACAGAGGGGTGGAAGGAGCAATGGGGGAAGGAGACGGAGGCGAATGAGAAGAGGGGGAAGGGGAGAGGGAAGGAGGGGAAGGAGAGAGGGGAGAAGGAGAGATGGAAGGAAGGGGGGAGGAGAGAGGGGAGAAGGAGAGAGGGAAGGAAGGGGGAAGGAGAGAGGGGAGAAAGAGAGAGGGGAGGAAGGGGGAAGGAGAGAGGGGAGAAGGAGAGGGGGAAGGAAGGGGGAAGGAGAGAGGGGGAAAGAGAGAGGGGGTAACGAAGGGGGAAGGAGAGAGGGGGAAGGAGAGGGGATAGGGAAGGTGGAAGGAAGGAGATGGGGAGAAGGAAGGTGATGGGGGTGAAGGAAGGAGATGGGTGAACGAAGAAGATGGGGGAAGGAGAGGGGGGAAGGAAGGGGGAAGGAGATGGGGTGAAGGAGGGGGGAAGGAAGGGGGAAGGAGATGTGGGAGGAGCGGGCAAGGAGATGCGGGGAAGGAAGGGGGAAGGAGATGGGGGAAGGAAGGGGGAAGGAGATGGTGAAAGGAGATGGGGGAAGGAAGGGGGATGGAGATGGGGGAAGGAGATGGGGGAAGGAAGGGGGAAGGAGATGGGCGGAGGAAGGGGGAAGGAGATGGGGGAAGGAAGGGGGAAGGAGATGGGGGAAGGAAGGGGGAAGGAGATAGGGGGAAGGAGAGGGGTGAAGGAAGGGGGAAGGAGATGGGTGGAGTAGATAGTGGGAAGGAGATGGGGAAGGAGATGGGGAGGAAGGAAGATGGAAGGAGATGGGGGGAGGAAGGGGGAAGGAGATGGGGGAAGGAGATGGGGTGAAGGAGAGGTGGGGAAGGAGAGGGGGATGGAAGGGGAAGGAATGGGGTGGCAGGAGGGGGGAAGGAAGGAGATGGAGGAAGGATATGGAGGGAAAGAGATGGGGGTAGGAAGGAGATGGCGAGGAAGGAGTGGGGTGAGGAGGGGGAAGGAACGAGATGGAGAAGGAAGGAGAGGGGTGGAAGAAGAGTGGGGAAGGAAAGAGGAAGGAAGGAGATATGGGAAGGATAGGGGGAGGAGAGGGTGAAGGAAGGGGGGAAGGAGAGGGGAGGAAGGAAGGGGTAAGGAAGGAGATGTGAAACGAAGGAGATGGGGAAGGGGGAAGGAGAGGGGGAAGGAGAGGGGGAAAGAGAGGGGGAAGGAAGGGGGAAGGAAGGAGATTGGGGAAGGAGAGGGGGGAAGGAGAGTGTGGGAAGGAGGGGGGAAGGAAGGAGATGGGGTGAAAGAGGGCGGGTAGGAGAGGGGGGAAGGAAGGGGGAAGGAAGGGGGTGGAAGGAGGGGGGAAGGAAGGAGATGGGGGAAGGAGATGGAGGGAAGGAGAAGGGGGGAAGGAAGGAGATGGGGAGGAAGGAGAGGGGAGGAGGGGGAAGGAAGGAGATGGGGAAGGAAGGAGAGGGGTGGAAGAAGAGGGGGGAAGAAAGGGGAGGAACGAGATGGGGCGGAGAGGGGTGAAGGAAAGAGGAAGGAAGGAGAGGGGGAGGAGAGGGGGAAGGACGGGGAAGGAAGGAGATGGGGAAGGAGAGGGGGAAAGAGACGGGGGGTGAATGAAGGGGGAAGGAAGGAGATTGGGGGAAGGAGAGGGGAGGGAAGGGGAAGGAAGGTGGGAGGAAGGGGGAAGGAAGGAGATGGGGAAGGAGGCGGTGAAGAAAGGGGGAAGGAAGGTGGAAGGAGGAGATGGACGGGAAGGGGGAAGGAAGGAGATGGGGAAGGATAGGGGGCGGAAGGAAGGGGGAAGGAAGGTGGAAGGAGGAGATGGAGGGGAAGGGGGAAGGAAGGTGGAAGGAAGGAGATGGGGGAAGGCGGGGGGGAAGGGGGAAGGAATGGGTAAGGAAGGAGATGGGGGAAGGAGAGGGGGGACGGAAGGGAGAAGGAAGGAGATGGGGAGGAAGGGGGGAAGGAGGGGAGGATGGAGATGGGTGGAAGGAAGGAGATGGGGGGAAGGAAGGAGGGGGGCAAGGGGGGAACGAGGGGGGAAGGAGAGAGGGGAATGAAGGAGATGGGGAAGGAGGGGGAAGTAGGGGGGAAGGAAAGAGGGGGGCAGAAGGAAGGAGAGTGGAGAAGAAGGAGAGGGTCGGAGGGAAGGAGGGGTGGAAGGAAGTAGAGGGTGTGAAGGAGGGGGAGAGGAAGGAAATAGGGGAAGGAAGAAGCTGAGGGAAGGAGAGGGGTGTGAAGGCAGGAGATGGGGGGAAGGCGAAGGTTGGAAGAAGGGGGAAGGAAGGGGGAAGGATGCAGGGTGGAAGGAAGGGGGAAGAAAGGAGATGGGGGAATGAGGGGAGAAGGAGAGGGGGGAAGGAAGGGGGAAGGAAGGGGAAGTAGATGGGGGAAGGAGGGGTCAAGGAGATGGGGAAGGAAGGAGATGGGGAGGAAGGGGGGAAGGAGGGGAGGAAGGAGATGGGTGGAACGAAGGAGATGGGGGGAAGGAAGGAGGGGGGCAAGGGGGTGAACGAGGGGGGAAGGAGAGAGGGGAATGAAGGAGATGGGGAAGGAGGGGGGAAGTAGGGGGAAGGAAGGAGGGGGGCAGAAGGAAGGAGAGGGGAGAAGAAGGAGAGGGTCGGAGGGAAGGAGGGGTGGAAGGAAGTAGAGGGTGTGAAGGAGGGGGAGAGGAAGGAGATAGGGGAAGGAAGAAGCTGGGGGAAGGAGAGGGGGTGTGAAGGCAGGAGATGGGGGGAAGGCGATGGGTGGAAGAATGGGGGAAGGAAGGGGGAAGGATGCAGGGTGGAAGGAAGGGGGAAGAAAGGAGATGGGGGAATGAGGGGAGAAGGAGAGGGGGGAAGGAAGGGGGAAGGAATGGGGTGGAAGGAGGGGAGAAGGAAGGAGATGGGGGAAGGAGATGGAGGGAAGGAGATGGGGGGGAAGGATCGAGATAGGGAGGAAGGAGAGGGGGAGGAGGGGGAAGGAAGGAAATGGGGAAGGAAGGAGAGGGGTGGAAGAAGAGGGGGGAAGAAAGTGGGAGGAAGGAGATGAGGCGGAGAGGGGTGGAGGAAAGAGGAAGGGAGGAGAGGGGGAGGAGAGGGGGAAGGAAGGGGGAAGGAAGGAGTTTGGGGAAAGGAGAGGGGGTAGGGAAGGGGAAGGAAGGGGGGAGGAAGGGGGAAGGAAGGAGATGGGGGGAAGGAGGCGGTGAAGGAAGGGGGAAGGAGGGTGGAAGGAGGAGATGGAGTGGAAGGGGAAGGAAGGAGATGGGGAAGGAGAGGGGGCGAAAGGAAGGGGGAAGGAAGGTGGAAGGAAGGAGATGGGGAAGGAGGGGTGTAAGGGGGAAGGAAGGGGTAAGGAAGGAGATGGGGGAAGGAGAGGGGGGAAGGAAGCGAGAAGGAAGGTGGACGGAGGAGATGGAGGGGAAGGGGGAAGGAAGGAGATGGGGAAGGAGAGGGGGCGGAAGAAGGGGGAAGGAAGGGGGAAGGAAGGAGATGGGGGAAGGAGAGGGGAGAAGGAACGGGGAAGGAAGGAGATGGGGAGGAAGGAGATGGGGGAAAAAGGAGAGGGAGTTGAAGGAGGGGGAGGAAGGAGATGGGGGGAAGGAAGGAGATCGGGGTGAAGGAGGGGAAAGGCAGGAGTTGGGCAGAAGCAGTGTGGGGTAAGGAGAGTGGGGGAAGGAAAGGGGAAAGAAGGAGATGGAGTGAACGAGAGGGAGAAAGGAGAGGGGGAAGGAAGGGGAAGGAAGGGGGAAGGAAGGAGAGGGGGAAGGAGGGGGAAAGAAGGGGGAAGGAAGGATGGGGCAAGGAAAGGGGGTAAGGAAGGAGATGGGGGAAGGAGAGGGGGAAGGAAGGGAGAAGGAAGGAGATGGGGGAGGAAGGAGATGGGGGAAAAAGGAGAGGGAGTTGAAGGAGGGGGAGGAAGGAGATGGGGGGAAGGAAGGAGATCGGGGTGAAGGAGGGGAAAGGCAGGAGTTGGGCAGAAGGAGAGGGGGATGGAGGGGGGAAGGAAGGGGAAGGAATGTGAGGGGGAAGGAATGAGATGGGGGAAGGAGAGGGGGAGTAAAAAAGGGGGAAGGAGAGAGATGGGAAGGAGGGGGGCAAGGAATGGTGAAGGAGATGGGGAAGGAGGGAGGCAAGGAGATGGGGAAGGAAGGAGATGGGGAGGAAGGGGGGGAAGGAGGGGAGGAAGGAGATGGTGGAAGGAAGGAGATGGGGGAAGGAAGGGGGGGGCAAGGGGGGGAACGAGGGGGGAAGGAGAGAGGGGAATGAAGGAGATGGGGAAGGAGGGGGGAAGTAGGGGGAAGGAAGGAGGGGGGCAGAAGGAAGAAGAGGGGAGCAGAAGGAGAGGGTGGGAGGGAAGGAGGGGTGGAAGGAAGTAGAGGGTGTGAGGGAGGGGGAGAGGAGGGGTGAAGGCAGCAGATGGGGGGAAGGCGAAGAGTGGAAGAAGGGGGGAAGGAAGGGGGAAGGATGGAGGGTGGAAGGAAGGGGGAAGAAAGGAGATGGGGGAATGAGGGGGGAAGGAGAGGGGGAAGGAGAGGGGGAAAGAGAGGGTGGAAGGAAGGGGGAAGGAAGGAGATTGGGGGAAGGAAGGGGGAAGGGAGGATAGGGGGCGAAGGAGGGGGAGAGTAAGGGGATGGGGAAGGAAGGAGAGGGGGAAGGAAGGAGCGGGGTAACGAAGGAGAAGGGGGCAGGAAGGAGAGGGGGAAGGAAGGAGAGTGGGGAGGAAGGAAGGAGAGGGGGGAAGGAGAGGGGCGGAAGGAGAGGGGGTGAAGGAGAGTGGAGGGAAGGAAGGAGTGGGGAAAGGAAGGAGAGGGGGGCAGGAGAGGGGGAAGAAGGGAGGAGGAAGGAGGGAGGGAAGGAAGGAGAGGGGGGAAGGAGAGGGGGTGGAGGAAGGAGTCCGGGGAAGGAAGGAGATGCAGGAAGGGGGAAGGATAGGGGAAGGAAGGGAGAAGGAAGGAGGCGGTCAGGTGTGGGGAGGAAGGGGGAATGAAGGAGGGGGGGTAGGATGGGGGAAGCAAGGTTGAAGGAAGGAGAGGGTTGAAGTAGGGGGTAAGGAAGGGGGAAGGAAGGATAGGGGGAAGGAAGGGGGAAGAAAGGAGATGGATAAGGAGGGGGGAAGGAAGGGGGAAGGAAGGAGATGGGGAAGGAGAGGGGGGAAGGAGGGGGGAGGAAGGACAGGGGAAGGAAAGGGGGAAGGAAGGAGATGGGAGGGAAGGAGGGGGGAAGGAGGGGGGAAGGAGGGGGAAAGAAGGAGGGGGGAAGGAGAAGGGGGAAGCAGAGTGGTGTAAGGAGAGTGGGGGAAGGAGGGGGGAAGGAAGGAGATGAAGTGAAGGAGGGGGGAAGGAGAGGGGGGAAGGAAGGGGGAAGGAAGGAGAGGGGGGAAGGAGGGGGAAAGAAGGGGGAAGGAAGGACGGGGCAAGGAAAGGGGGGAAGGAAGGAGATGGGATGGAAGAGGGGGAAGGAGGGGGGAAGAAGCGTGCAGGAAGGGGGAAGGAAGGAGAGGGGGAAGGAGATGGGGAAGGAGAGGGGGCGAAGGCAGGAGATGGGGGAAGGAGAGGGGTGAAGGAGGGGGGAATAAAGGGGGAAGGAAGGAGAGAGAGGGAAAGAAGGGGAAGAAAGGAGGGGGGCGAAGGCAGGAGATGGGGGAAGGAAGAGGAAAGGATGGAGATGGGGGAAGGAGAGGGGGGAAGGAAGTGGGAAGGAAGGAGATGGGGAAAGGGGAGGGGGGGAAGGAAGGGGGAAAGAAGGAGATGGGGGAAGGAAGGAGATGGGGAAGGAGAGGGGGGAAGGAGGGGGGAATAAAGGGGGAAGGAAGGAGAGAGAGGGAAGGAAGGGGGAAGAAAGGAGGGGGGAAGGTAGGAGGGAGAAGAAAGGAGAGGGGAAAGGAAAGATAGTGGGGGGAAGGAAGGAGAGGGGGAAGGGGGGAAGGAGAGACGGAAGGAGGGGGAAGAAAGGGGGAAGGAAGGAGAGGGGGAAGGAAGGGGGAAGAAAGGAGATGGGGAAGGAGGGGGGGAAGGAAGGGGACAGGAAGGAGATGGGGAAGGAAGGAAATGGGGGGAAGGAAGGTGAGGGGGAAGGAAGGGAGCGGTGGGAAGGAAGGAGAGTGGGAGGGAAGGAAGGAGATGGGGAAGGAGAGGGGTGGAAAGGAAGGATGTGAAGGAGAGGGGAGGGAAGGAAGGAGGGGTGAAAAGAAGAAGATGGGGGAAGGAGAGGGGGAAGAAGGGGGAGGAAGGATGGTGGGGGAAAGGAAGGAGGGAGGGAAGGGGAGGGGGAAGGAGGGGGGAAGGAAGGGGGTAGGAAGGAGAGGGGAAGGAAGGAAGGAGATGGGGTAAGGAAGGGGGAAGGAAGGAGATGGGGGGAAGGAAGGAGATGGGGGAAGGAAGGAAATGGGGGAAGGAAGGAGATGGGGAAGGAAGGAGAGGGGGAAGGAAGGAGCGGGGTAAGGAAGGAGAGTGGGGCAGGAAGGAGAGTGGGAAGGAAGGAAAGTGGGGAGGAAGGAAGGAGAGGGGGGAAGGAGAGGGGCAGAAGGAGAGGGGGTGAAGGAGACTGGAGGGAAGGAAGGAGGGGGGAAAGGAAGGAGAGGGGGGCAGGAGAGGGGGAAGAAGGGAGGAGGAAGGAGGGAGGGAAGGAAGGAGAGGGGGGGAAGGAGAGGGGGTGGAGGAAGGGGTCCGGGGAAGGAAGGAGATGCAGGAAGGGGGGGAAGGATGGGGAAGGAAGGGGGAAGGAAGGAGGCGGTCAGGTGGGGGGAGGAAGGGGGAATGAAGGAGAGGGGGGTAGAATGGGGGAAGCAAGGTGGAAGGAAGGAGAGGGGGTGAAGTAGGGGGTAAGGAAGGGGGAAGGAAGGAGAGGGGGAAGGAAGGGGGAAGTAAGGGGGAAGGAAGGAGATGGGGAAGGAAGGAAATGGGGGAAGGAAGGAGAGGGGGGAAGGAGAGGGGTGGAAAGAGAGGGGGTGAAGGAGAGGGGAGGGAAGGAAGGAGGAAAGAAGAAGATGGGGGAAGGAGAGGGTGAAGAAGGGGGAGGAAGGAGGGTGGGGGAAAGGAAGGAGGGGGGAAGGAGAGGGGGGTAGGAGGGGGGAAGGAAGGGGGAAGGAAGGAGAGAAGGAAGGAAGGAGTTGGGGTAAGGAAGGGGGAAGGAAGGAGATGGGGGAAGGAAGGAGATGGGGGAAGGAAGGAAATGGGGGAAGGAAGGAGATGGGGGAAGGAAGGAGGGGGGAAGGAAGGAGCGGGGTAAGCAAGGAGAGGGGGGCAGGAGAGGGGCGGAAGGAGAGGGGGTGAAGGAGAGTGGAGGGAAGGAAGGAGGGGTGAAAGGAAGGGAGAGGGGGGCAGGAGAGGGGGAAGAAGGGAGGAGGGAGGGAGGAAGGAGAGGGGTCAAGGAGAGGGGGTGGATGAAGGAGTCCGGGGAAGGAAGGAGATGCGGGAAGGGGGGAAGGATCGGGGAAGGAAGGGGGACGGAAGGAGGCCTTCAGGTGGGGGGAGGAAGGGGGAATGCAGGAGGGGGGGGGATGGGGGAAGCAAGGTGGAAGGAAGGAGAGGGGGGAAGGAGGAGGGAAGGAAGGGGGAAGGAAGGAGATGGGGGAAGGAGAGGGTGGAAGGAGGGGGGGAGGAAGGACGGGGGAAGGAAAGGGGGAAGGATGGAGATGGGATGGAAGGAGGGTGGAAGGAGGGGTGAAGGAGGGGGGAAGGAAGGAGAGGGGGGAAGGAGAGGGGGGAAGCAGAGTGGGGTAAGGAGAGTGCGGGCAGGAGGGGGGAAGTATGGAGATGGAGTGAAGGAGAGGGGGGAAGGAGAGGGATGAAGCAGGGGGAAGGAGGGGGAAGGAAGGAGAGGGGGGAAGGAGGGGGAAAGAACGGGGAAGGAAGGACGGGGGGAAGGTAAGGGGGGAAGGAAGGAGATGGGATGGAAGGAGGGGGAAGAAGGGGCAGGAAGGGGGAATGAAGGAGAGGGGGAAGGAGAGTGGGGGAAGGAGATTGGGGGAAGGAGAGTGGGTGAAGGAGGGGGGAAGGAAGGAGATCGGGTGAAGGAGAGGGGGGAAGGAGAGGGGGGGATGGAAGGGGGAAGGAAGGGGTGGAAGGAGGGGGGAAGGAAGGAGATGGAGGAAGGAGATTGAGGGAAGGAGATGGGGGGTAGGAAGGAGATGGTGAGGAAGGAGTGGGGTGAGGAGGGGGTAGGAAGGAGATGGAGAAGGAAGGAGAGGGGTGGAAGAAGAGGGGGGAAGGAAAGAGGAAGGAAGGAGATGTGGGAAGGAGAGGGGGAGGAGAGGGGAAGGAAGGGGGAAGGAAGGAGATGGGGGGGGGAAGGAGGGGGGAAGGAAGGGGGGGGGGGGGGGGGGGGGGGGGGGGGGGGGGGGGGGAGGGGGGGGGGGGGGGGGGGGGGGGGGGGGGGGGGGGGGGGGGGGGGGGGGGGGGGGGGGGGGGGGGGGGGGGGGGGGGGGGGGGGGGGGGGGGGGGGGGAGGGGGGCGGGGGGGGTGGGGGGGGGGGGGGGGGGGGGGGGGGGGGGGGGGGGGGGGGGGGGGGGGGGGGGGGGGGGGGGGGGGGGGGGGGGTGGGGGGGGGGGGGGGGGGGGGGGGGGGGGGAGGGAGGGGGGCGGGGGGGGGGGGGGGGGGGGGGGAGGAGGGGGGAGGGGGGGGGGGGGGGAAGGAAGGCGATGTGAAACGAAGGAGATGGGGAAGGGGGGAAGGAGAGGGGAAGGAGAGGGGGAAGGAGAGGGGGAAAGAGAGGGGCAGGAAGGGGGAATGAAGGAGAGGGGGAAGGAGAGTGGGGGAAGGAGATTGGGGGAAGGAGAGTGGGTGAAGGAGGGGGGAAGGAAGGAGATGGGGGTGAAGGAGAGGGGGGGAAGGAGAGCGGGGATGGAAGGGGGAAGGAAGGGGGTGGAAGGTGTGGGGAAGGAAGGAGGTGGAGGAAGGGAGATGGAGGGAAGGAGATGGGGGGTAGGAAAGGGATGGCGAGAGGAGTGTGGGTGAGGAGGGGGAAGGAAGGAGATGGAGAAGGAAGGAGAGGGGTGGAAGAAGAGGGGGGTAGGAAAGAGGAAGGAAGGAGATGTGGGAAGGAGAGGCGGTGGAGAGGGGGAAGGAAGGGGGAAGGAAGGAGATGGGGGAAGGAGGGGGGAAGGAGAGGGGAGGAAGAAAGGGGGAAGGAAGGCGATGTGAAACGTAGGAGATGGGGAAGGGGGGAAGGAGAGGGGAAGGAGAGGGGGGAAGGAGGGGGAAAGAAGGGGGAAGGAAGGACGGGGGAAGGAAAGGGGGGGAGGAAGGAGATGGGATGGAAGGAGGGGGGGAAGTAGGAGGGAAGAAGGGGGCAGGAAGGGGGAATGAAGGAGAGGGGGAAGGAGAGTGGGGGAAGATGACTGGGTGAGGAGAGTGGGGGAAGGAGGGGGGGAAGGAAGGTGATGGAGTGAAGGAGAGGGGGGAAGGAAGAGGGGCGGAAGGTAGGAGAGGGGAGAAGAAGGAGAGTGTGGGAGGGAAAGAGGGGTGGAAGGAAGGAGAGGGGGCAAAGGAGGGGGAGAGGAAGGCGATGGGGGAGGAAGGAGATGGGGGAAGGAGAGTGGGGTGAAGGCAGGAGATGGGGGAAGGCGAGGGGTGGAAGGAGGGGGGAAGGAAGGGGGAAGGATGGATGGTGGAAGGAAGGGGAAGAAAGGAGATGGGGGAATGAGGGGGGAAGGAAGAAGATGCGGAGAAGGAAGGAGATGGGGTGAAGGAAGGAGATGGGGTGAAGGAGGGGGGAGGAAGGAGATGGGGAGGGGAAGGAGATGGTGGGAAGGAGAGGGGGCGAAGGCAGGAGATGGGGGAAGGAGAGGGGGGAAGGAGGGGGGAATAAAGGGGGGAAGGAAGGAGAGAGAGGGAAAGAAGGGGGAAGAAAGGAGGGGGGAAGGTAGGAGGGGGAAGAAAGGAGAGGGGCGAAGGCAGGAGATGGGGGAAGGAAGAGGAAAGGATGGAGATGGGGGAAGGAGAGGGGGGAAGGAGAGGGGAGAGAAGGAGATGGGGAAAGGAAGGAGATGGTGGGAAGGAGAGGGGGAAGGAGGGGGGAAAAAGGGGAAAGGAAGGAGAGAGAGGGAAGGAAGGGGAAGAAAGGAGGGGGGAAGGTAGGAGGGGAAGAAAGGAGAGGGGAAAGGAAAGATAGTGGGGGGAAGGAAGGAGAGTGGGAAGGGGAAGGAGAGGGGGAAGGAGGGGGGAAGAAGGGGGAAGGAAGGAGAGGGGGAAGGAAGGGGGAAGAAAGGAGATGGGGAAGGAGGGGGGAAGGAGGGGGGGGAAGGAAGGGGACAGGAAGGAGATGGGGAAGGAAGGAAATAGGGGGAAGGAAGGTGAGGGGGAAGGAAGGAGGGGTAAGGAAGGAGAGGGGGAAGGAAGGGAGCGGGGGGAAGGAAGGAGAGTGGGAGGAAGGAAGGAGAGGGGGAAGGAGAGGGGTGGAAAGGGAGGGTGTGAAGGAGAGGGGAGGGAAGGAAGGAGGGGTCAAAAGAAGAAGATGGGGGAAGGAGAGGGGGAAGAAGGGGGGGAGGAAGGATGGTGGGGAAGGAAGGAGGGAGGGAAGGGGAGGGGAAGGAGGGGGGAAGGAAGGGGATAGAAAGGAGAGGGGAAGGAAGGAAGCAGATGGGGTAAGGAAGGGGGTAGGGAAGGAGATGGGGAAGGAAGGAGATGGGGGAAGGAAGGAAATGGGGGAAGGAAGGAGATGGGGGAAGGAAGGAGAGGGGGAAAGAAGGAGCGGGGTAAGGAAGGAGAGTGGGGCAGGAATGAGAGGGGGAAGGAAGTAGAGTGGGGAGGAAGGAAGGAGAGGGGGGAAGGAGAGGGGCGGAAGGAGAGGGGGTGAAGGAGACTGGAGGGAAGGAAGGAGGGGGGAAAGGAAGGAGAGGGGGGCAGGAGAGGGGGAAGAAGGGAGGAGGAAGGAGGGAGGGAAGGAAGGAGGGGGGGAAGGAGAGGGGGTGGAGGAAGGGGACCGGGGAAGGAAGGAGATGCAGGAAGGGGGGAAGGATGGGGAAGGAAGGGGAAAGGAAGGAGGCGGTCAGGTGGGTGATGAAGGGGGAAGGAAGGAGAGGGGTGTAGGATGGGGGAAGCAAGGTGGAAGGAAGGAGAGGGGGTGAAGTAGGGGGTAAGGAAGGGGGAAGGAAGGAGAGGGGGAAGGAAGGAGGAAGAAAGGAGAGGGGGGAAGGAGGGGAGAAGGAAGGGGGAAGGAAGGAGATGGGGAAGGAAGGAAATAGGGGAAGGAAGGTGAGGGGGAAGGAAGGAGGGTGTAAGGAAGGAGAGGGGGGAAGGAAGGGAGAGGGGGGAAGGAAGGAGAGTGGGAGGGAAGAAAGGAGAGTGGGGAAGGAGAGGGGTGGAAAGAGGGGGTGAAGGAGAGGGGAGGGAAGGAAGGAGGGGTGAAAAGAAGAAGATGGGGGAAGGAGAGGGGAAGAAGGGGGGAGGAAGGAGGGTGGGGAAAGGAAGGAGGAGGGGGGAAGGAGAGGGGGGAAGGAGAGAGGGGGAAGGAGGGGGAAGCAAGGTGGAAGGAAGGAGAGGGGGTGAAGTAGGGGGTAAGGAAGGGGGAAGGAAGGAGAGGGGGAAGGAAGGGGGGAAGAAAGGAGATGGGGAAGGAAGGAAATGGGGGGAAGGAAGGAGAGGGGGAAGGAAGAAGGGGGTTAAGGAAGGAGAGGGGGGAAGGAAGGGAGAGTGGGGGAAGGAAGGAGAGTGGGAGGGAAGGAAGGAGAGGGGGGAAGGAGAGGGGTGGAAAGAGAGGGTGTGAAGGAGAGGGGAGGGAAGGAAGGAGGGGTGAAAAGAAGAAGATGGGGGAAGGAGAGGGGGAAGAAGCTGGGAGGAAGGAGGGTGGGGGAAAGGAAGGAGGGGGAGGGAGAGGGGGGTAGGAGGGGGGAAGAAAGGGGGAAGGAAGGAGAGGGGGAAGGAAGGAGTTGGGGTAAGGAAGGGGGAAGGAAGGAGATGGGGGAAGGAAGGAGATGGGGGAAGGAAGGAAATGGGGGAAGGAAGGAAATGGGGGAAGGAAGGAGAGGGGGCAGGAGAGGGGCGGAAGGAGAGGGGGTGAAGGAGAGTGGAGGGAAGGAAGGAGGGGGGAAAGGAAGGAGAGGGAGGCAGGAGAGGGGGAAGAAGGGAGGAGGGAGGGAAGGAAGGAGAGGGGTCAAGGAGAGGGGGAGGAGGAAGGAGTCCGGGGAAGGAAGGAGATGCGGGAAGGGGGGAAGGATCGGGGAAGGAAGGGGGAAGGAAGGAGGCCTTCAGGTGGGGGGAGGAAGGGGGAATGAAGGAGAGGGGGGTAGGATGGGGGAAGCAAGGTGGAAGGAAGGAGAGGGGGGGAAGGAGGAGGGAAGGAAGGGGGAAGGAAGGAGATGGGGGAAGGAGGGGGGGGAAGGAGGGGGGAGGAAGGACAGGGGAAGGAAAGGGGGATGGATGGAGATGGGATGGAAGGAGGGGGGAAGGAGGGTTGAAGGAGGGGGAAGGAAGGAGAGGGGGAAGGAGAGGGGGGAAGCAGAGTGGGGTAAGGAGAGTGCGGGCAGGAGGGGGGAAGTATGGAGATGGAGTGAAGGAGAGGGGGGAAGGAGAGGGATGAAGCAAGGAGGAAGGAAGGGGGAAGGAAGGAGAGGGGGGGAAGGAGGGGGAAAGAAGGGGGGAGGAAGGACGGGGGAAGGTAAGGGGGGAAGGAAGGAGATGGGATGGAAGGAGAGGGGAAGGAGGGGGAAGAAGGGGGCAG